>NW_026606799.1:0-600000 GCF_029890125.1 Rhinichthys klamathensis goyatoka | reverse complement strand
TTTGGGCCGATTCAGCATGTTGAATCGGTGTCCGCCATCGGTGAGAGAGAGAACTCTGATTGGCTGTTAAGCTTAGCGAATGAGAATAAAAGTGATGAAAGCAAGCAAAGAAGTCAAGACTGTACAGACAGAGGGCTGTTATAATTGTACATCATCTTACCTGATTAATCGAATGCAAAAATATTTTGATAGTAACTTAAGCCGACTGGAATGAAGAAAGTGATCAGCATTATTGATATTGAAAATGGTAAGCAAGTGCTGCTTTGTTTACGGTTTGTATACCTGCAGTCCTAGTTTTGTTTTTTCTTTTTAAAAGACGAAAATAGACTATTGATACCTGCTGATATAGACAGATATTAACTGACGCGCAGAACGCACGTTGACAGTCGCCTTTAGTCCTTTTGGTGTGTTCAATAGCAGCTTTTTGCCTGAGACACAGTCGATGATAGACACAGTCGGCTTTCGTCGCCACTAGTTCTTTGACGTCGGCTTGGTGTGTCCCGACCCGAGCTTAAGGGGTTCAGTATATAGTATATCAATATGATACAGCAAGTTCTCTGATTGATGGATCTCACTTCATAATTGTGGGTAATGTAGTATTTCATTCTTAATGTGGCATTTAAACCTTTTTTTATTTTTTATTATTAAGGTAAAATGACACTGACTTGTGAGCTCATGGTATGTCTGTACAGAGAAAATGAATGCGATTTTTACTTCCGGACTATTGCGCTATATCTGTGTCCTTCACCAGTAAAAGCTGTTAACTGTAGAGATACTGTTTGTTTGGCATCCATGCAAGGGTTTACAGGAGTCCGGTTGCTGTAGGCCCCAAGAATGTGCCTCTTCTCATGTGACCTATAGATCCTGCAGCGGTCTCGTGCACATCTCACTATGCAGGGATAACATGACAATCTGTCACTGACACTGAAAGAAGCCCATGCAAACAAAGGGAGAGATAGCGAGCAAAATGAGAGCCCAAGACGGCCTTGCCCCCTCTCGCTCTGCTTCGAATTTCCACACTTATTAATGCGCACACTCGTGCATGCACAATGTGCGTTATTGTTGTCATGACAGCTGCATTTTCCCTTTGCAATCGGCCTTTTGAATGTTGCATGGACGTTTGTCTGATTAAACAACTAAATTGTCTAGTTATTCAGCATCCTATGGACTTTGGTGTGGTGAGGTACAGTTCTTCTCGTGAAACTGAGTATAAAGGGGATTATAAAAGCTTCAGCACACTGTCAGGCTTTGATTTGGCTGGGGGATGGGGGAGCTTTGGGGTTAGTGGCTTCCTCTGAATCCAATTTAAAACCTGTCCAGACACCTAATAGCAGGCAGAATCACACAGCAAACGTGATTCTGATGAATTAGTCTCATTGCCGACATGTTTTGTTTCATTCATTTGCTGTAATTTTTTTTTTTTTTTTTCATAGAGAGGGCCTCTGTGGGATGTTTGTTTGTTTGTTCTGGGTTGTATTTTGTAGTAGATGGAGAATGCATTGCTTTTGTTAGATTAAATATGACTATAAGACTATTTGATTAAAAATATTTTGGTAACACTTTACAATAAGGTCCAATTAGATTACTTTAGATAATGCATTAACTAAAATGTAGCTAACAATGAGCAATACATTTGTGACAGTATTTATTGATCTTTGTTAATGTTAGTTAATACAAATGCAACTGTTCATGTTAGGCCAGGTCTATTAAATAATATTTACAGATACAAGGTTTGATTTTAATAATGTATTAGTCAGGGATGCACCAATATGAACATTTTGGCCGATACTGATAACCTATAATTCTTTATATTTGAAAGCCTATAACCTATATACCGGTATTGGCTGATACATGTAAATCCAAATTTTTATAGAAATTGAGAGCCTGATTACAAAAACAAAAATCTCACCATTTAAAAGCCATGTCCCAAGCACACAATTACAATGTTCCATGTAGCCTAAATGACAGACTTGCGTTGCATATGTTGGACTTAACTGTATTTTCCTTTTATAAAGTGATTTCAATCATATTTCAAGCCAGTTAAAACCATCATGATGAACAGTGCGCATCTGAAGTGTCTCAGCTGAAGGATATAATCCATTATTTATAGGCTTTAATATTATCGGACAAATTTTCTTATCGGGCCGATAATGATAACATAATAGTAGTAAATGTTGAAATTACCATGAACTAAGGTTAATATGTACTTTACAAGAATAATTTGGTTACACCTTATTTTAAGGTGTCCTTGTTATGGTGTATATATACAATTAATTACCGAGTAATTAAGTACTAAAGTACTGAGTAATATTAATTAACAACATAATTGTGCATAATTTAGTTTTTTTCTAAAGTAAGTAGTTAAAGTGTAACAAGGACACCATAAAATAAAGTGTTATTATATTTTTCATTGTTCGTTTTTTATTAATGTAAATGGAACTTTATTGTGTTACCAATATTGCTAAAAATAGTTCGCAGTTCAGATGTTCCTTGAACCTGGAGTCATTCTATTTTGTTAAGTTTGGCAGATCATGGATCTGTGGAAAAAGGTTTGATTTGTGTTGTCTTTGTGTGTTCCCTTCAGCATATGTTAATGAAGCAGCAGGATCGCATTGACGATCGAGTGAAAGACATCGAGGAGCAGCTGTATAAGTTGGAGTCTGACAAAGTACTGGTGGAGGTAAAGACACATTCATACGACATGCACACACGCTTCTGTCTTACTCTGTCTATCACCCTCTACTGCAGCTAATAAATATGGAAGAGGCTGGTTTTGGTATGACATTGGCAGCGTCTGTGCTTAAACTGTATGTAGACCTTTTCTCCCTGTCTGCAGTTTTATGTTTGTGTTCAAGAAAAATGTATTAGACAAGTGTTAATACTACAAAATAATACTGTCAAGGAGGAGGTCTGGTCAAATTCCCCTGGTCTCGGATTTGGATCCCCGTTCGCTTATACAATGGCTGCTGTTCTTCCAGGGATCCACTTAAAAATATGAAAATGACAATGAATATTCAAGAAAAGTTCAAATTTAATGAAGCAAATGCAATCAAATACATAAATGCTTTTCATTCAACATGCTTACATGAACCAGAATAACATTTCCAGACAAAATAATATTTTTTTTATTTAAAATGTAAACACAAAAGTGAAAGTCACGTATAGAAAACTAAGTTGTGCTGACACATTAGGCTATGAAATGAAAATGAGAACAAAATAAAACTTTTTGTGACTGACTCATATCGAGCGACATTATGTCCAGCACTTTTTGATACAAATGTTGCCAGTGTTGTTATTGTTAACTAAAACTAAAACTATTAAAAATGTTTTCGTTATTATAATAAAGTACAATATAAATATTAAATGAAAAACCTAGTACTCAAATTACTAAAACTAAAATAGAACTAAAAAAAATTTTTTAACTAGTAAACATGACAGCACATAACAAAATGATTTAAACTGAAACTAAAATTAAAATGATTCAAACTAATTCAAAATATGAATAAACAATATAATAGTATACAGCATTATTTACTAAAGTTAGTATATATAACTATATTGTTTAGAATATAAATAATCCTAAAATGACATTTTATGTTCATAAGGACAAATATAGCAAAATACAGTTTAATGGCCAAAGTAAAAAGTTAATTTTGGACCCTGTATATAAGCTTTTCTAAAGTCAAAAGGTGGTGTGTGGTTACAGATGATCTTGTGAAAGTATATGAAATTTTTTAAGAATAATTTAGATAGCACAGATACACATTTCAATCTTCTGTGCATCTCACAGGCTATTAAACCTCAGTGAGCTGCACTACAAACACTTTTACATGTCCTCTTCTGAAACTCTATAGCAGATGTGAAATTACTTAAATTTATCTATTTCTCAGATGTTTATCCTGAGAAAAATCCCAAGTGCCCATATTAGCCGCTTTCCGACCAAGTAGTTACAGGAACTTAGTTATAGGAACTGTCCACTTCTAAACAGTTCTAAGAACTACTCTCCCCCAAACTCGGTTTTGCTGTTTGCGTTCGCACTGGCCAAGTGGCCATAGGAACTGGAGGGGTAAGGGAGTGACGCAAGCACGGCGGCGGCGGCGCCACATACAACAACAACAAACCAGCATGGAGGAGGCTATCGGAATGTTCCTGATCTGCCTTGCCGGGACCTTAATAACGGAGTACGAACGGCGGCGTTTAAAGACTATGCTTGAGTTATGTACAGAGAAACACAGAAGACGAAGGCTCCAGCGTAATATGATCTTAAGTAATATAATGGAAGAAGATAGAAGAGCAGAGCGCAGGAGGCAAACAAAACGACGGGTAAGTTTAGCAAGCATTAGCAATTAGCTGGTTGAATGCGTTATGTTTGTCTTAAGTTATGAGTTAGCATAGCATACATAGGCGAATTGCAACATACAGTGAAGAAAATGTGTTGACAGTGGGCGTGACTTATAAGTTGAACCAATCAACGTAGACCTAGGGAAAGGGAACTAAAAAAGTCCTCGCTCTAGACTAGGTACTGAAAGAGTTATAGGAACTACGGTCTGAGGAACTAAAAAATCCCCAACTTAGTCCGGTCGGAACACGCGAAAAAAAGGGTTATAGGAACGTTAGGTTCTAGGAACTGCAAAAGTCCCTCCGGTCGGAAAGCGGCTATTATGCTATTTTAATGGTTCCTTGTTTTGTTTTGGAGGTCTCCTACAATAGATTTACTTCCTTCTAAGGTCAAGTTTAATTTTCTGATAATATACATTGCAGCATCACCTTTTTTCTCACAGTGTCTGAAACGGTATGAATAACAATTCGGTCTCCATAAACCCTGCCTTTCTGAGAGCCTACTCTGATCTCATTGGTCAGATGGCCCAGTTTGTTTTGATTGGTCTACCACTTACACCCCATGTTGGAAACAAAACGTTCATTACTATATCTGAATTTCAGCTCCGCAGGATTCCTCAGCACTTGTACACACAGTGATACGAACAGTAACGATGGTGTTGGTTTTACAGTGTTAATTTGAGCTCGAGTCCTCATCCTTTGGAAGTGGAAGCCTGCAAAGTGGATTTGCTTTCGCAGCGCAGAAAACAGCGTTGTCTTGACATGTCGACAACGCAAACCAAACTCTTCTAGGCCTCGTCTACAACTACAGTGTTTGAGACTGGTCAAAGTAGACGTTGTTTGCGGGCAGCCAATAAAGACCATAGGCTGACATTATGCAAATTTGTTAGACGCCTACGTAGGTTTGTGCAGGAAGTAAGACTGGAATTACTGACGACGACTCGTTTCAGGCAGTTTAGAATCACTTTTTTCTTTTGGGAGACACTAACTCCATATATCTTATCATCATGCACTTTGCTCTTTAAAACTTTGCAGACCTTTTACATTCACAAACAGCTAAATAATACACTATATGAAAAGTAATATCCGAGCATAATTGGGGCACTTAATTTTTCCCCCCATTTAATTTCACTGCTGTCTGAGCAAAATAACGGAGTCATTAAAACAATAAAATCTGTGATCATTTTCCTTTCCTTTCCTACAGGGAGATATTTGTTAAAGTTTTCACATTTAGGGAAACTATAGAAATTCAGTGCGCACCTTGTGTTTGTTGTGCAGGATAAGGTACAGCAGCTGAAGGAGGAGGTGCGTGTGCAGTATCACAAAATGCACCAGCTCTTAGAAGACGACCTGGGGAGAACTCTGGAGGTGCTGGATAAAGCACACTCCAAATACTGCCAGGAGAACTCAACCCAAACCCTGCAGCTCAATGCACGCCGTCAGGAGGCCAAGAAACTGCTCAGCTCTGTCCAAGTTGTGTTTGACAAGGCGGAGAATATTAACATCATGAAGGTGAGGTCGATTCTCTCTTTCACCCTTCACAGAGGACTTCATCTGGTCATCCTTAACTGCCTATTTTATCCTAGCCCTGTGTGTGCAATTTGAATGTTGCAGGGGGATTAATACATGTCTAGCAAGAATAAAATGGTGAAATATTTCAATATTTCCTTACGTTTTGATTATTAAAAGTGATGTCACGGTTTCTTGGGCTTCAGACATAGTGATATTTTTACATTTACCATTTTCCTTAAGCACACTCTCCTTTTGACTTTTCCTAGAAATCCCCTTGCACTCACCCACATACTGTCATAAACACACCGTGTGAATGTGCCCATACCTGTGAGAAATGCTTCCTTGTCTGTGTGTGTGGTTGTTATCAGTAGATCTGCTCTTCCAGATTTTTCCATGTTTACAGACAAAGGGGCAGTCAAGCAGGAGCTTGTAGAGGAAGATTAATATTGTGCTCTGTTTTGTTTTGCTTTGTAGAACACAAAACCAGTGAAAATACTCATGGACAGGTATGAACCGAAGTGCAGAAATTGATTGAAATTGAATACTTTTATTGAATATTTTTTGAATGTTTAGTAATCTGTTGATGTCAAATGGTCTTTTTACAGATCAACATCATGTACAGGCAGTGTTCTGCCTCCTTACAAAGTGGGTCATCTTAATTCCAAAATATTCCTGTCTGAAGTCTCAAAAAAGGAAAAGAACTTGAGAAAAATACTGGAAGGTTAGTAAAAACTTACTCAGTGGCTCAGTAACTGGTGGGTCGCACAACTTATTGGTCTCTAATTGGGTCATGAGTTCTGGTGTAAAAGGTTTGCACCTATGAAACCAGCATGAATAAAAAGATTGTTGACACGTGATTGAACTAAAAGATTTTTCATTATCTCTTATTCATCATTGACCCTGGAATGCAGTAGCACCTCAATGCAGTACATAAGATCCAAGGGGTGGAGATGGGTAGGATTAGGGGTGGGTTTAGGGATTAGGGGTGTGTTTAGGGATCAGGGGGTGGAGATGGGTAGGTTTAGGTATATGTAAGGTGGGAGGAGTTGGATCTGGATCCGACTCCTCCCCGTGGATTTTAATGTACTGCATTGAGGACCATCTCCTGGAATGCCCTCATCCTCAAAAATTTTAAAAACCAATAAAACATTAGTTAGCTGTTTACACAACACCTTTTTCAACTTAAAACCGAAAACTTTTTGTGCATTTTGGACAACCCAAACTTTTGAAAACTGGTTTCAAAGTGAAAGTTTTTGAAAACATCACATTATCATGTATTATTACGTTATCATCTCCATGTAAACTACAAAAACGTTAATTTGTGAAAATGGTGATGTCATGCGCATGCGTACTAGCCTAAGAAAAAATAAATGTTGGTTTTGGGGACCTTTTTTAAACTTTTATATGATAAGCAATTTTGAAGCACAACCAATTGAGAACCACTTACTTGGCTTGCAAAAACATTTCTGTTCAACACATTGTTTTTTTCCACGAATCAAACTCATTGTCCTCATCCCCTTGTTTCCAGCACCATTCAGTACTCCCGCACACTTCCTCCAGAGCATATCTGTCCACCCCTCCAGTGTGAATACCTCCGGGGGTGAGAAACGCAAACACTCCACAGCCTTCCCTGAAAGCAGCACTAGCCTGCTGGATTCCTCGTCAGGCCCCATGAGCAAACAGCAGTTCCTGGGTCAAGGTTCCAGCTCCACAGACGGGCCGACGTCACAGCCGCCCTTGGCTCCCTGTAGCTCCACCCAGCACATTGTAGGCCTCAGCAGTAGCAGCAGCGCCCAGTCGGTCCATCATTCCAGCTCAGTTTTTACTCCAGCTGACTACCCCAATCCCAGCTCCTCCCAGCAGGCCATGCTGCCCCAATACGGTGGCCGTAAGATTCTCATGTGCACGATGGACAACTGCTATTGCTCTAGCGTCCCCTCCATATCGAACCACCGTGGCCATCCTCCCTACCCTCGCTCGGGATCTTTCCCTTGGACACAGGATTACTCGCACCCCCTGCCCTCCACGGCCTCAATGTCCCAGCCCCTCCAAGGGCTCTCCATGCACGACTGGATCGACGCCTCACAGAGCCACAGGCACCCTGATTTCTATGGATTGTATGGGCAATCTTCCACTAAACCATACGTCACCAGTTAACCTTCCACTGCATCTCCGGTTTATCTCCGATATCTCGCTCATTTCCTCCATAGACCTTTTTCCCGCCTGTTTTTTAAAATCAGGCTTGTTCACTTAACAATTGCAAGGAAAACAGCACTTTTTATCATGCAATGCAAGCCTCTCGGCTTAAAAACTCAGATCTCTTCCAACTTAAGCATTAAAACCCTGTCTGTCCCTGTGTAAAATAATAAGGGAATCTTTCTTTGAGAAATGTGGAGGCGGGACCCAGCTGAGTTTTTAAAATTACAAACAGATTTTGGATAATTGCAGAGGGTTTTGACCCAGAGCAGATAATGATCACTTGTAAACGGAGTTAGTTTTAACTCTTCACCTCCCCTCTTCTTGAATCTGGTTGGTTTTTATTATGTGCTAAAGATTCCTTTTAACATTGCTATTAATCTTCTGCAGTTTTATTATCAGTAGATGGGGAATGTTGTTATTAAAAAAGAGGGATAGAGTCTGTTTATTATTTATCATATTTCACCTCTACTGCACCTTCAGATTTTGGGCTTAAGTTTCTGCTGAACCGCTCCACAGGTTACCGCGATTATGGTTTGACGTGTTACTTACATTCCTTAGAGGCCAGAGGTTCTTGTTTTTCTGTTATGTTTACAATTATGTATTAATAATTTTCATTAATTTTCAGTAGGTTGGAAAAGATCAGTACAAAAACTCAATCCAGGTTCTTTGGAGGCTTCACTCAAAGAGGTTCCACCAAGCATGTTATGAGCTATTGCATCTGAAGTACTTCTGGATTCTGCTTCCTGTCAGATAATGTTATTTCCTGCATTTAAGCAAATGTGAAGCATGTTCAGGATGATTGGTGCCTACACACACCTCTGAGTCTTATAACGGTGTAGATATACTTCCTGTTTTAATCGGTGACGCTGAAGCCCGAAGGGGTCTGTAGTCACCGTGGAACACTGATTGTTGTGAACATGCTGGAAAAAACTTCCTGTTTGTAGGCATGCAGGAAGGCCTTTCTGTGCACTCAGAACTCCAAAAAGACTTGACTGAGTGAGACTAGAGAACAGTTGACTTTTTTTCCACATATTTTATACAAGAAAACTGGATGCATACATTTGGAAATCGAAATAAATGTGCTTCAAAAGAGTATTAAATGCTGGTTTAAACAGATGTGTGTGAGAAATCTTTTGTAATTTTTCAATGTAGTTTTCTTTTTGGCGGCAGAAGTCATGGCTCTAAACTATGGAGTGGTTCTCAACCAGGGAGCCTCAGCAAACTTCTAAACATGACTTAAAACAAGACAAAAGCATTCAATTAAGATGAAACAACTAAAAATCTAGATATTTTTCTTTGAAGAACCAGTTACCACTTTCTTGAAAAACCTAGATATATGAGGTAGCCTAATTTGAAAAACAAAAATGTTAATTTATGCCAAGCTCTAAAAAATATATTGTGTTGCAGATCCAACTAAAATCCCATAAATCAAGCACGACCCTGTTCGTCTTTGACTTGGATCATTTGCCTAGACCTTGTTGTTGATTATTAAAACAGGTTTGGAGGTTATATTTGAAGTAAAGTTAATCATTGTTTATAATATAGTAACAGCATTATGGGCAAGTCCGAAGCAAAAACTTGAGCGAAATATGTGGCTTCCAAAAGAAAAGAAAAAAAGCCGAGACCACTTTTAAATCATTTAAATATAGCAGCCTAAGGACTGATGCCAGACTTTCCAGCTCTTCCTCATGGGTCAATGGGGGCATCAGTCACATTTTTCCATTAAGGCATGGTGGGATGGGGGCGCAGGGCCGGCTGAGGTAGAAAGGGGATGGGGGAAGTAATCAGGCTTGAAGAACAGCTCATCATTTATTTATAAAGTGTAACGTTCCAGCCCCTCTCCTCCCACAAACCCCATAGATTCATGTGCTCTCAAACCAACACAGTCAACATTTTGTGACCAATTAGAAATCCGACTAGACTCTACCCTCTTTTTTCCCCCTGCTTGCTGTGGGTGGATACGCCATATGCTCCGAGAGCTCTACAATGGGTTTGTTTTTCTGAGCTCTGCCGTCCCATGATGCTAATCACGCTGGCTGCTCATGCTGGCTCATTGCAGCCCGTGGGAGGACTGAAGCCTGCCGGAAGGATCGATTGCAAAACACAACAGAGGCTGCCCGGCTTAGCTCCTCTGTACATGTGATCACATACGGATGTATGTGAGGCCTGACGTGAAAAGGAAAATAAAAAGCACTGCAAACATGGGCATTTTTCATGTAAAGGAGTTGGTGTGAAAATGTTAGAGTGTGGACATGTTTGTACAAAGGCTTCAAGGTCTTCTGTACCTTTTGAGCCCAGCACAGACCAGCTGTAGTCTAAAGCCTCTTGTTTTTCTGCAACAGTCACATTTGCTTACTCTTCCTTTTCCATCAATTATTAAAACCTGCCCTGTTATTATTGGGAACGATGTCCCACGATGATGGCTTTGCTGGTGGGGATCACGTTAGCACTTTTCAGATTTGTATTGCTCCGTGTTTAATGTAGTTTGAGAATGGACACGTGTTTTGCAGACTGAAGGCCTTTTCACACTAACACAAATGTTCAGCGGGAAAAATCCATCTAATTTTTGCATGATTTGTCTGTTCCGGATTCAAACATTTTTATTTGAACTAGTGCTCTCGGTTTATGTTAATTTTTACAGGGGAGTTATTATCTTTTCCATCGCACTGCGAAGAAAACTGTCCAAACATTCGATTCATGCTTTTGGTCATATGGTGCTTTTCACTGTTGCTTAGAAAAATAGTATGTGTGATTGACTTCAACTGTGGCTGGATTTAACCGATTGACAAGATTTGCCGATTGCAGGCAGGGGAGGGGTTGAAAATGGACACTTTCTCCTTCCCGTAGTGTTACTTGCACTGTTTGCATACTTTATCACAGATGAAGTGGATTAGCTGCAATATTTGTCAAATACACAGACATTTAAGATGTTTTCATGTAGCAACAGAAACCACCTTTGCAGTGTAAAATAGACGCTAGTCTGTTCGCGAGCACCACCAAGTCGTCATTTTATATAACAGTTTTCTTTGCAGTGTGATGGAAAAGAGATTAGAACACCTCTCTGTTAATAAAAATAAATGTAACATTGACAACGTGTGAATGTTCGTGTCGAAAAAGCCATTCATTGCACCAAAATTACATTTATCTTGGTGTGTGAACAGGCTATGAGAGTAGAGGAGAACAACAGAAATGATACATAGCCCTTTCTCAAAAAACAAAACAAATTCCCAGAAACCTTAGGGGGATCTGCCTGAAACAGAGCAGGCCGAAGCTGCTGACTTTTCAGTGCTGCCAAATGGTATGTGCTTTTTCTTTTTTCTTTTGATCAGATGGTTATTTTCCATAAAACAAAAGGTGAGTATTTGGGCCTTTGCTGCCATACTGGATGCATCAAGAAGGATTAGAGTTTACCCTACAAATGTAATACGTCAAATGGATCACAAGACTTTGTGGACCCACCTGTATTTAGTGCTGACCACTTCGGCTGTAAATCTGAGACAGATGTTAATACCAGATGTATGTAGGGCCATTGTTTTTGCTGCTTCTCATTCTCATATTGCTTTACGCTGATACGAGTGAGCAGGAAAGACAGAGAGGCAGAACGTTTTTAAACGATTTTCAGAAAAAGGGAACACTGAAAGAGGAGACGATAGGGAAGAGAGGAGTCAACATCTAATTTGGAATGTCTGTCAGTGCCTCACATGCTCAATAATCTATTTACCATGCAGAATTAAGATTTCTGCTATCCAGCACATTGCAGCTCCAATCCCTAAAGCCAGGATGGATAATCCAAAATCCCTCTTAGAGCCTGTGAGGCCAGTCCTGGAGCAAAAGAGGCAGGCGAGCTGCAGAGGCCTCTGGGTACTTCAGAGATCAACCCACGGCAACAACTTAACTTAAAAAGAAGCGGGAAAATCATAGACTTGGCAACACTGATCTTCACACCGATCATTTCCATACACTTAGAGTTCATAGTGACCAGGCTGTCAAACTAAACAAAACCAAAAAAAACATCAGATGACAAATGATACAATACGTCATAGTTTTGTGTGAGGAACAGTTTAAAATGATCATTATTCACTGATAATCTTCCCCTTTGTGGCAGCTCTTTCTCGTACACTGCTGTTCAAATGTTTAGGGTAAGATTTGCATGTCACATGATCCTTTAGAAATCATTTGTGCTCCGAGAAACACCATACAGGTTTGGAATGACAAGAGGGTGAGTAAATGCTGAAGGAATTTTCTTTTTCTTTTCTTTTTTTAGTGGCGAACTGTCCCTTTAAGAATCTGCTGTTCCTATCTGTGTATTTTGTTAATACCAAAGATTTAAAAGCCCTGGTTAAATAAAACATTGAACTATAGGCGTAGCAGTAAGGCTTACAGGAAACACTGCGTGTCTGTTTGAAGGCTGAATTCCCAGGCTCCAGTGTTAATAATTTGGAGATACTCGGGTAACAAAGAGGGCAGCCAGAGCAGCAGATTTCCCTCTCGTCTCCAGTTACTCATTACAGGAATATGAAACCAGAAGATCTCTGTAGCATTTGCTGGCCTGACAAGCCCTGCACTGTGTGTGGATGTCTTTGATTAGGCTTTGGAATTAGAAGTGTGATGTGTCATAGAGAAGATGGATAAATGCGCAGGGCTTCGGGCCTGCTAATGCACCGGCAGCTGCACAACAGCTGACAGGCTCCCGGCGGAGCAACAGCATTAAAACACACCTTCAGCGAGGCCCCTACACTGAGGCATGTACACACACACACACACACACACACACACACGGTTGCCATGGTAACACACACAGCTGTCAATAGCATCAGACCACACCCCAGTGAACAGGCAAATACACACCAATGAAGTGATGTATAGTGATGAGTTGATGCTCACAAACACACTACATCTCCATTCCTCACCCTCTCTCTTACACAAACGGACATGAGCAAACTTGCTCTTGAGCTTCATATGGAAAAATGATGACACATGGGAAATATTAAGCCATTCAAACTGAAACAGTTAATGTGATTATGTTCTGTAAATGAAAGATGTCATCATCTCATTAGACATGGTTACACTGGGAGTTGAGGCACAGCTCTCTCTTCCCGTTCTCCTTACTATTACAGCTATCTGTGTGTTGCAATGTTCATTTTGCAACTTTTACTGTAAAAATTACAAATCGCTACACATACTGTACATGGTTATTAATCATCAGGCAAGGATGATTACAAGAAAAGACAACACAGGCTGAAAAGGAAATGGGAAATGTCATCAAAAAGACAAAAGGTAGTCATTGCAACGTCATTGGATGCTTTCCGTAGGATTCATTAAATACAAACTGATGATGGTTTTTTTTTTTTGGATTTCTTTTTTAAGAGACTTAAAATTGGCATGGAACCGAAATTTTAATAGGCTCCATCCGAAATTGTATACTTCCCTTAGTATGGGACAAAAGAAGTGTGTCCGAATTCACAGTAGGCTACTAAAAGAGTAGACAAAAAAATACCCGGATGACCTACTACTTCCGGTGAGATTCTGAAGTGTGCATTCGATGGACACTTTACTATCCCATAAGGCCACAGGAGAGGATTTGTGAATGCCAGTGATGCGAGGCAACTGACACTGATTGGGCATGATAATGACAACATGGCAAATGTAGTACGTCTGAATTACCTTCATACTGAATTACCTGAATTAACCTCATAATTACTTCTTCAAAATAAGTCCCTACTCAAGAGAGTATGCAATTTTGGATGGTGTCATCTTTTCTACCCTATTGTGACATATATCTGAGTAAAACGGTTTCTTGAAAGAGAAAAAAAAGAGGGTGGGAATTTTGTCTATTGGGCAATCTCCGCCGCCATTTTGAAGTCTGTTCAACTTCGTTAAGTGGGCAAGGGAAGCTTATTTGGACAGACCCTCGGACCCTCGATTTTGACAGAGGGAGCAAGTCTTCTCAATATGCACTTCAGGCAGATCCATAGACCACACTGCAACGCGATTGTGATATTACAGCAGATCACACTTAATTTATCAACACCTAGTGTATGGATTTGGAATTATTTTGACATTTAACTGCACAATACTTAGTTATAAGTTTATTGTATCGTTATCAACAGCCCAAGCATATAGACAGGCCTATAGAATGGTGTGTAAAAAAATGTACATAATAAATTAGCTTCATTGCGGATTCCAAGTGATCAAGGGCTTAGGGCACATTTCAAGGGTTCCAGTAGTGGGTATTCGTGCAATGTTAGCAGTGATGTACATCTGAGTGAAGGGGACGGAGGGAAGTTAGCGAGGGAAGGGCATAAAAAATTGGACTTAAGCTCAGCCATGATCAGAGAGATGTAGGCCAGAGCGAGGGTGAGTTCATGTTTTTGATAAAAGATTGAGGGCACGTGAATATAAATAAAAACTAAAGATATGCAACAGATAAATTATTAATAATGAACAACATTCCATAAAAAAAATATGAATTATCAATTTTGATTTAATGGTGACTTAAAAAGTATACTACACTCAAAGATTTCTGTTATTATGTCATTCTAAATCAGTAAAACATTCTTTCTTCTGTGAAACACAAAATACATTTAAAAAATACAGATTGTTTCAAAGCAGACTTTAATAAGCATGAAAATGACAGTGATGTAAAATTAATTACGAAATTATTAAATACATTTCGAAACAAGCTCGAGTTCAGCTCTACAGAAGATAATGTCATTATTCAGCTCAGTTCACTGTCGTATCAATTCAGTTCAATAACTCAATGTTGCAATGTTCATTAATTATGAAACAAGTTTGATTCAGCTATAAGTAGTTCAACAGAAGGCAACAATGTCATTATTTATTTAAAGTCAGTTAAATGTTTATTCAATTCAGTTCAGTAATAGTGTTGATGTTGCAAAGTTATCCAGCTCAGTTCATATTTTGTTCTCGATATATTTTGTTCTTTGTAATGTGTATATATATTGGCCTATAATTGCCTTTTAAACATAATTGTGTCCTAAAAATGAAGGTCAGTGGGGTCCCGTGTTGTTTTGGAAGTTTCATTGTATATGGACAAAAACATCTAAAACATTATTTTTAGCATACAGGTTTGATAATTATGACAGAATTCTCCTGTTTGTGATTCCTTATCAACATCTAGTCTTGTTTTATCTTTATTTGGACTCAGAAGCAGTGGTCGGTCTCACTGGCAGCTGACGCACCTCATCACCACATCCTTCACAGCACAGGTGGCTTCTGCGGAGAGTTCCGGTTCGGTGTCATTCAGAGGACAAACTCAGAAACAGCAAATATCTGTTGCTCACTGATTTGCAAATCAAGGTGCTGACAGTCCCGGTGCACGAAAACCCACCCTGTGTCTCTGTTTTAAGAGTGCAGTGTTTGCTAAGTGCTTGGACTGAAGACTGGGCAAAGCAAGGAGTTGAGTGAATGTATACTCTGAGGAATGAGTTCTTTTGTGAACCCACAACATCTCTGAGTGCTTTGTCTGTCAATCAATTGAGCTTATAATAAAGCATCAATAGCTGTGAGGTAATTGTAAGTGCACTGCCAGCTCCAGAGAAAAGCATGAACCGAGTGCCTTTACTCGTTGATGAAACAGCAGGTATCTATGCATTTAACAGTTCTGACATGACCATAAAGCAGTTGCCATGGCAACATAGGGTTTGACGGAGGTGTGACATTAGCCCTGACATTAGGGGGGATGAGAGCCCCATGGAACACAAGGTCACCTGCCCACATCTGCCTCTCCTCTCTCCATAGAGATGGATGGATGGATGGATGGATGGATGGATGGATGGATGGATGGATGGATGGATGGATGGATGGATGGATGGATGGATGGATGGATGGATGGATGGATGGATGGATGGATGGATGGATGGATGGATAGATAGATAGATAGATAGATAGATAGATAGATAGATAGATAGATAGATAGATAGATCTTCATTTGTCAGAGTTTATATGTAAATGCAGTTCACATATCCACCTTTTTTAGCAACACTATTTTCGTGCGAGACTACCGGTAAATCAGCTGCTATAGGAAAATAACTACAAGAAAAACAAAATAGCCGATAAAAATTTGCGAGACAATCCAGTGCGTTTATGATTATAATAATACATTTTCCTACAATAAAATGACAGCAGCTACCTACTATTTGCAATATCAAGCAGCATAACGGACTGTTTTTGTACTGAAAGCGATTTAAGTGACGGACACCGGAAGACTTTTGTCTCGCACATTCAAGTTACAAATGGCCGCGCCAGCTCTTACCTTGAAAATAAAGTGGATACGTTTAGAATAGATTCTCAACTTTAATGGACTAAAATGCATTTAAGGCGGATTGATTTAATTGTGCTGTAATGACGGGGCACGAATTGTAGTTTTGACTTATTAATGTTAAATGGGAATGTACAGCTTCTGTCACACGACTTAAAGGAGTAAGCTAGCCTACTTAGCTGGCAAAATGGGCTTTCAATAAAACTTGGCTACCTATACAGTAGAAAGGCAAAAACAAGTTTTAAAATTGGAAAATATTTAGTCTAGGTGCAGATTAATCTCTGGTTGTAAGACGGTAAAAAAACAACTGCTGACTTTCACCATTAGCCTAAATGTGCACTGGCTAACATTTTACAGACATACACAAAATATTACTGTATATTTGAAGCTTAAGCATTGAAACCAAGAGAAAGGGGAAATGTCATTTAATTTTCATTTTGTAGACATTTCCTAAATATTTCTTTTCATAAATTTGAATGTATTCTGTTTTGAAAAAGAAAAGAAAATTGTTTGTGACAAGAGCATCTGCGCTGCTGGTCTGGTGCTTGCTTGAGGCTTCTGACTTTTACAGAAGGCATTATGTGAATTAGAATATTGTCTCGATATCAAGTCATAAATAGAAAAAACCTCCTCACTGCCACAGCCAGGTGCTTAAGCAAGCACACCTGTGTAGCAACCCTGCTGGTTGTATCCATTGTGATTTAGCCGGGTGCTCATCCCACAATAAAATATTTATTCAATGGTTCGAGCCAGTAAAATAACACAGGCTAAGAAAAAAAAAAAAAGTTTTATGCAATGTTTTTTTTAAAGTCTAGCATAGAATAAAGCATCTAAAATGAATAAATCATAGAAGATATTAAAATAGATTCCAAGATCAAACAGACAACATTCTAATGAATAATAATAATACAAAAAAACACACACTTATTACACTCAATTCAGTGGTTGATTGTACATTATAAATCAAATTAATTCAGAGTATCATGCTGTTGCACAGTGTTGACAGAGTAACTGCAGGTGAGACAGAGTTGATGGCTGAGGAATGATTCAGAGGGGTCAGAAAAGCCTCCTCATATCCCTTTAACCTGGATGAGCTGGTAGAAAATCCACACAGTCCACGAAGTTTGATTTTCACATTCCCTTTACAAAAAGTACTAGGCTCACTACTTCTTCTTTGCAGTAATGTTCTTGCAGACCCAGTTCATGCCATCCTGAAAGAAAGGAGCACTTTAGCCAAAAACCAGCCGCTGATGGGAAGGTCTAAACCACTGATTGGAAAAATAAAACAAGGCTAATGTAAAAGCAATGACTCACCTGGACTCCCTCTCCCGTAAGTGCAGAGCAGGACTGAATTTGCCAAATACGGTCCCGAATGGTGTGCAGGTTCAGTCCCTCTGCGATCTCAGAGGCTGGAGCAGCGGTCAGCAGGTCTTGTTTATTGGCAAAGATTAAAACAGGTACGCCACTAAGTTTCTCCTCATCGAGCAGCTCAGACAACTCCTGCACACCACATAAACAATTCAAATAGTAATCCAATAGCTCATTCAAATACTTTCAGCATGGATTTGCTTGAACAAATGCATATCAAGAAAGTTTCACTTCCAATAAAATAAAAGCATTTCAGTGAACTGTATTAAGTAGGAAAATGTTGCTAGACATAGACCTGACCAAGTGTGAAGCCACATAGTGTGAGAAATATCCTGCAGAGACCTTGGAAGGTTCATAATCTCTCATCTACACACAAACAAGACAAGTAATAATGAACAGATTTGCTATAATGATAGATCTTTTTATACCTGTCCCGTTTCCTCAAATCTCTTCCTGTCTGCACTGTCTATGACATAAATCTAAAATGCAAAAACACAACGTCAAAATCATCACATAAACAAATATGAGAAAATATCAAAATACGTAAGAAATATATATACAACTGTTCAAAAGTTTGACGTCAGTAAGATAAAAAAAAAAAAACTTTTATTCAGCAAGGATGAATTAAATATATAAAAAGTGACAGTAAATGTTGTTTATCAAAGTATTCTGAAAAATAGACTGTTTTCAAAAAATATTAAGCAGCACAACTTTTCAAAATTTATGATAATAATAATTGGTAACTGTTTGCTGCAAATTAAGCTTTGCCATCACATTTAAAATATATTCAAATAGCAAACTAGAAATATTTACTAGAATATTTCACAATGTTAGTATTTTTTTAACTATATTTTTGGTGAGCATTAGAGACTTAGAACTTTTGAATGGTAGTGATATATGATAATGAATGCTATGCTATGCATAAACATATCTCTTAATAAGAAACACTCACAAGCATGTCAGTATTTTCAAAGTAGTTTCTCCAGTATGGTCTAATCTTCCTCTGGCCTCCAATGTCCCAGACATTCAGTTTGAAGCCCTGAGACTGCACGCTCTTAATGTTAAAGCCCTGGCAAGGACAGAAGAATTAAAACTAACTGAACAATGCTGTATTGTGCTAAAGCAAGAAAACCCCTTTTTAGTTCACCCAGAGGATAGTTCACCCAAAAATGAAAAATTTGCCATTACTTACTCACCAGACAGTTGACGCCACCCATTGACTTCCATAGTATTCTTTTTTTCCTACAATGATGTCAATGGGTGCTGTCAACTGTCTGGTTACCGATATTCTTTAAAATATCTTAATTTGTGTGTTCAACAGAAGAAAGAAACTCATACAGGTTTGGAAC
The DNA here is from genome assembly GCF_029890125.1 of Rhinichthys klamathensis goyatoka. Classification (NCBI taxonomy): domain Eukaryota; kingdom Metazoa; phylum Chordata; class Actinopteri; order Cypriniformes; family Leuciscidae; genus Rhinichthys; species Rhinichthys klamathensis. Next base: position 580,953 of record NW_026606799.1, on the reverse strand, counting down.
AACATGAAGGTTAGTAAATGGTAACAATTTTTTTAATTTTTGAGTGAACTATCCCTTTAAGAGCTTATTCTATGAAAATGGAAGAAACTAGCTTTTTTTTTTTACAAGGCAATTTGTATTTCCTGTAAAAGGGAGATTGTGTGTTACCTGTGTTGGTGTGATGTGACTAATATCCTCAGAGGCTAGCTGTTTGAGAAGTGTCGTCTTTCCACCATTGTCTAATCCAAGGAGCAAAATGCGTATCTCCTGGTCTGGGGCACTCTTTAGTTTTCTAAGGATTGACAACAAACCCTGGAATAAACATAATATGCTCAATAACCCGATTTTAAACAAGACAACAATGACACTAGGCCTATATAAGGACATTTGTGAGAAAAAAGATAGTTCTAAAAAAACGACTTCTCTCAGCTAAGAGCCTTATCTAACAAAGTATGAAAAAGACAAAGACATTTGAAGATTTTAGAGAGATTAAAAGAGACTTTAAAGAGATTAAAGACAGAATGACTCAGTCGCAATTCACTCATTATATAAAAAATGCAGTGAAAGTGAAAGATGATTAAATGATGACACATTTTGTTCAACTATCCATTTAACATCGGTGGCTACAATATCATAATCATTTCTTAAATGAGTTACAATCTTTACATTTGAATTATTCGGGAAATAACGAGACAGAGGAAGGCAAATAACTGAGACTTAGCGCCGCTGATCCACCAGGCTTCACTCCTACAGAGAAAGCCCGCTACTGCAGCTAACGTTAATTATCAAGACTTCACGCTGCAAACGCCGAATAAATTATGCGTATTTCCAAAGTTTCTAAAATCTCAGTTAAATACAAAATACACAAAGATAGGACTAAAGGCTAATTAACTTCTCACCATCTTCCTCCCTTCCGAGACGCCGACGATGGTTACTAGGGGGAGTTAAGTGACGTCACCAGCTGTTGGCGTCATTTTAAAGGAACCGCGCTGTCACATTTTTCTGATTAGGTTTCAAAGTCAGTTTCTGTATCATCACAAATGTTAAAGGAAGGCACGTACGCCGCGGCCTAAATAATAGCTACTGAACATTTCCACCGTCATTCCCAGGAAGAAATACTATTCGTACATTTTGACACACAATATGGGGTAAGTTGTCACCGACAAACCTGCCATTAAACAGTCTATTATAGGCTTTTCAGCAAACTTTAAAGTAAAACAAATTTAAATGGTAGAAGAATTATGAATCAAAACAATTTATTATATGTATATATATAAAATATGTTGACTTGCACACATGGAACTATGCAAAACCAGGTTCACCCTGGTGAATTTATCAAAACAACTGGTAAGTGAGCTTTTAAAATAAATGTACCAATTGCACTGATTCTACTAAAACAACCAATTTTTATTGTAAATAAATCTGTAAAAATACAAAAATGACAACAATGGCAAGTTCTCCTTGACTGATCTCAACATCAAATGCACCATGCAAAACTTCCCTCTATCGGTCCTTCAAAAAGGGACAAAGATTTAAAAACCCCGCTTGCCAAATAAAACAAAAAAATGATGCGTGATAAGAAGAAAATCTGTAGAGAACAATGCTGGTGCTTTCCCTGAAGGCAGATGCAGATTGACAGGCTTTTCACTGTCATGGTACAGTGTGTTACAGGGATAGTACATCTGGAATAATCCTTAAGTGCCCTCACTTGAGGGCACAATGGTGACAGGACTGTGAATTCGTGGGTCTCCCAACTGAGAGTGAACCTGAAGGTTGGTGTTGGCGGTTATTTACACATAAGTAACAGTATTAACTAATATACTTTTTTTAACATGAAGTAAATGTTCACAGAGCTGGCTGTATTGAGGCTTCAACCTTACTATTAACATTTGTACAATCTGACAGTACAAAATTCCACGAAATTCTTCACCGCCCCTTCATCATGTCTCATAGAAGAACATTACATCTAATATTGTATAAAACGTATAAAGGTCTGATGTAAACATCTCAATTTCAGCTTCTGTGAGATTTAAATCTGCTTTTTCTTGGCTGGTTTGACTGAGGGCATTTCCTCCTCACTAACATCATCATCTTCATCTTCATCTGATATTTCAGACTCTTCATTCTCTGTGGCTGAAAGAGGAGAAATAATTAGCACCATTCAGTTTCAAAACAAAAGGGATAAAATAGCATGCTCTGTGTGTGATTTTTAGCTTTAAATGCATTTTTGTGATATAGAGACTTGCAACTGTTGTTTTATTTCTCACCAACTAAATGTAACCCACTAACAGTCACTGGTCCAGATCCAGATTTCAGCCGCAGTGTGACAGGAGCCATCAACTCAAACTCCCCAAGGCTTACCTGAGTAGAAAAAGATGTAAAAAAAAAAAAAAAAAAAAAAAAAAACATTTAAAAACTTGCAACATATTTGAATACCTATATTATACAACAGTTTAGTAAAAAAAAAGCATTACCATAGGCAGGCAGGAAATGTTGAGATTAGCTACGGGCACAGATATTTTCTTTCCTTGGTGATTCATAGCGGTCACTTCCACAACATTATTCTCCTCTTTGGCACCATCACCCAGACAAATCTAATGGTTTAAGAGAAAGGAGTTTAAAAGTACAGGTCATCAAGCTCTTTACACGTCTTAAAGTCGCGATGAAATGAAAGCAGCAACTGATCATTTTGTCTATATTATGACATACAACGGAGTATAATGCATTATTGTAAAATAAAAAATGTTGGGCAGGAACTTGGTTCTATGAATCAGCTGTTGACTGGATTTACGAGATGTGGTCGTTACACTCCAAAAGTTGAGCTTGCAGGGGCAGGGTTTATGCAGGCTAAAGGGGCGGACACATTTACCACTGTTAGGCAAATTTTCATGAGCGAAATCCACCCAATCGGGAATTTCGCATGATTTTAACAGATTTTGCATTGGGTTTACTGTGCTAACCAACAGAAAGCTGCTTGATTTGAAGTGAGTTCTGTGTGAGCTGTGCTTCATATATCGCTACACTATTGACAATAGACCTTTTTGGCCCATGAAATTGAGCTAAGTAATGAGTTCCATTAAATGACTGTTATTATAATCCTGCATACATCACCTATGAGAACTCTGTCATTTCACCAGAAGACCAAGAAATGGTTTCTTAAACCAGACATTTTTTTTAGGGTAGCACTTAATTTTGTCCATCAGGAATTGATTTGATCATTGTGGTTTGCTATTGCTGTGATCTCATATGAGTGACAGGTTGTCCCGCCCTGCTGCAAGAGGGAGGGGAAGTTATTTTAATTAAAGGTAACCACACAGTTGACAGCACCCTTTTGACTTTCTATAGTATTTTTTTTTACCAACATTCTTCAAACGAAAGAAACATACGGTATACACATGTTTGGAACAACTTGAGGATGAGTAAATAAATAAATACATTTTTGGGTGGTATCCCTTTAAAAAAAATTATGATGTACATGGATGGATCATTTAAAATAAACATGGCTACAAAAATAAGAACTGAGTGTCAAGTTTGATTTCATGGTGACTTTAAACAGAAGGTGATATAAAAAATATAAAAAGAGAGAAAGAAACACACAGACAAATTGTTCACAATAAGATCTATAATATGCATAGAGAAAATAGATGAATTTTTATTTCATATTGACTTTAAAACTATAAATCAGCCAAAAATGAAAATCCATCATGATTTGATCAACATTCTATTACTTCACACACATAGGAGTTTCCCTTTCTTTTTTCTCTGTAGAACACGCATAGACAGTAAAACACGTCAATCAAAAGCGCAATGAAAGTGAATGGCGACATTTACAGGTTTAGGACAGGCAAACTCTTGCTTTAATAAAATATTGTACGAACCGTCCTGAGCTCCAGAAAATGTTCCACATCTTCATCTTCGTCTGCTTGAAATGTGTAAAATGGAACTTCAGAAGACAACTCACAACCTGAAGGAAATCAAAATCACACTATTATATAAGTAGCCTATATTTAATTTATATGCAGAAATGAATGTAATCACTGAAAACGAGCACGTATTTTGATGTTAAGTAATCCAGTTTTTTTTTTAATGAACGTTAAAAACATCTCTGGCCACAATTATTAAAGAAATAATCAAATGCAGTTGTTCCACGTGTGCTAGTAAATCTACGAAGCATATACTGTCTATGCGAAGCATGCAGAGCGTCACTGTTGATCTTACTGAACACATAGCTTTCCAATCGCGAGCGTGAGTCCACCCCACTGTCCGATGTTTCGTCCTCAACAAACGACATAACTGTTCGAACGTTTCTAATATATCCCAATAAAGGCTACAATATCCACAGTGCAAGTCGCGTTTCCAAAACACATGTGACGAGCAAGCGAAAAACGGCGCATGATTACTACGTCATCAGCACTGACCTAGCTGGTTTTTAATTGTTACAATATCTGAAAGACACTGTAACAATTAAATATACAATACAGATAAAAAGTTGGGAATAATTACGATTTTTTAATAAAAAAATCTTAAACAAATTTCTTTCTTGAAAGAATTATCTTATACTCACCAAAGGCTGCATTAATTTGATCAAATATAGGCCTAGAGCAAAACGGTAATATTGTGAAATATTCAAACTTAATGTATTATAATGTAATTTAGTTCTGTTTGTGCAAAGCTAAATTTTCAGCAGCCATTACTCCAGTCTTCAATATAACATGATTCTTTGCATAGAGTCAGGTGAAAAAGAAAGTACACCCTTTTGAATTCGTTTTACATATCAGGACATAATAAAAAATCATCTGGTCTTTAACAGGCTAACAAAAATAAAGCCAAAATGGAGATGCCATGTGTGGCAAACTAAGTACACCCTATGATTCAGTTGCTTGTAGAGCCACTTTTAGCAGCAATACGTTGAAGGAATAGTTTTATGACTTTATCAGTCTCTCTCACATCATTGTGGAGGAATTATAGGCCCGCTCTTCTTTACAACGTTGCTTCAGTTCATTGAGGTTTGCAGGCATTTGTTTATGCACAGCTCTCTGAAGGTCCCGCCACAGCATTTCAATCGGGTTGAGGTCTGGACTTTGGGCCAGCAACCCCTTGATTCCTTTCAATTTCAGCCATTCTGTTGTAAATTTGCTGGTGTTCTTGGGATCATTGTCCTGTTGCACAGCACAATTTAAGCCAAGCTTCAGCTGTTGGACAGATGGCCTTACATTTGAATCTAGAATACTTAGGTAAACAGAGAAGTTCATGGTCGACTCGGTGACTGCAAGGTGTCCAGGTCCTGTGGCTGCAAAAGTCTTGAGGATTGTTCAGATGCAACTTTGCAAACCTAAGCCGTGCTCCCATGTTTCTTTTTTTTTTTTTTTTTTTGAGAGAGAGAGAGAAGCAGCTTTCTCCTGGCAACCCTTCCAAACATGCCATACTCATCCAGTCTTTTTCTAATTGTTCTCTCATGAGCATTTAATGTGTTAACTGAGGCCTGTAGAGTCTGAGGTGTAGTTCTTGGGTGTTTTGTGATTTCTCTGAGCAGTGCCTGGCCTGACCTTGGGTTGAATTAGCTGGGACGTCCACTCCTGGGAAGATTGGCAACTATTTTGAATGTTTTCCACTTGTAAATAATCTTCCTCACTGTAGAATGATGGACTTCAAATTGTTGGGAAATGGCCGTGTAACCCTTCTCTATTACTCTACATCTGCTGAATGTCTTATAAAGAATGATGGACTTCAAATTGTTGGAAAATGGCCATATAACCCTTCTCGTATAACCCTAAATCTGCTGAATTTACAAAAATGCTTTTTCTCAAATACTTGAGAGGCATGCTCCAGGTAAAACTAGACTGGTTCCATCTACTCGTGCCTCACCCTGGTTCACTCCTGAACTTCGGACGATGAAAACTAAGGGGCGCCGCCTAGAAACTCATTGTGCACTCTCTGGCTTTTAAAGAACATTTGCTCAACTACCGTACAGCCCTCAACGATGCAAGATCCTCTTATTTCTCCTCTACCATTAGGAATTCCATGTACAGCCCCAAATCATTCTTTGCTATGGTTAACAAACTCACTAATACACCACAACATGTTATTTCGGGCTCTGGGGTGCTTGTGAATAGCTTTTCCCAATTCTTTTCAGACAAATTGAAGTCAATCACTGAAACCATCACCAATGACACACCTCAAACAAGTGACTCAAATGTTCATATGATGCTATCTGATTCAGCTCACTCAACAAACTCTCTCTCTGCTTTTACTCTGACTACTCCCGTTGCCATAAGTGATCTAATTGTGAAGTCTAATTCCACATCCTGCCAGCTTGATCCTACACCTACTGTTTTGCTTAAGATGTGTGTCCTCGATGTTGCACTCTTCATAACACATGATAAACTGTAGTTTGGCTTCTGCCATTGTCCCAGCAGAATTAAAAATGGCTGCGGTGACCCCCATTCTTAAAAACCCAGGCCATGGCCATCTAAACATGGACAATTACAGGCCAATATCTAATTTAAAGGAGCTGTATGTAAGATTGTGGCCAAAACTAGTACTGCAATCACTGTCAAATTACTGTAGAGTGGTGTATCCCCTCCCCCTCCTCCCTGACTCGAGGTTGCCAGCTCGGCTGCAGGATCCAGCAGGAACGTGACGAGCTGCAGCTGTGGTAACTAGAGCAGAGCTGGCAACCCGGATGCCGCAACACTACTGACTTCGTGATTGGTCGATAGGTGGAGGGTGGAGCATCAGACCAAAACACAACATGACAACATCAACATCAGTTGAGGGCTGCAACTGCACTTTTTAAATGACAATATCCTGGCCAGACTACTGTTGTCAGTGATATAATTATTTGAAATGTACATGATTTCTTAATGTCTAGTGACATTTCAGGGCCATTTTATGATTAATTGAAATAAATTTCTTACATACAGCTCCTTTAACATTCTGAAGCAAAATCCTTGAAAAGGTTGTGGCTTCGCAATTGCGATCATATTTAGATGCTAATGGTCTTTTTGAACCTTTTCAGTCAGGATTTCGCCCATCTCATAGCACTGAAACTGCTCTTCTTCGGGTGGTTAACAACATTCTTTTGTCCGTGGATTCAGGGTTAATAAACATCTTGATGCTTCTCGATCTAAGCGCTGCATTTGACACAGTCTGAAATACTGATCTCTCGGCTTTCTGATATCTGATTTCGCTCTTTCCTGGCTCATTTCTTACATCAGTAACAAAGTATTATATCACCATACAAGGGTATAGATCTGCCACTGCTTCGCTTACACAGGGTGTTCCTCAAGGTTCAGTTCTTGGCCCACTATTGTTCATCATCTATATACACTTGGTGGCATCATACGCAGGCATGGACTTCAATTTCATTGCTATGCTGATGACATTCAAATTTATCTTACCACCTCTAGGCCATCCCTGCCTGACTCACTCACTGCATGTATCAGGGACATCAAGCATTGGATGTCCCTGAATTTCCTCAAATTAAATAAATTTTTTACTGCCTCAGTCCAAAGGTTGGACCTGTCCTTTGATATTGGAGTTCATTAAGCCTCCGTCATCTATTCTATTCTCAACTCTATCTTTTGGCTCTCATATTTCTTCTAGTTAAAAACTCTTTTTTCCATCTTCGTAATATTGCGCGTCTTCGATCTTCTCTCACTTTAGCTGAAACCTTAATTCATGCATTAATCACATCGCGTCTGGATTATTGCAATGCTCTATTTCGTGGTCTGCCCAAAAAACTTTTTGCAAGATTACAATATGTTCAAAACTCAGCAGCAAGAGTTCTCACCTCAGGCGTTCTGCTCACATTACTCCTCTGCTTCATGACCTTCACTGGCATCACATATTCACTTTAAGGTATTACTTCTAACGTTTAAGGCATGAAATGGTATTGCACCTCCATATCTGTCTGATCTACTTTACTCTTACCGCCCTGCCTAGTCCCTTAGATCAGCTGGACTTGGTTTATTGTCCATCCTTCGTTTCCGGTTGTCTACTGTAGGTGGAAGGTCATTTAGTGTACTGTTAATGCTCCTAAATTATGGAATTCACTACCCCTTACACTTCGAATATCTCATCTGTGGCTACATTCAAGACTCAGCTGTTGATGTATTTTGGATAATGTGACTATATGTGTCCTTATGTGATTGTAGAGCGGGTGTGTAAATGTATTGTAAGGTACAATGTAAAGGGACCTTAAAGGGATACTCCACTTTTTTTGGAAATAAGCTAATTTTACAACTCCCCCAGAGTTAAACTGTTGAGTTTTACCGTTTTTGAATCCATTCAGCCGATCTCCGGTTCTGGCGGTACCACTTTTAGCATAGCTTAGCATAAATCATTGAAGTGGACAAGACCATTAGCATTTCTAAAAGAAAAATGACTAAAGAGTTTCGATATTTTTCCTATTTAAAACTTGACTCTTCTGTAGTTACATCGTGCACTAAGACCGACGGAAAATGTAAAGTTGCGATTTTCTAGGCTGATATGGCTAGGAACTATACTCTCATTCCTGCGTAATAATCAAGAAACGTCACTGCCGTACCATGAGAGCAGCAGGCGTAATGATATGACGCAGCGCCTGAAAATAGGCCACCTTCCGTCAACACAATGGAACTATTTTCAGGCGCTGCGTCATATCATTACGCCTGCTCAATTCGGTTGTTAAGTCTGACGTCACGCGTGACGTTTAGCCTCTTCCGGGCCCAAGCGCTCCGCTCGTCCACTCCAGATCCTAGACTAAATAAACCCTTTTCTTAAGGGCTTTTTTCGCTTCAGTGCCAGTGGGTGTTACTAGGGATTAGAGGTCTGCTACCCGACCCGAGCCCGACGGGTCCCGAAAAATGTGCGGGTTTCGGGTCGGGTTGGGGTTAATGTTAATGAACAGCCTCGGGTTCGGGTCGGGTTCGGGTTTAACTAAGAAAAACGAAATAGGCTATATATAGTTTGCGTGCCGTGTGCTTTGCCTGCTTGCTGTGTTGTGGTGACCGGCACGCGAGAGAGAGAAAGTATAGGCTACGTCCGCAGATGTGCAATATGTGCATACAGGCTCTCTCTCTCAAATATAATGATATATGAATATAATATTTTTAATTATTTGTTTTATTTTATCATATCATTTATATCACAAAACTGTTTTGCGCATGTGCTACCGCTCTCGCGCGCTATTTCAGTCACAATACAAACAGCCGACGACAACAAGCAAACCATGAGTCTGATAAAGCAAAAAATTACTTGGTAAGTTTTTTCTCTTACTGCTGTGCTGCCTGCTGATAGGGCCGCTGCGCCTACATGTATTTGTTTAATATGTCAAGCAATCATTAAATACAACATAGCATATTGCAAAAATGGTATTGCTGTGAGAAACAGAATGGACCTCGGGTTCGGGTCGGGTTCGGGCTTAATATGTAAATGTAATTGTCGGGTCGGGTCGGGTTAAATGATCGCGGGTACGGGCCGGGTTCGGGCTTCAGTTTAAAGCCCGTGCAGACCTCTACTAGGGATTAAAGGGTCACTTCACCCATTTGCATTAAGGTTTGTATTGTTAGAAACCCAGTCATATATTATAATGATGGTGGAATTTTGCTTGTTTTTTTTCTGAGATGGGAGAAAAAAGGATTTAAGTGTTTTACTTCCGTCCTATCTTGACGTAAATATCGTCATTTTGCGTCACGATAGGACGGAAGATAAATTTCATTGCATATGAGACAGGGGTAGCTGCAGCCTGGAGTAATGGGCGTGGCAAGAGGTAGGGGCGTGGTAGGAGGTAGGGGAGTGGCAAGAGGTTTCTCATTGGTCAAAGGAGTTTCCTCCTGGCAACTGCGTTGGCCAATCAGCAGTAACCATAGTTAAACGTCATTTCCTTTAGCTGAAAAAAATCGTCATTTCCTTTAGACGGAGAGAAGATGGCGGAGGTAATTCACATATGCGATATAATTTGTTGTTCTCTTTGCTTTACATCTTTCAGCTTTGGTAATTATTTAATTGTTGTTGACAGACACATGTTACAGTGAGAAGCATTAACGACTGCATTTGCGTCGAAGACATCAGAGTCGGCGATTTATATCGATGTCCGTTCTGTGCTCTCAGTGTTTTTAGACCTTGTGAATATAACAAGATCCATAGTCATTTGCAAAGCCACAGACTTCGCGCGGTTCGCCATGAACGTAAGTATGAGTTCAGTTGTGATATGCTATGCATGCCTGTTATGTAACAGCTGTTACAGATAACTTGTTAAGGTTAGATAATAACGTGAACGGTGATGTTACGTATCATAAATGGAAACTTATGACAAACATGTTTTGCTTTATATATTATTTTTCCTATTTTAAATTGTGTTTGATCTTTATGTTTCTTATAGATTTGATCATCTTTGACTGCCACTTGGAATGCAGACAAACCAAGCACTTTCACTGCTTCCACTGCTCAAAAACCCTAATTAAAAAGTCTGATTTTATAAAGCACATAAATATGTGCAAAGTAGTCAAACAGACATCTCCTCCTTTGTCTCCTCCCAGTAGTGACACAGCTCCAAAAACAGCCCAGTGTGCATCTTTGTCTCCTCCCAGTAGTGACACAGCTCCAAAAACAGCCCAGTGTGCATCTTTGTCTCCTCCCAGTAGTGACACAGCTCCAAAAACAGCCCAGTGTGCATCTTTGTCTCCTCCCAGTAGTGACACAGCTCCAAAAACAGCCCAGTGTGCGTCTTTGTCTCCTCCCAGTAGTGACACAGCTCCAAAAACAGCCCAGTGTGCATCTTTGTCTCCTCCCAGTAGTGACACAGCTCCAAAAACAGCCCAGTGTGCATCTTTGTCTCCTCCCAGTAGTGACACAGCTCCAAAAACAGCCCAGTGTGCGTCTTTGTCTCCTCCCAGTAGTGACACAGCTCCAAAAATGGTCCAGTGTGCATCTTTGTCTCCTCCCAGTAGTGACACAGCTCCAAAAATGGTCCAGTGTGCGTCTTTGTCTCCTCCCAGTAGTGACACAGCTCCAAAAACGGTCCAGTGTGCGTCTTTGTCTCCTCCCAGTAGTGACACAGCTCCAAAAACGGTCCAGTGTGCGTCTTTGTCTCCTCCCAGTAGTGACACAGCTCCAAAAACGGTCCAGTGTGCGTCTTTGTATCCTCCCTGTAGTGACACAGCTCCAAAGGTGGTCCAGTGTGCGTCTTTGTATCCTCCCTGTAGTGACACAGCTCCAAAGGTGGTCCAGTGTGCGTCTTTGTCTCCTCCCAGTAGTGACACAGCTCCAAAAACAGCCCAGTGTGCGTCTTTGTCTCCTTCCAGTAGTGACACAGCTCCAAAGGTGGTCCAGTGTGCGTCTTTGTCTCCTTCCAGTAGTGACACAGCTCCAAAGGTGGTCCAGTGTGCGTCTTTGTCTCCTCCCAGTAGTGACACAGCTCCAAAAACAGCCCAGTGTGCGTTTTTGTATCCTCCCAGTAGTGACACAGCTCCAAAAACAGCCCAGTGTGCGTCTTTGTATCCTCCCTGTAGTGACACAGCTCCAAAGGTGGTCCAGTGTGCGTCTTTGTCTCCTCCCAGTAGTGACACAGCTCCAAAGGTGGTCCAGTCAGTTAGTTTTCCTGCTCAAAGTGACGACACCGCTCCACAAGTGACCAAAACGGTGTCTTTTGCACCTCTTTGTGATGACACCGATAAAACCCGCTTGAAATATGTTCGTAGAAAACAGGGGCAAAGATTATGTTGTCCCCACTGTAATCTGTGCGTTTTAAAAAAAAATCTCAAGAAACATATACAAAGGGCACACTTGAATATTGAACCTGATATCACTGCACAGTCTCACCTTCAAAGTCAGTGTATTGACCCAAAAAATGCAGTTTTTGCTGTTGCAAAATCGTCTAAAGGCCCTTGTATACCCATTCATGTTATCAAAAAAACATGGGGCATTTCACACAAGGTGACTTGTGAACTTGATGTCTGTAATTCTGTAATGGATTTTAAAAGAAGAAGTGGCATGAGATCTTGTCAGTGTACACACTTAAAATCAGTGGATTACTGCAGATCTGATGCTGGAAATGTTGTCCTGCATGAAGAGGCTTTAAGAGAAATGGTACAGCACAAATGGTTTTCAGAGGAACGCAAAAGACAGTGCTTAAATGCTCAGAAAAAAGCTGAAGAACAAAATGTATGTTTTGCATCCTATGTGACGCTTGATGGTCCATCCTATATGCACTATGTGTCAGTTTTTGAGCCAAAAGTTTCTTTCTATAACCGATTGGAAAGAATCATGGTTGTTTATAATGCAAAAAACAATACATGGCATTGCCCTTGTACTCGGCCAAGACGCTCCTGTATACACAAGGCTGTGTGCAAATGGTACCTTTTCCAAACCAACAGAAAAATGTTCCAAAGAGTGAAGAGCACAGAGCTGGAATTGACCTGCAAGACTCCATTGCCAGTGGACACTGGACTTTCTAATTCAGAAAAAGATTATACTGAGAACATTGTGTACCCTCCAAAAAATGAGGACCTCAAGAAAATGGTGCAGTATATCTTTACAAAGAAAACAATACCACCTTCCCTACCCATCTCAGCAACCAATTTAGATGAAAAGGAATCCCCAAAAGTTTTGGTTCCAGATGAAATGCACTGTTCATCGTGTTCAGAACCCCTTAGTGATCCTTTGCTCATCTCTAATAAAGCTAAAATTGTCACAACAGTTGGAATAATTGAAGGTTGGTATTTATTTGTTAGTAGTAAATTCTTACTTCAATAATGTGTGTTAAGATTAGCTGCTTATTTTGTTTGTTTTTGTTTTTAGGTGTTGAAACCTACTGCAAGACATGCCCAGTGTGTGGACTTGCATATCACTATCAAGAATGGAGCACTGGTCTGCATAACTATGATGACCACATCATACTCAGTTTGAAATTCTGTCTTATGCTTCGGAGTTTTTTGCAGGTATAGTGGATTGCTTTATTTATTGCAGGTTGTCAGAACTCAGTCCTGAAGGGCTGCTGTCCTGCAGTTTAGCTCCAAATTGATCAGCTGGACCAGACTATATTAATTAGGTTTGGAGCTAAACTCTGCAGGACAGTGGCTGTTCAGGAGCAGGATTGGACACCCCTGCTTTACAGTGTTTAATGTTATTGTCACAACAATGTCTTATACCTAATTTTTCCTCTTTAGTCTCACACTGCTGTTGAAAGAGTCTGTAAAGCTCTTTCAATATCCAATGGAGTGGTTTACCCAAGTAAAACTGTTCTTTGTGCTTATTTGCACTTTGAAGCATTAACTGATCACGACTACCAGTTTTCCTGCTTAAAGTGTGGATTCCATCCATCTGTTGTTATCATGGATGCTCATCGAAAAGCAGCTTTTAGCATGCCAGGTATGATACAGATCTAATTAAAATTCCTGACTGGCATGTAACTTATTAGAATCAATCATCAATTGAAGTCTTTTATTCATCAAATAATCCTGAAAAGTATCACAGGTTATAAAAAATATTTTCCACATTGATAAGTCATAATAAATTACATTTAGATTATGTGACACTGATGACTGACACTGAAAATTGTTTTGCATCACAGCAATAAATTATTTTTGATAGTATATTAAAATAGAATGCCATAATTTTAAATTGCAATTTCTGCTCCAATAATTGCAGACTTGATGATCATAAGAGACTTACTTCAAAGCATTAAAAATAGTGATGTTTCATAAGTTTTGACTGGGCACTGTATTTGTAATTTTATTTTGTTTAGTCAGTGAAATAGAAGAACCACCAGCAAACTTTGATGGACAGGTGGATGTGGAGGCTTTTTGGAATTCACTGCGATTGGAGATTATTGCAAGAGGTCTTGTGGAGAGTAAGTTATTTAATTAATTTGGATCAAAGTACTACACAGACACGGGTATTTGTTTTATCTTGTATTATGCCTAAACTTTTACACTAGGAGACATTACACATGAATGCAACATACACACACAAATTGGAGAAAACATCCCAGAAACACCTGCTATGAGTGTACCCCATGACATTGTCTGTTATTACATATTAATTTATATTTATGTATAACTTTATTTAGTTAAACTTTAGAAATAAAAGTTGGGTTATCACTGGCAACAACATTATGACTTGTTTCTTTGTTTTGTTTTTGCAGCTGGAAACCCCAATCCTTTTGCAGTCAAGCCAAGCTATCACCTTTGGGCTCCCTGGATTGGACCGAATACTAGGAAGTCTGGCTCTGTCTTAAATACAGAATGGGAGAAAGTACATTCATCAAATCCTAATCCTGCTTCTGAAGTTCCAGTAACTGAGGAAAGGCTTATTGATGAGCTGATGTCACTGAAGGTGTAGTGTTGTTTTGTTTACCTTTTTGTAACAGTATTCTATTGTGATTGTTTATTTCTAATAAATTCTGAGTTTTTTTGTTGTCATTTTAATTCATAGGTTGCTGTTGTCCGACATTTATGTGCATCTTGTGGGTTAGATAACAAGGGATCAAAGATGGACCTCATATTGAGACTGAGGAGTGAAATGCAAAACAGATCATCATATGACAAAATTTTTCAAAAGGTTTGGGGCGCATCAGGTTTGTATGCACTGATATATCTTAATTTATAATAGAAAACACACATTTAAGTGCTGCAATCGTTAATTTTAAACAATCTATCACTTAGGTGGCTGGGCAGTTGTTATGTGCCCCTGCGGTGTCGTTAACAGCATTAAATGCCTGGTGAGAGCTGAAAGTCCAAGGGACTTTACTGACATTTTGCTGTCCTGGAAACACCTTCCCAACGTAACCATTTATGACTTTGCAAGAGGACTTTCCACTCATGCAAATCTCCGTAATCCAAACGTGATTCCCTTCAGCCCACATGAGGGTCGGCTTTTGGAGCCAAATGATGTCAATGTCGCAGCAGCAGAAGAGGGAAGACTTAAAATTTCATTGGAATGGCTCAAAGAGAAGAAAATGCCTGCTGATGTGAATGGGCATCCATTAACTGGCTCATCTGATCACTATGTACTTTCTGACCGATTCCATGAAAACAACACAAAGGATCCCCGTGATAAACTTCGTAAAATACAGCTTGTGCCTGAGTTGGCTGGAAGAGTTAATTCTCAGTGTGCGGAGCAGTTGTTTTCTCAAATGAGAAAAAACAATTACTTCCTAAATGTTATGAAGCCAACAAATCACTTGTTTCTTATGCGAAACCTGCTGCACCACTACAACGTTGCGATTAACACTAGGTTTACAGAACAGCTTACCAAGGCTGTTGGTTGCACTCAGGTTGTCCTGGATGAGCATGGCCAAGCACTTGCAGGTAAACTTGATTTTTCATAATGCAATTTAATGTCATTATTTGGCTTCTCCAGAAATGTTATTTGACACTAGAGTTAGATGACACTCACATGCTTTATTGTTAGGGACTTTAAGTAAAAGCATAGTCGAAATGGATGATGAGCCAAGTACAGTCGAAATGGATGATGAGCCAAGTACAGTCGAAATGGATGATGAGCCAAGTACAGACAAGGCGTCTGTGACATGGCTGAAGGATGTAATGCCCAACAAGACCGGCTGGGAGCAACCATTCAGTGAAGAAAAGGTGATTGCTCTATGAAGGTTGAAATCTTAACAACTGAGGAATGAGTAGCCTGAAACATTTTGTAATGTATGTTGATAATGTTTTTTAGCTCACACGTGTTTTGGACACAAAGCAAAATGGGAGTGAACATGTGGCACGTGTTTATTCTACAACCCTGATGCGAAAAGATTTTCAGACCTTGGGATTGGAACGCAATGTGGAGGCAACAGTTAGGATCATCTTAAATTTCTTTGATCCAATTTACTTTTCAAAAATGTTCCTGGTTTTAAGTGAAGCTGTTATATCTTAACAGATTCTGAATTGCTGTTTCAAGAAAATTGAAGACCTCAGCAAATTGCAGGTAAAATGTCATTGCTTTGCCTTGTAGCGTGAATAAAATGCAAAAAGCTATTATGAAGAAATGTGTATGTTTCTGTTATTAGGGCATCCAAGTCTGGACGTCTAACAGCTATGTGAATGCAACACTGATTCCCCCACTTTGTGCAGATCCCATGTTACATATCCCTGTAAGCAATTATATATTTTTTTCAACAGTGTAATATTGTAGTTATGATTTGTTATTGTTTAGCATACATACTTTGGATTTCATTGACTGTTTCGATGTATTATTGCTATTGACATTCTATGTGCCATATATGTTGTAGGCATTCTTTCAAACTCGGCAAAAAGATTTCACAGAGCAAAATAAACATTGTGCACCATTTTGTATTATATTTATTTGTGATAGGTTGATGCTTCCACAAAAGACTGCATTCTATTTCCATCGTGGATCAAGTCACACTGGATGCTGTGTGTAAGTCATCAAGACAGTTTTATCCATGTCAAATTGATTTCTATATTTTGTGTTTTTTAACAACCATTTTCAGATTTTGCGTCCAAAGCTGAAACAAGTGTTTTTTCTTGATTCACTCTGCGCAAGTGGTCTGAGTGATGGGAGATACAGTCAAGTGTACAGGTCTTTTACATAGCTCAATAGTTCATGTTCAGAAGTTCCAGTTGAACAGTTCTTGTTCATGTTCATGTTCTCAGCTGCTGTATGGTGGTTCAGTTCTAAACCATTCAGCATTTTCTTTTTTTCTCCTTTTTTTCCCCCTTTTTTTCATTTGTGACATTCTTGTGTTAATGATGTCTGATGTGAGTTATATGAGGTCATTAAAGTTTATTAAAGTTGAAAGTACCAAAACACGTATAACTAATCAAAACGGGGGACTGTTGTATAGTGTGTTCGTAAGTTTATCAGCAGAGTACCTTTT
Organism: Rhinichthys klamathensis goyatoka; assembly: GCF_029890125.1. NCBI lineage: Eukaryota > Metazoa > Chordata > Actinopteri > Cypriniformes > Leuciscidae > Rhinichthys > Rhinichthys klamathensis. The sequence goes on along the minus strand of NW_026606799.1, from coordinate 564,149 downwards.
GAATAGCGGCGTGTTTTGTTGATTTTGAATTTCAAAATAATTTTTAAAAATCACTTAATAGGAGGGTTGCTCAGACTGTCATCCCTGGCCATTGGACTGAGATCTCCTGTAAGGATCTTCCAGTAAGTTTTTGAATCATCACTTATTCTTCTAGCACACAATTCAATTAATTACTTTCTTGCTTACTTGCTTTTTTACATTTCTTGATTTGCTTGCAAACCTTATCCAGGAGATTCCAATGCAGCATTTCTCCAATAATTGTGGGGTCTTTGTGCTCATGGTGAGTTTTTATATGACAGTAACATCAGATTAATTTAGAAACCAAATAAAAAAAGGTCTAAACAAGTAGCCTTTGAATTTCAGTATGGCCTGTACATTTCTCTGGGGGTGGCTTTTGACTTTTCTGAGGTGAGTCTTCAGATATTTGTTCAACACATTTGTTTTGCAACCCAGTATAAAAACAGAATTTTAAACATCGTAGTAAGTTTTTTTTTTTTTTTTTTTAAGGCTAATATGTCAAGAATAAGAAAATGGTGGTGTGTACTGCTACTTGAAGACTCGGGGTAAATTCTAATTCTAATATAAATTTAAACTAATGACATTTTAGCATTTTGTAATTCTCTCTCTCTCTCTCTCTCGCTCTCTCGCTCTCTCGCTCTCTCGCTCTCTCGCTCTCTCGCTCTCTCACTCGCTCTCTCACTCGCTCTCTCTCTCTCTCTCTCTCTAGGTCTCCTACAGATCGGAAAAGGCACAGAAAAGATGCGGAGGTTGAAGGCCCGTGTGAAGTCAAAACTGGTATGTTAAACAGTTTGAAATATAACACATGTAAACAAAAAAATGGCCAGTGAAAATGAACTTTTTTTTCTTCTTTTTCAGCCATGGACCCAACAGGAGGCCTTGCTGATGTACTGTTGAATATTATTTCTTAAAAAGTTTTTTTGGAGTAATGTAAGATTTTAAAATAGTTTTTCCATATTTTTATTTCCAGCTACCACCAGAGGTACTCAGTCACATTCTTCTAGATGTCGTTTATGAAGAAGGAGACAAAGCCTTTCACACTCTGTCACTAGTGTGCAAAAAGTTTAATGAGACCGTCCACTATCCAGGTTTCCTAAAAAAAGCTCACTTTGCCTGGCTGGACAGTATGTATAAGTATTACTTTATGAAATGAACAAGTTAAGCTAATATATTAAATTCATTTTTTTGCATTAAAAATTATTTTTTTCTTTTATCTTGTAGGTGTCGTTGACTGGAAGTCAGTCAATCCGGATGTGAGGGAGGAATATAGGGTGGCGTTTAAGCTCACCAGATGTGATGCCTGTGGATTCCTCTACAAAAACACCACTGGATATTGCGGCAATGGAAAGAAGGGGGTCTTTACTGCGTTCTATTCAGATAGACAATTTGATGGCTTCTGTTCTATGGACTGCTACTATAGTAGGAATGAGTAATAGAGGAGTGAGTAACAGAGGAGTGAGTAACAGAGGAGTGAGTAATAGAGGAGTGAGTAATAGAGGAGTGAGTAATAGAGGAGTGAGTAATAGAGGAGTGAGTAATAGAGGAGTGAGTAATAGAGGAGTGAGTAATAGAGGAGTGAGTAATAGAGGAGTGAGTAATAGAGGAGTGAGTAATAGAGGAGTGAGTAATAGAGGAGTGAGTAATAGAGGAGTGAGTAATAGAGGAATGAGTAATAGAGGAATGAGTAATAGAGGAATGAGTAATAGAGGAATGAGTAATAGAGGAATGAGTAATAGAGGAATGAGTAATAGAGGAATGAGTAATAGAGGAATGAGTAATAGAGGAATGAGTAATAGAGGAATGAGTAATAGAGGAATGAGTAATAGAGGAATGAGTTTTGACTTTGAACACAAGCCTTTGATGACAAATTAAAAAAATGAATTGTAAAAATGACAACTGAACTGAATAAATGTTTTTTGGATAAAATGGTGTTTGTTTTGCTTAATTAATTAATGCCACTTAGAAGTTTATTAAACCGTTTTTACTTGTTTTTTTATTATATGGTGAGTGTTTGATCAAACACGTATATATGCATGCCTGTATCCAGCAAAAACATTTCCTGTACCATTATTATAAAAAATAACATTACTTTTAGTTCGTATGTACTTCAAAGTACAAAACTAGTATGACTTTAATAGTGTCAGGAGACATTTTTATCTTTAAAATAATTATTTCATTTTTTAATGATTTTATTTTATTATTTAGTTCAAGTACAGACATTTCAAATATTTTGCAATAAAAAAATATGAATACAAGGCATTGTAAATCCAGCTCAAAATGTGTAAACCAAAGAATAACAATAACAACTGAAGTATAAAATGAACCTAATATAAATAAATAGAAAAACAAAAGTTTATGATACCAAGGCAGTTATAGATGTTTTCAAAATCGTTTTGTTTTGTGATCTCATGTTTGAAAGGGTTTCAAAGTATAGGTTACTGTGAGATCAGTGTTATAAAAGGTAATATAGGAGGGTTTCTTTTGCAATTTTCACAAACAGTATGAATGTTTTTTAATGACTGATCCTAAAAAAGTCGCGGTGGTGATGACGTCATGTAACCCGCGCCATACAGACGGTTTCGAAGGTAGGCTGAAGTTGAATGTGTTCTCAATATCATTATTGCTATTTTTACACTGAAATAAATGTATTTGGTCTTGTATAATTATTTGTTGGTCAATAGTTATTAAGTTTATGGCTTGCTTTTATGCGGATCAGGAAGCTTTCGCGTCCAATTGTAAAGACCTCACGGCACGCCCCTACCTCTTGCCACGCCCCTACCTCTTGCCACGCCCATTGCTCCAGTCTGCAGTTACCTCTACTTGTTGCATATTAAGAAAACTACAGCCTTTAGCTCATTATTATTCAAGGGCGTGGGACCCACTCACCCCACCGGCCTATTACAGATCAGTGGGTGGGACTAAACCTGAAGAAACTAAACTATTAATCCGCCATCTTGCTTGGAAGACAGCAAGCTAAGCTAACAAGCGCTCAAGGAGTTAGATTTACCATAATGCCTGAATTTACGACACACGATATGGAAGACGAGGATTTTGAAAATCTTTTGCTCGAAACTGATGTTCGTGGCTATTTATACGAGCCACAATATAGCGAAGAGCAGCTGAGGCTGATGGAGGAACAAGAGGCGGCGGCGTCGGCTGCGGCAGCGGCCGCCGCAGGAGACCAGCCCGGCGCAGACGAGAAGCCCGGACTGGCTCGAGCTGGGCGGACTGCTGGTGCCTACATGTCGTGCTCTCGGCTCTCGCTGTGCGCTACGGACACAGATAGAGTCCGTCTGCTGCAGAGAATTTCAACGATCGCAATATCACCTGGACGAAACCTCTGAATCAGACGAGCACACGGACGTTTGTGTTGTGATCCATCCAAGTTTCGCACCGCATATGTTCTGACTGAACATCCAGGTAACTTTATCATCATCATGCAATAATTCACCATATAGAAAGAAATACAAACGAGGAGTAATTCACTAATGAGTTTGCCAATGTAACGGGGTTCGTTGTTGTGGGAAGAATGAGGCGGGAACCGGCAAACATTTAAACATTTTAATAGTAAAATAAACAAATACAAAACAAAAATATAAGCGAGCAGCCCCTCACTGCTGGCCACACACAACAGAAACAAAACACAACATAAAATCAGGCCTGTTCCTCTCTCGATCTGCCCTGTCGTCGCTCCTCGTTTTATGCGTCCGCTCCTCGGTGAGAGACGCGAGAGAGACCGGTGCGTCTCACAGCTGTCGTTCATTATCACTCGCGCCACCGGCCTCGCGCTGTCCTATCACATCCCTCGCCCTCGTCCTGCTCGCCACAGCCAACTAACTAGAAATTTTGTGTGAAATGAATTTCTAACTCTGGTGGCAGCTAACGTTAGCCTTGTAGACGGAAAAGTGATTTCTCTGATGTTTGCGCTGTTCTGGATTAGTGGGAGTGGCTTGCGGAGCTGTGCAATGTGGTGCATTGTGGGAGTTGTTGTCTTGCATACAAATGCGCACTAAAGTTATTTTCTGTCTTTTCTCGGTCAAGAGGGCATCAAATTCAAAATTTCTTTTACATTTCGACTACATATATGACCCACTTTCAATAAAGATTAATGTTGAAATGGGTGAAGTGACCCTTTAAGGGATAGCACCCACTGGCGCCAAAGTTTCTTCATTCGTTTAAGATTTGTAACTTACCTTATCAACTGCAGCCATTTTCTCTTATCTTTCTCGTCAAGCGGTAGAATGACAGTTGAATGTCACTTGTTTTTTAACTCCGATCTATTTAAACAACACGGGAACACGTTAAAACTCGGGCGAAAGCGGTAGGTAGGTAGAGAGGACCCGGCCTTTGGACCCGGAAACAGTATTATCGGAGAGTGGTTACGTCACGACTTAACAACCGGATAGGCCCTTTTCACAGTGACGTCAGATAACTTCCGCTGTTCCGCAAAGCAGTGTAAACATACTTCCGTTTTGACTTGCGCGCGCTGGTTAAAGTTACTTCAGGAAAACACACAAGGTGATCACCGACAACACGAAAGGTAAAATTAAAATAATGTTTACGTATGTGGCGTTATGTGTTCTTATATTTAGATTATTTTGATGACGTTAATAATCATGTCCAGTAACTTATTGCATTCTTAATGCGTGTGCCCATGGGCGTAGGTTTGGTCTCAGCCTTTAACCCTCCTACCAGATATTGTTATTTGGATATTATCAATCAAATAATGATTCATTATATTTGAATAACAGTGTTAACTTTTGCCTTTTAAACATTGCCAACATGTTTTTCCAGCACATGTGTCTAGCAAGTAACTTAGGCTACACTCACAAATACATTAAACAGAATGTAGAAACGAAAAATGTCTCAGATGATCCACTGTTTATGACTGCAAGATTCTAAGTTAAGGTAGGCTTATTAACATTCAGTGACTTGCTAACGTAGCATTCTATCATGATAGCGCGACTTCTATGAGTCTATCCGTGCTGCACACCCCTAATTAATGCTCCTAACCTTGAAAGATTGCAGAAGCTAGGTTTAACTGTAACAATATCCTGGGTAACCAGGATCACCAGTTAATACTATTTTCCACAGTAGAATCTGCATTTGAAAGCCTGGTCAGTCACTATTTGTGTGGCTAGTTATTTGTGCCTAGGCTACTTACACTCTGCTTTATGAAAAAGCTTCGTATGTCCCTTTTCTTATTCTTGGGTGACATAGCTGGTCTACAAAATACAAAAAGGGACAAAAAACGGAATATTAAAATGCTTTACTCTGGCCTTTGTATATGGCAGGCAGAGAGCCCTGGTAACTTACCGTCGGCGTCGTCACGCGCACACACACGCACACACCACCCGCTCGCTGCCAGTGAGTGCAAGCATAAAAAGTAGTCCCGGCCCGCGCGTGTAGCCTGCCTGTCAGATACCCCGCCGCCAATCAAATTACGGCGTATCTTGCACTGTCGTCGTCCTGGCCGTTGGAATCGATCCAAATAGCAGCGCAAAGATCCAAATGCAGCGCATATATCAAAATAGCAGTTCAAAGGAGCTTGCTAAATATTGGTGGGGACAAATTTGTCATCTCAAAATATTGATTGGGACTAGTACCTAGCGTCCCCCCCTAAACCTACGCCCTTGCGTGTGCCGCCAAGATAACTGTTAAATCGCGGTCAGCACGTGTTTTGCCACAAGTTTACTAACAAGTGTTAAATTTTTATCAAAGCTAAATGTCAAAACCATTTCCATATGCTGATGTGATTTATCATTCATTTTATTCCTGTGTCCATTTTTCAACAGTTTCCCATCCAATAAGCGTGGCACAGTCATCTTGTAGATGCTATTGTAGTGTTCCTTTGTTGTTCAACCAACAAACATAAATTTCCTTATTTAAGTTTCCACGATTTTCCAGTGGACGCTGAAATACGTGCACGTTGGATTAGGGCGATCAAAAGAGAAGAGGGCCCGAGTTTTAAAATCCTCCGTGGGAGCACTTACGTTTGTAGTCAGCACTTTACCCCAGAGGATACATTATTTACAGTTTACATATAATTGTGCTTGTATGAAATAAACGAAGAAAATATGTCATTATAAATTTTATACAGCTTATTAGCCCATATAAATAATAAAGTATAATAAATCATACTGTTGCCATTAAAATTGCCATTTGTTATTATTGCATGTGTGGTAGTATTATACATATTGTTTGAGTCCTGAGAAATGATTACTAAATATTCATAATGAAATGTATGTGTATCTTTTTCACATCTCTAGGAAGAGCCTCACGAGCTCGACAGCCAGTTTACCAGAGAGCAAGGAAGCATTTTAGGGCTGCAGTCCTAGATGAATCTCAGGAGATGCCTGTCAAAATGAATTTGCACCTTAACCATTAAAAGAAAGAGAATATTTTTAAAACTTGTCATTGTTTTATATACATATTTGATAATAGCATTTATGTGAGATGAAGGAAACTAATAAAAAACTTCCATAGCAGCTCAAAGCTACAAAACAAGGTTGGAAGCAGTTCCTTGCAACTGTAAGACTGGAAAAACTGGTTGAAGAGCGACCACTGCTTGATAAGACAAAGGATATTTACATATAATGCAACACTGACTTAATTTGTAAATTGAAAAAGTATTTACAACAGGAATTACATTCATCAGATGTACATAGAACTATTTACATTTGAAAATTCTGCCTCAAAGTAATACATCCATGTAGATGTTGTGATAAAAATAAGTGGCATTGTTGCTTGTAGTTAGGCTCAAGTTGTATTTGAAATTTAAAATTGTGACCTTCAATGGGCAACTGAGGAAATCCAGGGGCACCAGGGTGTTTATTAATGTCTACTTATCTCAGGCACTGGTAAGAGAGCAAAGACCCAAATTTAGAGACTACAAAATTAAGGGCCTCAAGCCTGTGGATCAATTTGCAAATGCCTGGTTGTGGGCGTTTGTCTTGCAGTTTCTCAACACTGGCAAGGATGTGAGGATCTGGAAGAGGACCTGACAAAAAAGTGAGATGTCAAGTTAAATTTACATATCATTGTCACCTGACCTTTCATATTTTAGCAGACATCAACACATTTCACCTCTATTAATACACAAGAAAATATTTTGAGCTACCCCAAACCATCTATATATTCATAATACAGAAGATATCAACTAGAAGTTTAAAGGGAAAATATACTGTCACCTCATCGACAACTACATTCGAAACTATTCCAATGCAGTTTTGATGAAAGGATACAACATTAACCATGAATGCATTACTGACTTTTATCTAACAATACACAATCTGTAGCTAACATCAGTAATAAACATGATTGCAACAAGAGTTTACAGGTCTGTATTATAGTAAATTAATCAAGAATATGAACTTTATGGACTTTCACTGTAGGAGAGAAAGCTAACAACTACCGTTATCCTAACTCCTCCGCTAACGTAACGTTAATTACAATACAAAATGCTTACCTTCATACGCAAACAGGTAACGTTACTGCTCAATGAAGAATTTGTATCCTAGTTTGTCAAGTTTGGAACGTGTTGTAAGTGGAAATGTGTCTGCAAGTCACTGTACATCATCTAAATGTATTTTTTGGCAGGTGTTGAAGGGACTGGGTAAAATCAATAGCGTCAAATACTCTTTGATAGAGTTCCACTATGCTGGCGGAAGTAAACATACACTGCTTTGAGTCAGAACGGAAGTTGTGTGACGTCATGTTAAAAGGGCCTAAAGCATCCAGCTCCAGCCCCGCAGGCGAATTTTTTTTTTGCAGGTTGGTAGGGGAAGACTCGTTAATATTCATTGGGGAACTTATCCGCAATTGGTTCGCTGTCACACGTCACTCAGATTGACATGGCAGGTCAAGACGGTGTCCCCGCAAAGATACAGAAGTTCGCGAAGTTCGTGAGCGGTCTCCGCACAAATCTCCCGGATTTGGATAACCAAATGTTGACAGGTATGACTTACCTTCGTGAAAGTGTCTGTTGTCACGAAGGAGACGATGTCTGTTTTCTCTATCACATCTCATTAGAGATGCGTCACGGCGAGCCAATCAGGGACGAGTTCCCCAATGAATATTAACGAGTCTTCCCCTACCACCCTGCAAAAAAAAAAAATCGCGCCCCGCAGACTCACTTCTCGCTAGACACCAGTGGCTGGACACCATAGACAGTAAAGAAATGGACAGAGCGATCTCATTGGAACTCAGTTGAGACAGTTGAAGCCCACTTTTAGCGATTTTTGAGAACTTCCGTTCCTGACGCGCAGACTCAGACCGACTCAAACTAAGCTTGATGACGTGAGCAACCTGTCTGACAGACGTTAATCTTCTAGTAGCTGTGCGTGAAAATTGCCAATGTTAATCTTGCAGAGACGGGGAACTTGAGCAAAGAGTTATTTGGCGTGAGTGAGCAGGAGTAAGTATTCCGTTGCTTTTATGGACTCATTATCTATGGGCTTCTCCCTTGACGGGACGTCCCCCCGATTGCCTGCGAGCTTCTCCTCCTGTCTGTACGGTCATTTCTGTACAGCGCGACAGAGAGTCGAGTGGTTATGACGCAATCGTTAGCCTATTTTTACTAAATCTGTTTCTACGGGGCCATAATGTAACATAGAAGGTAATGGAGCCCTTTATACATTGTCGTGTTTCTTTAGAAATAAATAATGGACAAATGGAGTCTTTAAATGCCTCAGATGTAAAGTTATTCGCTGTCAAAGTGACGCCAAAATGACTGGGAGTCAATGGAAATGCTAACGCAAGTGAAGTTCTGCTACAACATGGCGGCACCCGGCCGGCTTCAACTTCCGGTCGATGGATTACCCCCTTGCTGGACACCAGTGGATGGACAGCCTAATTTCCGTTTTCTCCGTCATTTCCGTTTTGCCGCTAATTTCCGTTTTAACCGCTGGATAGACAGCATATTTATTTTATATTTTCACCTCTCCAATAGCAATGGTACGGCAGTGACGTTTCTTGATTATTACGCAGGAATGAGGGTATAGTTCCTAGCCATATAAGCCTAGAAAATCGCAACTTTACATTTTCCGTCGGTCTTAGTGCACGATGTAACTACAGAAGAGTCAAGTTTTAAATAGGAAAAATATCGAAAATCTTTGGTCATTTTTTTTTTTTAGAAATGCTAATGGTCTTGTCCACTCCAATGATGTATGCTAAGCTATGCTAAAAGTGGTACCGCCAGAACCGGAGATCGGCTGAATGGATTCAAAAACGGTAAAACTAAACAGTTTAACTCTGGGGGAGTTGTAAAATGAGCCTATTTCCAAAAAAAGTGGAGTATCCCTTAAAGATGAACTGAACTGAAATTTGAAAAACGGTGATATAACAGATCTATTTTATTTACTATCATTGGTACAATTATTAAAATGGCAGAATTTGTTAAAAGGGATAAAACTGTACAAATGTTGTTTTTGTTACATGGGCGCCGCCATGTTGGATTTCAACATTCGGCTACGTCACTGGCATGGTAGGCTACTCCGTTGCCAACCAACACCAGCAGAGCAGGGGGTTCATACTGTATTGCCCCTGGCTGTAGTAATGAATTGTATAGGGCTAAGGCAGCTGGGGTTACGATACATTTTCACAGGCTACCTTTGACAAGGAAACCAGCCCTCAAGTCAAGGCTAGCTGCCTTTAACTGTCTAGACCTCCGACAGCCCCTGGATTTCGAGTCTGTAGTGAGCATTTTTTAGTGACAGACTATTTAGTAGGCCTGTCGCGATAGTCAATAAATTAATTAATCGCACGATAAAAAAAATTAGCTCGATAATTTTTCCGGCCGTGATAATTTCCATTTGCATGCTTGTTTGTTTTCCTCGTCTCTCTCTCTCTAGCAAAGAGACTGGATGACAACTCTCGGTTCCTTAGCGTAGGAAGAGTGAACTAGAGCTTATTCTGCCTGAGCGATATTTCCCGACACTATCCTTGAGACGTGCACTCCCAACGCAATAGTGCTGCGCGGCACTACATCTGATGGCCGAGACTCCGAGTGCGAGCGCGGGCGGTTATGCACTCACTCTGTGTGTGCGGGTTATAAATAAAACGATTCGCGGGGCTCCCGCAAACTAGAAATATCTATGAATAAAAAATAATAGATTTTTATTCATCTGTTGCAGAAAAGCAACACGAACAACTAAAACAAAATAGAAACGATTTACAAGCCAGAGTTCCCTTATCGAGTCGGTCTCTCGACATTACGTATGGGGAAATCCATTTTCCTCGAATCATGAAGTCTGATAGAATAACTCTTTTGCTTGCAAATAGCCAATGGCGGTCCCGCCATCACCTGATTGGCTGACACTGCTCAATATAGGTGACGGCGGGCGCCAAAAACCTCAGAATCTTTTTTCTTCACTCGAGTCTGTTTTCACCGTTGATGTACGCATTCAGAGCGGAGTATATTAAGGAGTTTTAATTCCCCTCTCGCGTTCCGGTGGATTATATTATGTCTCTTTGTCGCCCGTCTGGTGGACCCATTGAATCCCCGGACGCACACAACTTGTGTGCTGTGCCTGGGTCGGGACCACGCAGAGGCGGCACTCGAGGGATCGGGATGTCCCGCCTGTGAGGAGCTTCCCATCAGATCCTTCGTGCAAGGCTGGCCGTTACACGTAGCGACGACCTTGTGTCTCCTGCCTCTCCCCAGTCTGCCGCCTTCGAGCCGCGGACTGGGAGACGGCAGAGATCTCCATTCACGGGTTCTGTTGAGGCGCTGACGTCGGCCCAAGGTCCACGCCATCCTCACGTGGCAGAGCCCGTGAGTTACTCTTGAGGCCATTTACCGCCCTCTTGAGGAAGCACGGGAATTATCTCGTTCGGTTACGACGATGACGACGCCAATGGTCCGAGTCTCCGTCTGAAGGCGCCCTCGCCTCTTTGGATGCGGAGCTTATGGCCATTCTCACTGAGGCGGTGGCAGATATGGTGCTGGAGTGGACAGCGCCCAAGGAGCTGCCGTCGGAAAGGTGGCCTCGGCGCGGGCCGTAAGCTGAAGCGAGAGGCAGTTCAGGAAGTCGCTAAAAAAATTAAAAAACCGCGCTCCTGATGTGCGTGTCAGGGAGGAAAGAGCGCGGGACGTGTTCGTCGGACCGGTGCGAAGAGGGCGTGTTCCCGCCCAGAGTTCGACGAGAATGTGTTGTTTCTGAAACCGCTGTGTTCTGTTTCAATAACAAGGAAGGTACATTACATGTCTCAGCAAAAGAGCTTCTCTCCCCAACATTATTACCCGCCTCATAGACGGGAGACGCATCGCAGAGCGGAAGCTCGGGGAAACCCGAGGAGATGGCTATCTATGTCCCCGTGCATGATGCCGCGGACGAGCTATACCATTTCATATAGCAGTCAATGCTTTCCCGGTGGCTGGCGCCCAGCCCCCGCCGCAGCATTCATTGCCCTGTATGGCGATTCTGATTACTACACAGTGTGTATTCACAGTTGTTGCGCGATGCAACTGACGCTGTGTTACGTACACACCACACTGTTATGTGTAAGGATTTATGCCATTATATATTGCCCTGTGTCCTTCAGTGCAATGGCTATTCTGATTACTACACCGTAAGTATTCACAGTTGTTGTGCGATGTAACTGACGCTGCGTTACGTACTCACTACACACTGTTGTGTGTAATGATTTATGCCATATATTGCCCTGTGTCCTTCAGTGCAATGGCTATTCTGGTTACTACGCAGTACGTATTCACAGTTGTTGTGCGATGCAACTGACGCTGTGTTACGTACTCACTACACACTGTTATGTGTAAGGATTTATGCCATTATATATTGCCCTGTGTCCTTCAGTGCAATGGCTATTCTGATTACTACACCGTAAGTATTCACAGTTGTTGTGCGATGTAACTGACGCTGCGTTACGTACTCACTACACACTGTTGTGTGTAATGATTTATGCCATATATTGCCCTGTGTCCTTCAGTGCAATGGCTATTCTGATTACTACACCGTAAGTATTCACAGTTGTTGTGCGATGTAACTGACGCTGCGTTACGTACTCACTACACACTGTTGTGTGTAATGATTTATGCCATATATTGCCCTGTGTCCTTCAGTGTAATGGCTATTCTGATTACTACACCGTAAGTATTCACAGTTGTTGTGCGATGTAACTGACGCTGCGTTACGTACTCACTACACACTGTTGTGTGTAATGATTTATGCCATATATTGCCCTGTGTCCTTCAGTGCAATGGCTATTCTGGTTACTACGCAGTACGTATTCACAGTTGTTGTGCGATGCAACTGACGCTGTGTTACGTACTCACTACACACTGTTATGTGTAAGGATTTATGCCATTATATATTGCCCTGTGTCCTTCAGTGCAATGGCTATTCTGATTACTACACCGTAAGTATTCACAGTTGTTGCGCGATGTAACTGACGCTGCGTTACGTACTCACTACACACTGTTGTGTGTAATGATTTATGCCATATATTGCCCTGTGTCCTTCAGTGTAATGGCTATTCTGGTTACTACGCAGTACTTATTCACAGTTGTTGCGCGATGCAACTGACACTGTGTTTATTTACACACTGCACACTATATGAATTTGCCGTTGTATATTGCCCTGTGTCATTCAGTGCAATGGCTATTCTGGTTACTACGCAGTACTTATTCACAGTTGTTGCGCGATGCAACTGACACTGTGTTTATTTACACACTGCACACTATATGAATTTGCCGTTGTATATTGCCCTGTATCCTTCAGTGCAATGGCTATTCTAGTTACTACGCAGTACGTATTCACAGTTGTCGTGCGATGCAACTGACGCTGTACACACTGCACACTGATATGTGTAATGTTTTATGCCATTATATATTGCCCTGTGTCATTCAGTGCAAATGGCTATTCTGATTACTACGTATTCATAGTTGTCGTGCGATGCAACTGACGCTGTGTTTGTGCACACCGCACTCTGTTATGTGTAATGATTTATGCCATTATATATTGCCCTGTGTCATTCAGTGCAAATGGCTATCCTGATTACTACGCAGTGCGTATTCATAGTTGTCGTGCGATGCAACTAACGCTGTGTTTGTGCACACTACACACTGATATGTGTTATGATCTATGCCGTCATATTTTGCCCTATCCTTCAGTGCAAATGGCTATTCTGATCACTACGTATTCACAATTGTTGTACGATGCAACTGACGCTGTGTACACACAACGCACTGATATGTGTAACTATTACGCCGCTATATATTGCCCTGTATCCTTCAGTGCAACTGGCTACTCTTTTACTGTGTAGTCACAGTTGTTGCGCGATGCCACAGACGCTGTGTTATGTACATTGATATGTGTCTATGATTTATGCCGTTATATGTTGCCCTGTATCCTCAGTGCAGCCGGCTATTCCGATTAACTACGTATTTACAGTCGATGTCGCTATGCCTCTGACGCTGTGTTTTTTGTACACAAAAATGTAACTATGCTTGTGCATAGTCTCAGTCGTCGCTACGGCGACTTGCATTGCATCTGTGTAGATATTGAAGCGTTATGCTGCCCTTCAATGTAATGGACCATTGTGTACGCATATTCATGCAGTTTCGGTCGCTTCAGCAACTTGAGCTGCATTATACACACAGATGTTTAAAATGTGCACACTGATGTGTTATGCTGTTATGTTGCCCTCTATCATTCAGTGCAACAACCAGCTATCCTATCTAACTGCATATTCAGTTTGTCGCTACAGCGACTACACTGCACTTATGTACGTATAAGGACGCGTGTTGCTATTTTGTTGCTCTGTTTCTTTCAGTGCAAAACTAGCTATCTTAATCTACTGTGCATACTCACAGTTTCTGAATGTATGTACGTACACGGATGTGCAATTTACCATGTGTTATGCTGTAATGCTGCCCCGTTTCCGTGCAGCTAGCCATCCTGATCGAACTGTACATCTCAGTTTCTGTCTCTACGCAGTTCTGTCGCTACGGCGACTTATGCTGCGTTATGTACATGCATGGATGCGCTACAGCGACCGATGCTGTTACGTACATGTGCTATGCTGTTATGTTGCCCCGTTTCCTTCAGTACAACTGGCTATTCTGTGCTAACTCGTCTACTCACAGTTGTAGCTACGGCTATGTGTTTGTTGTTTACTGAGGTGCTATGCTATTATGGGGCTATTATCTACTGCGTATATTCATCAGAGCTCAGGTGGTTGCAATTCCAGCATTTTGCCCGGATGAGGTCAGTGTTTCAGAGTCTCAGAAGTACGCTTGTGCCCCATGCGTGCCCTGCGTGCTTATGTGAACAGAACTAGCCAGTTTCGAACTTCAGAGCAATTCTTCGTCTGCTACTGCTAAGAGGCGGCGCGCTGTCGAAACGGAGGCTATCTCACTGGATAGTGGAGGCTGTGCACTGGCTGGCTTATGCTTCACGGGAAGCCGTTTCCCTATAGGGGTGCACGCCCACTCCACTAGGAGTTTGGCGTCATCATGGGCGTGGGCGAAAGGCATGTCTATCCCTTGTGTTCTGTTCGAGTTCTGTGTACTCCCCTTATGGACCGGGTCAAATTGACCCTAATTGGATTCAATACAATTCCTCAAAAATCACACTATGAAAAACAACAAAGATTTAGATACAAACTGTAAACTTTTAATATCAACATTTGTCAAACATTACAAAAACATTATATCTGAAAATATGATTTATGAAAATGTTTTTAAAACATTTTTTAAAACAGTTTTGTTTTGACAAAATTGGAAAATAAACAGTATACTGATTTTTTTGCATATATTTTTTTTTCCTTTTTTTTTTTTTTTTTTTTCACATTTTATGCTTTGAACATCGTAACTGAACAAAAAAAAATTGCTGTATAATGAAAAGTTTTCATTTTCCTAAGTTAACTTTCCCTAGTTTCCTAAGACTTATTTTCCTAGTTTCATTATTCACTCACTGGGAAGTGAGAAACCAAACATAACAAAAACATACATCAAATAAATGTTTTTTGTTTATTTTTTGGCTCTGTGAAGCTGCCTTTGAAAATCCTACATAAAAGTTTTGGTTAAAAGCTAGGTATTTTAGATATTTTTAATATTGAAATGAGAGCTTATTTTACTATCTGTGTCTGACAAAGATTTTCATCTGTAATTTGCAAATAATTCTGAACACTGTAATTTTATCTTTTTTAAGTGTGTTTGGTTAGGGTTATAGCACTTTTAGATGCACTTGCACGTTAGAACTGGAGTTGAAGTGCCCTGACATACAGAAAATAAATGTTTTTATTTTGTGTCTGTACAGTTGCTTTTGAATGGCTGCCTATGAGGGTCAAATTGACCCGCGAACATCACGAACGTAACAGTAATTTTGTTTGTATATGTCAAAACACATCAGCATGTTGAAACTTTGCATGCATGTTCATCATGATAAATAAGAAAAAGTCACAAAATATAAAGAAAAAAAACAAAGGTTAACCAGTATTTCCAACAACTTGAAAATCGAAACGGGTCAAATTGACCCGCAACATAACACAAGGGCTATTCAAGACATTTGTTTCGCGGCAGGTTGGTCGTCTCGTAATACCTTCGCGAATTGACCCGCAACATAACACAAGGGCTATTCAAGACATTTGTTTCGCGGCAGGTTGGTCGTCTCGTAATACCTTCGCGAGATTCTATAACTTGAATATCCCTTCATTCGCACCACATGTCTGTCAGTGCAGGGAGAGAAAGCTGAGCTGTCGTTGGACTAGGCTAGACTGCCCCGATGGCGCGCGCTCTAGCCACGGTTCGACTAGTCGTCAGACAGTGTGAGTTATTATTAGCATAGCTATCATGTTCACTATATTGTGCCCTTTGTTATGTCCGCATTCATAGCCGGCAGTATTTTCCTAAGCACCAATCACTTGCTGCAATCTCCCTCCATTCAGTTCAGCGTGCTTAGCTTAATGGAAGGGGCCTTCGTTGGTGCAGATGCCGAGTTGGCTCTGTGCCAATAGATGTTTCAACCAGGTCCAGTGTCTGTTCCTGAGAGCTGGGCGGGGTTTCTCCCACGCGGCGGGGGTTTTATTGTTCCCCATACGTAATGTCGAGAGACCGACTCGATAAGGGAACGTCTCTGGTTACTCACGTAACCGTAGTTCCCTGAGAGGAGGGAACGAGACATTACGTAACCTGCCGTGTGGGAGGGACTCTCAGTCTTCTTACTCTCGTTCAGCTAAGATTCTGAGGTTTTTGGCGCCCGCCGTCACCTATATTGAGCAGTGTCAGCCAATCAGGTGATGGCGGGACCGCCATTGGCTATTTGCAAGCAAAAGAGTTATTCTATCAGACTTCATGAATCGAGGAAAATGGATTTCCCCATACGTAATGTCTCGTTCCCTCCTCTCAGGGAACTACGGTTACGTGAGTAACCAGAGACGTTTCTATTCATAACAACGCTTTAACATCGCGTTGAGTGATGTAGCCAATCACAGTAATATGTGTTGCTTATGATCGGCCATTGCGTTCAAGAAATCATTTAAGATAGACTGCCTTTTTGGTATTTATTCAAGTGCATTTTTTGTAACAGAGCCTGTTGTTCTCTGCAACAGATTGACTCCGGTGCAGTGTCCATGCTCCGGCAGCTCACACACCCACACCAGTCACTTCGCCCCAAACGATCGTGTGCTGTAGGCTATGTGGAGCCTGAAACTGATCCTCCATGTGGTGGTGGTAGTCAGAAACTACTGGACTGTCCCTCACAGGTTCAAATGCGTAACCCATGCCGTTAAAAGTGCTCATTTTCGTCTGTGTATTAGGACCTGCAGCTGTTGCCTATGCACCTTTGCGTGTCCTACCATGCCAGTGACGTCATCGAAACTGCCAGGGTAACAAGCGCAATTTTTGTGTTGCTTAAAAAAAGCTATATTGATATTTTTAATTAAAAATTTTAGTGTAATTTACTTTTAATTGTCATAAACAACACGTTATCAACGTCGATTTTTTTCAGTTCAGTTCATCTTTAAGCTACGGAAAGGCGCTATATAAACAAAACTTCTAAGATTTGATGGAATTAAAGAAATAAATTAGTGTATATTAACATGCAATACAATACAATTTAGTTTAATAGCACACTAGAAAAGATAATAAGAAATGGGACCAGCTTTAATTTTTTTCACAATTTAAATGCACCACCACCTACAAAGTTTTAGTGAAACTAAGACGGAAATAAGAGTGATCATCAGTGGTGGCGATTGTGGGTCTAAAAAGCATTTTTCATTTCACTCACTGACCAGATTTTCTTTTCTATTTAACATTTTAATAACATCTTAATTACATACAACCCTTACAGAAATTACAACTATATTACATATACATTATCATAATACATCAAAATACAGAAAGGTCTTCATATTTTTAAATGTATGCATTGTATATGACCTTTAAAAAGAAAAAGAAAAAGCCCTTTACATTGTATGTGATCAACTAAAATAGAATGATACAAGCAACAAGCCAGAGATAAACAATAGCAATTTTTTTTTTTACAAATTCCCTTGAATGGGGAGGGGAAGTGGAAAAACTGTCAAAACTGCCCATGCACAAAAGTATTTACAATTTTCTTTTACCTAGGCATTATTTTAAACATTACATAAGGGAATCGGCAAGGGACTTTTGTGCTCATCTAGTTTTTCAGGATACAGCACAACCGATATTATATATATATATATATATATATATATATATATATATATAAAACAACTTTTCTGTCTGTACTTTTGGTTAAATAGGGGAATAAAGACAGAACAAACAGTTTATGTTGTACCTACATTCAGGGAAACAATCCTGACATTGGCTTGCAGTTTCAGAGAAATACAAATTAAACCGTGGGGCTTTTAAACATATTAACAAAGAGGCAGACCTTCATTAAGAACAGGCAATGGCTGTTATCATTCTCTTCAGGTAACAGAAAACGGGTCTCAAATATGTTAAAGTTAATTCTTAAATATACCTTCATTTTTTTCCACTTGTTTTAATTTTCCTTCTGTTATAATTAAAGACATTGTGCCGAGCATTGGTCTTCAGGTTTAGGTTACAAATTTTACATATTTTTTTGTAAACAACAGAATTATAATGTAACCCTGTTATATCTCGGAAATGTATAATTCACCACTTTAAACAAAGGCAGAAGTGTAGGAAAGTATTTTTCATTATCCTCAAAAATATTACAGAGAAGGACAAGAGCCAAAAGGCATTTTTGTACAAAATGAAAAAAATGTATCGTTAAAAGATACACATGCTAAAGGCTTACACAAAGGTATCCCATGCGGTCTTAAAGACAATGAACATTGTGGTTTAACTGTATTTACTTCTGCCTGCTCAAAGTTCAGTTTCAGTTCTTTTCTAAAGCATCCCAAACCTCAAAGGATAGCTTTAGCTTGCTGCATTCTCCATATGAGCTCACTGACGCGGTTTAAACCTGGAAAACTGCAGAATTTATTACAATGTCCTGAAAAGCAATAACACAATCCCTGACTGTTAAGAAGTCCTTCTGGATTATTGCTTTGAACACTGTAAAGCACTGAAATAAACTTAAAAACAGTAAAGTGAAGATCTCTTATCAGGTATTGGCAAGTTTTTTTTTTGTCTGGAGAATCTAGACATTAACTTAAACATGCACATATGCTGAACATAAACTGCAACTCGGCCACATCTAAGAGATTTAGTAGGTTCAATGGCACTTGGCCAACTCAAGCAATCTGTCTACCAGAAAAAAAGTGAAAGTAACTCGTGGGTCCTGAATTACTCTTACAGACTCACTTCACTTCTTTTTCCATTTCTCACTCCCCCTGAACACACAAAACACTTGAGCATCCACCACAGACTGGCAAAGTTAATGAAAAGCACCTAAAATTCTAGAAGGGCATTCAACATAATGATGTGAGTTAAGCTACTGTTACAGGGCACCAGTTTTTCCATTACAAAACGTGATATTTACATGAACAGGTAGCGAGTTGGGGCCTTAAAATGTGGGCCAAAGCTTTGTGCACTTTCTAGGAGGCTCCTTCTGTATGATTTTTCTTCTAGGCGGCTCAGATTCACAAACTCCTCCCCATTAGAATAACGTCTTTTGGGAATCCCTCCATTTTGGCCACTTCAAAGCAGCCCAGTTTGCTATAAAAGTCCAACATCCTTTTGTCCATCTGCCGGACCTCACAGAAAGCACCATTCGAGCCTGACAAACGAGGAGAAAAAGATGCGTTTATGAAACAAAGCATTCAATAAAATCACTGCACTCAGCATCTGACATTGATAAAAAATATAAACATTGTTCTGCTGATTAAAGTTCAAGTAGAATGTGGTGAGAGGGGATAGACCACACAGAGATGAAAAAGCAGCTTTACTGTACAATTAAGTAATTAGTGACCAATTACTGTGTAAGAACAATTTTATTACTATAGCAATGAATAAAAGTATCATGTGGAACAGGGACACTGTTAAATAAAAAGTTCATGTAACACAACATAACTCTACCTACCATTAGCTTTCAGTGATGAGAGGAGACATCCCATCATGCTTTTAGCTACACTAGGGTCAGTAACCTTTGCATGAATGTCCACTTTAATAAGCGACGGGAAGTTACTGAGGAACGATTCTGGCAAAACCTCCTCCTCCTCATGGAAACTTAGCATCATTTTCTATAGGGAACAAAAGATTGATGTTGCCATAAACATGTTCCAAACCTTTTTGTCTTATAAAGCCTACTGTATCATATTTGATTTGCAAATTTCTAAGAATATTTATTATATATTATATTGCATTAATTGTTTGCCCACCACAATGAAAACAGAGCTTTGATCATAAAACTAAGCATTTAAATAACATCTAACTAAGACCTATTATTAGGAGACAGAGCGACAACTGATATTTTCTATGCATTTTATGCAAGTAGTCTGCTACATTGTTATAAAATGTCATTGCATTACAAGCTATCAGAATTTAATCAAGCTTTTTGCCCATATAAATAACAGCAACTGCAAATTGCATATTTTTTTCTGTTTTGGCCACGGAATAAAACTAGGGATGCACCGATTCAACTTTTTCCAGAACGAGGCCAATTTGGATACTTTCATTTTTAGTACTTTCGATACCAAGTACCGATAACCCTTTTTTGTCATTGCATTTAAAAAAAAGGATATTGTGAAGAGAAACCAAAAGAATACAAATCAAATTAGATGGCTGAGCAAAGATTTCTGTTTCTGTCTGAAGCTTCAATAAAAAATAAAATAAAAAAAAGGTTTTTGGACTATCATTTCATGTTCCAGGCTTTTAAGGATGAGTTTGATGTAGAAGAAATTACATGACATGCAAACCTCTGCCTCTGACAGGTCCTTCTCTGTGTCTGGCTTGTTGTATTTCTCCTGCATGAACGGAATCCAACTCATCTGGCAATTCTTTACAAAGGGTTTGACATCCACAGTGCCCAGAGCATAGCCGCAGATACCTTCTTCATCCTCAAGCACAAAGCCATAGTCTGGGCTGAGTGTTAGAAAACCTCCCACAAACCTGCAATGATGAAGAATTGAAGATGATGGTACAAAGTCAACATGTTATTAATCAAGCATGCATAACACATTAATGTGACTAAACATAGTAGAAGCTCAAACTTCACCTGTCTCCAATAAGGTCCGGTGATGACTCATCTGGGAAAGAAATGCCATCACAGCTCTCAGTGAACATCTCCTTGCAGATCTTATAGATGGCAGACTGAGGAAAAAAGTGAGAGAGATGCATTGTAAGAAAGGCATCTGACAGCTCTCATTCCACAAAAAGTGAACCTTCTTAGGACTAACAGGTGAACCAGAGTGCTGTTTCAGCCGAATGCTTCAGATGTGATGCAAATAAACCTAAAAGCAAAGCATAAACTGGGACACCTCAGCCGGGAATTCTAGCAACCAACAACGTTTAATTTAGACATAAACATCTACAGCGTTTTTATACTACAGACAGCTTACCGTAGACAAGCCATGCCCTCAACATAAAGCACAAAACTAACATTCCTAGGGTTGCACCAGCTGTGAGCAAGTTATAACTTGAGGCCCATTTTCATTGCAACTACGCTAAGTTACAAATTAAGCACTATTAAAAAGTTTTTTGTTGCGCCATAAAACATCATATCAATTAAATATTTAATGAAGTCTGCAACAAAGTTTAACAGATTGAATAAAACAGAGCAGATTGATTGAATTACATCAAAAAGCTTATTTTTTACCTTATTCTTTAGACATATTATATAATGATGTTGACATTTGTTGACAACCCTACCCTGGTGAGTATTTTTAATTGTAATTTTAATTGAGTATTTTGATTATAATTGTAAGCCAGTACAAAACGAAAGCCAGAACCTACCTCATCTTTGGCAAAGTAAGGCCTTATGGAATAGATTTTAGAAGTAGGCATTGATGGTGGTGGCTGGTAGAAAAGATCATTTGCCCCATCAATTGGCAACAGTCTCTGTGGAGACCAAAGCAAAAGTATATAATAGTTTAGTACTTTTCTAGATTTGATCATGTGACTGCACTGCTACAGAAACTTCAGCATGAGTTTACCTGCTCAAGCTGTGCCAACCTCACACAGGAGCTGAGCAAGAATGCGCCTAATACAGGCATGGAAATAAATGCCTTCACAAGTAAACTGGCTTCTCTGGTTGGTCAGTTTTCAGCAAGAGCATGTAAACATCATACTTCAGATACGTACCATTGACAATCATTTTCCACCTTTTTTTTCTGAGAGAAACCAAAATGAAACAAAAGTGCGCAGGCTTGGTCTGAGAAAGGCTTAACTGGCTAAAGGAGATGCTCCTTTCCCGCTCTTTTTCGCTGCGCTAGAACGTCCTGTAGAGAAAAGGAATGATGCTAGAGCGCAGAACAAAACTCCAGGACCAAAAATTTCAAGCTTAAAACATCATGTATTTTCCATGACACACCAATTATGATCATCTAATTATTTGTTAATTACATGTTTGAATGTTGAGGTTATGGATTAGTAATACTTTGTTCATGGAGCTTTGAGTAGGCAGACTCGCAGTCGCACACGCAGGCGCAGTGTTTTGGACGCAAGCGCAGACAAAATGTGGAAATAATTTTTGCGCTGTTTCCTGCAAAGAGACAAGATGTCATAAAATAAAACCTAGCCATGCTGCGCTTTCGCGAGCGCAAGGGGAAAAGCAGCATCTCATTTGGGCAGTTGCTGAAAGAAATACAAATTTAGGGTGGGTTAGAAAACACCATCACCCCAAACAGTTGTTGTTCGACCACTTCAGTTGACACTTTAGAAAAAAAAGCCTAAGTGGCTCAACACCCCTTTGTTTTACTGTGCAGCTGCTGACAGCTCACCTTAAACAGACCAACCCGTAGCGTTTTGCAACCACACCAACATCTAAAACAAACGAAAAAATATATCTTCGTGTAACATTTTGCAGGAAATTCAATATTGGATACCTGGAACTCTCCTGCTAGACCACCCCTAAAGGCCCAGGGCTCTTGGTCGCCACTTAAGAACTGTGCTGACGACTGACTACGACACCCTGTTGAGATCAGATCCAAGCGGAAAACATTATGTGAGGGGCTTTCTGGCATAATGAGGGGGAAGGGGTATAGGGTAGAGGTGTCTTATTTCCAAATAACGCATTGAAAATAAATGTAGATACTACAATCAAGGAAAACGCCTCAAGGTTAACAAAAAGCGTGGATATCTTCTGCCTAGGGCTCAAGCAGCTTAAGCTTACGTTGACAGAGGGCTTACACTGACTGCAATGTCAGATTTGGGCACATTACTGTCTGAAACAATTTTGTTTTTCACATGATCCTCAAGCAGTTATAAGTGAGGTTCATGATGCAATCTAGGATAAGTTTGGTACTAGCTCTTCAACTCAAGTTTCTGTCTGTTTTGAAGAGATGAGCTTTTCAAGAATTATTAGCGGTAGCGCTTTAACTACAACAGCCTTTGTGGTGATTTTGTTTGTTATACGTCATCATTTCACTCGCTGGTACTAAATAAGCTTCAGCTGTTTAAGCCCTCTGAATTCTAACCTTCATCTGAAGTCACATTTAGACCTATCTGCCTTGTCACATGACTATCGAGCATAGTTCATCAGCCACCACTGTGGACGCTTCCTTTGATCGATGGAAACTTTATTTTACAGAGTAGATCTGGACCCTTCAAAAGAAAAACCTCTAAATCAAGAGTCTGCAGCAACTGAATATTTCCAGTCACAACCCCTATTTGCTCCAGCAGCAGATAACTGCGATAAAATTGGGCACTTTTTAATCGCCATTAAGCAGACACAAGCTTTATATTGAAATTTGAAATCCATCTGTTTCCAAATAGCAGTACCAATGTGAGGGGATGAGGACTCAGTGTCATGTAACAAGACAAACGCAGCGCAGATCCAGGAGACAAAGTTCCCCCGTTTTCAATCAGTTTGATCATACTAACACATCCTGTGGTGAAATGGCAAGACACACAGCACACACACCATCTGAGGGGAATTTTATCACTTCCTTAACATTTTTTTTTTATTTTTTTTTTTACAATTTATCCATAAAATTATACTCTTGTTAACTGATTATTTGTATTATAGAGATGTTTAGATGAGGCAAGAATATAAATTTTCCCCTAAGATGGTGTGGTAAAGCTTGTCTGAGCCATTTCAATTGGGCCTACTGATAGAAACAAACATTATATGTTAGAGCTGCCAGAGAAAAGTATTGGGGGGTTAACACCTAAAACTTGAGCTATCGCTGCGCAAATGTGACTTCATACAAGAACCTTTCCTTTTCTGAGACATTGAAAGAAATCAAAATCATTTGGGCACATAACGAAAAAGAATATAATCTATAAAACCCCGGAAAAAAAAAAGATAAACCGCAGCACTGTGCATACACCGGGCACTGTCCATCCAATAGCAGTAGACACTTGTGCTGAGGACTCTTCCATCTGTACATAACGAAGGGAAAAGACAATACAAGAGCTCATTAGTAAGTGATCTTAGCACAACAGCAGTGAGCCGCTGACTGAATGCCATCTGCACTGCTTTGGACGGGTCAGAAATGCTGGCTGGCCTGGCTGAAAATGCACTGGGATTTGGACTGTCCATACAAACAAAGGCTGAAAAGCATATTGAGAGGGGACAGTCCACACAAAAACCTAATAAACTTATAGGGATGCACAATATATTGACCACCATATTGGTATTAGCCGATATATGTTCATTTTTAATGTTCTAGTCATCGAACCGATAAGAAAATTTGGCCGATATATTAAAGGGTTAGTTCACCCAAAAATGAAAATTCTGTCAGTAATTACTCACCCTCATTTTGTTCCAACCCCGTAAGACCTTCGTTCATCTTCGGAACACGAATTAAGATATTTTTGATTAAATCTGAGAGCTGGATCACGTTAGTCCATAGGCTTCTTCAGGGATTGAACTTGCCGGCCTCGAAAAGTTATTAAAGACATCGTTCATTTCCTTCTCTGTGGGCCTCGACTCAGTTCACTAGTGTAATACATAGGTGTAATAGCGTAAGCTTCTGTTGTTGTACGTCACACGCATCACGCACATGACCAGCGTCGGCCAATAGTGAGCCTACGTGTGACGTAGCTCTACGGAATCACACTATGTTAACTGACTCGAGGCCCAAAGAGAAGGAAATGAATAGTTGAAATAAAGTCGTTATTTTTGTTTGTTTTTGCGCACAAAAAGTATTCTCGTCGCTTGATAAACTTAAGATTGAGCCACTGTAGTCACTTGGACTATTTTAACGATGTCTTTAATAACTTTTCGAGGCCGGCAAGTTCAATCCCTGAAGAACCCTATGGACTAGTATGGAGGAGTGATCCAGCTCTCAGATTTCATCAAAAATATCTTAATTTGTGTTCCGAAGATGAACGAAGGTCTTACGGGGTTGGAACAACATGAGGGTGAGTAATTACTGAGAGAATTTTCATTTTTGGGTGAACTATCCCTTTAAAGCCGATAAATAATGTATTATTTCCTTCAGCTGAAACACTTCAGAAGCTCAGGTCCGCCATGAAGGTTGCTTGACATTTGCTTGAAATCACTTTGAAGGGGAACATTTTCAGCGCAAGTCTGTCATATAGGCTAGAGCGGATCCACAACAGGAGTTGTGGACACATTCTGACAAGCACATAACTTAGTTCAAGTTCACTTATGCATTCACATTATTTTGTGAAGATAAAAGTTCTAATATTATGTTTATGTTGTATAAATATCTTATTAATCTCATATAGGATGCGTATCTTTGAGCTAATTAACCCCCAAACAAAGCGCTTCAGTTTAGATGAAATTCATTCAGCTCCAGCGCAGCTCAAACAGCAATGCTGATATTTGAAACAGTAATATAAAATTTTAGATGTTCTTTTTCAAAAACATTGATGCATTATTAATAATAACTAGCACTTTTTCAATTACGATACGATTTAATTAAAATAATTGTCTGTGCAGAGGCTATTCCATTTATTTATCAACAGCACATGCATTTAGATTTTTTATATGCAAGTAATGTTGTCCAGTGGTTTGTTTGCATTATTTAGGCATCATTTAATTTATATGTAAGGCAATAGAATTTTTTTTTATAAAGAAAGTTGCCCATAGGAGTGTAAAATTATTTTAAAACTTGCACTGGTTCAAACTAGGCTACAGTGCTGTTGTATATCTTTGATTTACGCTGAAGTGCTTTGGACATGGCTTTTAATGGTGAGACACTTGTTTTTGAAATCAGGCTCTCAAAAATGATATAATAGATTTACCAGCCATATATATATATATATATATATATATATATATCGGTTATCGGCTTTCAAGTATAAAGAATTATCGGTTATCGAACAAAATATCGGTGCATCCCTATAAATGTACACTAAAGGGTCAGTTAAATCAACATCACATTTGTTCAATGTGCATGTTCTCACATAAAGAGAAGCCTTTATGGGGTTTTCAAAGAAAGCTAATCAAGTGTTTGATTCCAGTTCGATTCAACACACTCATTAGTGCAGCATTTTATACACTTGATTTTCCCCTCCATCAGCTAACAATTTAGGTGGGGCATGCCAGTTTTGGTTGCTGCCTGCTGTGTTGCTTTGTTATAAAGCAGGACAGAAACCTGTGAATAAAATGTGGTTACCAAGGTAACCCAGGCCATGCTGGTGCTATAATTACTCAACCAACTTCCAACAAAAACCTCATTTAGAACCGAATCCATTACTCTAACTGCACTGTAGCGATGCCCAGAAGCTATATGGATAACAAACATGGGCATTCTCAGTAAGTGACAGGTCTCTCAATAAAATCCTCGTAAATAAAAGGGCTGGCTAATGACCCAAGCGTTTCTCTCATGAGAGACCCTTCAGTTCGCTGACTGCACAAATGATTTTAGGATCATGAGAACTGTGTACAGTTCACCGGAATGTAGTATCACTTAAAAAGTGTTTTCTGGCTGGACCAGACCAGACCAGTTCAGTTAGAGTAAAGCATACAGTGAGGTTGTTTGTGGAGTATCTTCGTGTAAAACTCATAATCAGTAGATAAGGTAAAAAAAAACCCATCATATACAAAGTAATTGCTCATGGTGCACCAGAATAGCCTTACATAGCCGCCTTGCTTTTCAAGTTCGCATGCGCGGCGCGCTAGGGGTCGATTTTCCTTCACGATCACACCCCTGATCGAAAGAGATTGCAACAGATGTTTCCAAGTTAATGCACAATGATACTAAATGCACAGCAAGCAGCAGGACCCACCCTGGCAACTTTGACCACAGCCATCCAATTCATTCTACCAGATTAAGAGTGGCCTGAAGAAGAGGCACTAACTAGCAATGAGGACAGCATCCAGTCAGTAGAGGAAAACAGTATTTACACAGTGAAAATAAGTAAAGAAAAGCGAGTGTACACTAGACTTCCCCATAAGTGGCAGACTTCGCCCAAGAAATTTCAAGTGGAAGCTGTTCATACTGTGAGTGAGAACTGAGGTCTTATGATAGAGTAGAAAGTGTTAATTTACTTAAGTATAAAAATATGCACTGCCATTTATTGAAGGTTCTCTAAGCGATGTCGGGTGACGTCACTTCTTGTTGATGTTTCAAGTATTGTCAAACAAAACGGAGGCTAGCTAGACCCTCCCTCCTCCTCATCCGCGCAATGGCACCACCAGGGGGTGGCCAGGGGTGGCCGTGCCACCCCAATGGCCAGAATAAAATTTAGTAGCATCAGTTATGCATTTCATAAATAAGTCAAAAATATTCTTTAGTAAAAGAAGACGGGGCATTATGTGTCGTGACGTGCTTTTTAAGTGCCAAATGGTTACAGTATTCTGTGACAGCAGCTTTTTGATGTGTCTTTGCCACGTTTTGACAAGCAGGGATACAAACAGCGCGCCTCCCGCTTTTTTTTTTACGTCAGTTTGGGTGACAAAGTCATCTGAAGTCATTCCATAGCTTAATGTGAGGGACAGAAGTCTATTTACATCATTAAAGTATATGGAAACTCCTTTTCCCTTCTCTGCGGCTGTCAATCATTCTCCATTCATATTCAAACAGCGCGCGCGCCTCTTGGATGCACGGTAAAACTCTCTCCAATATGATATATTCACATTATAATGCATGATCTGTAGATAAAAGGCTGTGGATTTGCATAAAATTACTTTATTTTGTTGGAGTTTGTTGTTGTTTTTAAACGACTCACTACCGTGTGCTTGCTAGATCATCACACACACACACATCACAGGGACTATGAATCGACATCAAACGCACAATAACTGGAATATAAAACTGAAACAAAGGAACAAATCGCACTAGGATTTGTGCGCTCGACATTTCTTCGCTTTGTGACGTGAACTTATAAATGCGCACTTATGCAGCGCTGCACACATAGAGTCACCATGTTGCTTTGACCACATCATTCTGCACCCGAGATGCGCATACACGCTGTGTGCGCTCTGTTTTTCATGTTATCATGGGTTTGAGCACTGAAATATTATTAAAAGCCAATATATTTTGTTATACCTAGCCTGCTCAATGCATTTAAAATAAGCATAATTTAATTGTATATTATTTCTTTGTAGTGTAGGTTATATATGCACTTCTGAATTCTTGACATTAATATATAATTATAAAATTGTGAAATGTATGATTGCCTGATTGAATTTTATAAGAGAACTAATAGTAATTTGTTTTTATTAACATATTTAGATTTTTATAAAATTACTGTGCAGATTTTTTCAAGAATTACTTTTTGCTGCTGATTTATACACTCATTAAGTTTATTAAAAATTCATAGTACATTTATGTAATATTTAAAGGTGTTAACTGTAATCTTACACTGCAAAATAATAACTTAAAAAGGATTAAATTCATCACAATTATGTAAGTATCTGGAAATTTGCCGTGGGGCGAGGGCCCATATATATATATATATATATATATACACTCACCGGCCACTTTATTAGGTACACCTGTCCAACTGCTCGTTAACACTTAATTTCTAAGCAGCCAATCACATGGCGGCAACTCAGTGCATTTAGGCATGTAGACATGGTCAAGACAATCTCCTGCAGTTCAAACCGAGCATCAGTATGGGGAAGAAAGTTGATTTGAGTGACTTTGAACGTGGCATGATTGTTGGTGCCAGAAGGGCTGGTCTGAGTATTTCAGAAACTGCTAATCTACTGGGATTTTCACGCACAACCATCTCTAGGGTTTACAGAGAATGGTCCGAAAAAGAAAAAACATCCAGTGAGCGGCAGTTCTGTGGGCGGAAATGCCTTGTTGATGCCAGAGGTCAGAGGAGAATGGCCAGACTGGTTCGAGCTGATAGAAGGGCAACAGTGACTGAAATAACCACTCGTTACAACCGAGGTATGCAGCAAAGCATTTGTGAAGCCACAACACGCACAACCTTGAGGCGGATGGGCTACAACAGCAGAAGACTCCACCGGGTACCACTCATCTCCACTACAAATAGGAAAAAGAGGCTACAATTTGCAAGAGCTCACCAAAATTGAACAGTTGAAGACTGGAAAAATGTTGCCTGGTCTGATGAGTCTCGATTTCTGTTGAGACATTCAGATGTTAGAGTCAGAATTTGGCGTAAACAGAATGAGAACATGGAACCATCATGCCTTGTTACCACTGTGCAGGCTGGTGGTGGTGGTGTAATGGTGTGGGGGATGTTTTCCTGGCACACTTTAGGCCCCTTAGTGCCAATTGGGCATCGTTTAAATGCCACGGCCTACCTGAGCATTGTTTCTGACCATGTCCATCCCTTTATGGCCACCATGTACCCATCCTCTGATGGCTACTTCCACCATGTCACAAAGCTCTAATCATTTCAAATTGGTTTCTTGAACATGACAATGAGTTCACTGTACTAAAATGGCCTCCACAGTCACCAGATCTCAACCCAATAGAGCATCTTTGGGATGTGGTGGAACGGGAGATTCGCATCATGGATGTGCAGCCGACAAATCTGCGGCAAGTGTGTGATGCCATCATGTCAATATGGACCAAAGTCCCTGAGGAATGCTTCCAGCACCTTGTTGAATCTATGCCACGAAGAATTGAGGCAGTTCTGAAGGCAAAAGGGGGTCCAACCCGTTACTAGCATGGGGTACCTAATAAAGTGGCCGGTGAGTGTATATATATATATATATATATATATATTGCTATATAATATATATCATTATATATACACTCACCGGCCACTTTATTAGGTACACCTGTCCAACTGCTCGTTAACACTTAATTTCTAAGCAGCCAATCACATGGCGGCAACTCAGTGCATTTAGGCATGTAGACATGGTCAAGACAATCTCTTGCAGTTCAAACCGAGCATCAGTATGGGGAAGAAAGTTGATTTGAGTGACTTTGAACGTGGCATGATTGTTGGTGCCAGAAGGGCTGGTCTGAGTATTTCAGAAACTGCTAATCTACTGGGATTTTCACGCACAACCATCTCTAGGGTTTACAGAGAATGGTCCGAAAAAGAAAAAACATCCAGTGAGCGGCAGTTCTGTGGGCGGAAATGCCTTGTTGATGCCAGAGGTCAGAGGAGAATGGCCAGACTGGTTCGAGCTGATAGAAGGGCAACAGTGACTGAAATAACCACTCGTTACAACCGAGGTATGCAGCAAAGCATTTGTGAAGCCACAACACGCACAACCTTGAGGCGGATGGGCTACAACAGCAGAAGACTCCACCGGGTACCACTCATCTCCACTACAAATAGGAAAAAGAGGCTACAATTTGCAAGAGCTCACCAAAATTGAACAGTTGAAGACTGGAAAAATGTTGCCTGGTCTGATGAGTCTCGATTTCTGTTGAGACATTCAGATGTTAGAGTCAGAATTTGGCGTAAACAGAATGAGAACATGGAACCATCATGCCTTGTTACCACTGTGCAGGCTGGTGGTGGTGGTGTAATGGTGTGGGGGATGTTTTCCTGGCACACTTTAGACCCCTTAGTGCCAATTGGGCATCGTTTAAATGCCACGGCCTACCTGAGCATTGTTTCTGACCATGTCCATCCCTTTATGGCCACCATGTACCCATCCTCTGATGGCTACTTCCACCATGTCACAAAGCTCTAATCATTTCAAATTGGTTTCTTGAACATGACAATGAGTTCACTGTACTAAAATGGCCTCCACAGTCACCAGATCTCAACCCAATAGAGCATCTTTGGGATGTGGTGGAACGGGAGATTCGCATCATGGATGTGCAGCCGACATATCTGCGGCAACTGTGTGATGCCATCATGTCAATATGGACCAAACTCCCTGAGGAATGCTTCCAGCACCTTGTTGAATCTATGCCACGAAGAATTGAGGCAGTTCTGAAGGCAAAAGGGGGTCCAACCCGTTACTAGCATGGGGTACCTAATAAAGTGGCCGGTGAGTGTATAATATATATTAGTAGGGCCCTACTAATATCATTAGTAAGCTAACATTAAATATAACACAATAAACCAAAGTATATCAGTAGGAGTTTTCTTAAGTCCTTCTGATAGTTTTCTACAGGCCGGCCTACTACAACAGTAGAATAAAAAAAATTCTGAAATTATGGTTTATAGTTTTGGTGTGCCACCCCAAGATTTTAAGTGGCCCCATCTGGCCACCCCTATGAAAAATTTCTGGAGGCGCCACTGCATCCGCGCACTAACCCCCCAAGCCCTTCTTGTCGGTGATTGGCTGGAACTGTTTGTCATGTTTCGTGGAGCGGGTTAGCCCAGTTTGTTTTTGTTGCTGTTTGTGGAGCCTGGGCTGTCTACAGAGATCGCGTTTCTTTACAGTGTGTTCAGGGGACAGGCAGCCAGCGGTTAGTGAGGAGATGTTTGCTGTATGTGACAAAAAATGTTTTGGCCTAAAAAACGCGTGACATCGCTTAGAGCACCTTTAAGGAATGCATTTTAAGCACCTGAAATCTTAATGACGTCACTAAAAAAACGGTGCAATGCTTGAAGTGTAGTTTAAAAACTGATGAGGATGTGATAGTCGAATTTAATGCTCATCGTTTGGGAGTCAACTAAATGACTTAAGCATTTCATGGGCTCAGCATGGTTAAAAAACATTGAGGGGGAGCAAAGAGATTTGTGGCCATACCTACCTAACCACTGAACAAATGATTTCACCATTGAGATGATACTCTTTATATCCCAGATATAGGGATACAGGTCATACAGAATGGTCCTGTTGGCTGAGTTGGAGAGTCTGGTGAACATCTGGATGACGGCGCAGCACATCTCCTCAAAGTATTCCGCTCTGGACTGCCATTCAGTCACCTATGTGAAACATATGAAAACCACCTTATCATTACCACTGTATCTAAAGTCTACTGACTCAACGCAGCTCTGCAGCAACTACTAAAAATATGTAATTAGTAATTACCTACAAAGTGAGTATTTTATTCTTATCATAAAGGCACCACCATGTGGTGCAAATAATTACTGCATTGCCACCATTTTGTCTGTCTACTGAACAAACACTTTTACTTCCTATTTAACTCAACATGGACAAAAGGCCATGACAGAGAAAAAGAGTTCCCATACATTTTGACCAACACATTTCCATGACTTTTAGATGTCTTTTCCATTAAAAATCATTCAAATTCACTCAATTTTGCAAATAAATCACAAATTAGCTCACAAATCAGACAAAGGATCACAAAGGATGTTTTACTCTACACAAGAGCGACGTTTAGTCAGTTAATTAAATATTGTAATGTGAAGCATCAATTAGAAAAAAGTACATTAATTCTGGAATTTCCAGGAATTTATATTTTCTTAAAATTCTATTAATCTTTAGGACTTTTCAGGCCTAGAAAAACGCAATTTTAAAAATTTCCTGATAATCCTAGGTTTCCCATGAAAGTAGAGAGTTTTTGAACAAAAGCACTACATATTGACCAGCTTGCATTTCTATTCATTTTTAAATGTGTAATTTCTCACCTTCTCTGGATCCTTTGCTTTGGAGTTAACACTGACATAATTACTATTGGCTCTCAACCAGTTAAACTCTTTTAGCATTTGTACTGCTTTTGGACCGTGTTCGTATGGCAGGTAGAAGAGTTCAGCCAGCAGGATTAAATCCTCTAGGGTAAGTGCTTCAGCAGTGAACAGTGGTTTCTCATTGGGACCTGGAACAAACAATTCCTTGAGTTGATCATCAGTCTGCATCGGTGCAATATCGCTGCCTGAATCCTCTTGAATGGACATCTCTGGGGACTTGGACTCTGTCAGGCTCTCTTTGTCTGTGTCCATGGGTTTGAGCTCTTCTGTCATCTTAGCCTTGACAATCTCTGTGAGGATCTGGTTGACATTTTTATTGTCCTCCACCTCGTCATGTTTCTCTACAACCATCTCCATGGGTTCTTCATCTGACTCCTTCTTCTCCACCTCTTCTTCTTCTTTGCAGAGCACGTGCAGTTCATCGCTAAGTGGCACATCTGGACTCAAGATGGGCTGTTGGAAGACTGTAGTGACTGTAGTGGAAGTGTCCAGGCTGGGAGAAGTAAGCGCAGGAACATCCACAGAACTGCTTTTAGTTCCACTGTGAGGTACCTGCCGACCTGCAACAAAGAGGAGAAAGGTTAAGATAGATGTTACCAAAATTCAAAACAAAATAGATAATGTTAACAAATATCACACAAAGAAGACATAATTACTGTTGTACTGATGAGGCACTCTAAACTCGATTAGCCATTCAGTGAGAGCCAGCTTGAGCGCGATCTGAGGGCTATATAGGATGTCTGTTTCTAGCTCCTCATCACTGCCCTCGTTTTCCAGCTTTATCTGGATGGACACAGTGCTATCTTCACCGTCATCTAAATAGAAATGAGAAGCAATGAAGCTACAATCTGACAAGAATAAATACACAAATATGATAAAGTTGATGAATAACAGCCTCTTATCGACATATCGAATATTCGCCTAGTAAAAAACAGCTCTTTTGCATAACACAACTTTTTTTGTAGAATATCAAAAACAAAACAAGATTTTTCCTAATGAATGCTAATTGTGTCTGAATTCTAGCTGATTTAACAGCCGTTTTCTATAACTAAAAGTTATATAGTGGTGAATGAGAGACTACATTAAATATATTTTTTGTGTTCCCATTTGCTCAAATAGCAAAGGAAAAACTCAACAATAATGCTTTTACAACTTTCAAAAGAGGAAACAAAATAAAGATTGATAACAGCAGACTTAGAGAAAGATTTTACCGCCACTCCAATAGCCGTTGTATTAGAAACACCCTCACAGCAGCGTTAAGTAATTTGATGCAAAGGTAATATAATACAAAGAATAGTGTTATAAATCTAGTACATACATTTTTAAAAAATGAAAATACAAAAAACTTTGTAGGATTTACGATGGATCAGTCTGTGAAAAGGGTTCATAATGCATAAAAAATAAGAATGGTCCATTTTGATCTCATGGTGATTGGGAGAGCACCCTGCTAAAACATTTTTTTTATATAAATATACATAATTACTTATAAAAACAATGTTTCCATAAAGAAATACTTACTCATGACAACATCTTTTCTCACTCCATTCATGTTAGACTTATACCAAGTGGCTAACGTGTGAATGGCCACAAAATTAGACTCAAATTCACAGTTGGGGTTGGTGAGGACTCCCTTCAGGCGAGGAATGAGCTCTGTGGATCTGCCTTTATAAGGCCCCAAGAAAAGTCTCTTCTGATCATAGTCATTAGCATGAATATTGTCCCAGATGACAGGGGCTCTCCTCAGTATCTTCGTGACTTCTTCAATAGATTCAACAGTTATGTCTTTAGAAACTACCTTTGGACCTGTCAAACACAAAAAGGCATTTTTAATATCTTCAAACTATTATTCCACTCCACTCAAAGAAAAACAACGTACCTGTCCACAGCACCTCAATACCAGGAAGCAGCTTTTCACCTACTGTGCGCAAGTAAGGCGATTGTGGCACATTTGGATAACAAAATGTTCCACAATACTCTGAGGACAAGGAGACATTAAATAATTATGATAAGGCATGATATAGAAACAATACATTTGATAGAATCACACAAAGCAACATGGTTAGTTGATAAAAATAATCTTACCTGTGGGGCAAAATAAAAATATTTCAGGTTCTCCCAAATATTGGAAGATCTCATTGGTGATAGACACTTGGGCATGTGCGAAAGAGCTGAATATCTCCTTGTCAGCTGGACACATGTTATGATCGATGTCATCAAACAGTAAGGCAAAGGACTTGCACCCAAAATGAGAGACCTGCACAGGCCGAGATTAAGGATGTAGGTCATAAAAACACTGACATCAGAGCTGTTTAAGCTTCTGAATAAGTTCATTCTTACCTGGTCTAACTTCCTTTTAAGTGTCAACACTTCCTTCTGATTTGAGAAAGTAATGTCCAGGCCAGGGGAAATGGCATAAATGAACTCAATCTCATGCTCTTTAGCAGCACTTATTAAAGTTGTGAGTTGCTCTTTAAAAGAACAAGACAGAAAATTACACAAATAAATTTTAAACCATATAAAAGACTAACAACTGTTACAATTTCAAAGGACATAGGATATATCACCTGCTTCTTCAACAGAATACATTTCTCTCCAAAACATTCTGTGTTTGTAGTCATCTTTTGGGGCATACAGATAGGTGTTCAAACCCCATTTCTGCTGCCTGAATCACAACAAATTTAAGTTATGATTTTTGTTTGAGGTTAATCTTGCAAAAACAATACTAACATGTTTAGACTGTGTCAATACCAGAATCAGAACCAGAGACACAAATAATATAAGACGCACACACACACAACTAGAAAAATAAGTTAACATATGTACACAATAGACAAGATTTACAAAATATATGTACACAAATAAAATACAAATATATAAAGTATAGATACAATTATGCTAGAAAATGTGAATAAGAAAGGGACATGATATTTGCACGCTTGCACAATACCTCCTGAAAAGCTCTTTCCTTTGTTCCATAGTCCATGGCCGTCCATAGAAGCCTGTGGTGAACAATTTAAGTGCAACAAACGGTTGACAAACGCAACACATTCCACACACAGATGCTACAATCAATCAATGCCTAATGAATATATAACTAATATGTGGTCTAATTAAACAGCGCATGTAATTAAGTAAAACCATTTAGCTGAATATACGTGATTTTGACGACATTATGTAACAATTAGGTTGGATTTCTCTAAATTTGCTCACCCTCTACAACACCAGTGATGAATTTCCTCCGGCCTGTTCGCTCAACTCCGATACTGGGCTCGTCAACTGGACACAGCGTATCTGCAACAGCTTCGGTTGGCACCGGATTTACTTCATTCTCTGGCTGTGACGACTCGATTATTTTGTCTTTCTGAACCATTTTGAATTGTATTAAATTACCACTGTTGGAAGTATCGGACTAGTCGTCAGCCAAAGCTTTTCTTCTGCAGGAAAACGGACCAGTCACCCGATTCACTAACTTAGTGGGTTAGTAGGCCATTGAGTCACCGGTAGGGAGCGGAATTCAATCGGACGCAAATTAGCTGCATGAACATGAACTACCTGCAGATCTCTTCTTTGACAAACACGACAGTCATTCGCGTGCAAAGATGAAAGATTTCTGGACTAACTTATATCTGAAATGCCTTCTTGCAACTTAACGCGATCCGTCTCAAAACGACGTGTTTGTCAGAACCGCCAGTTAGCATTACCCGCTGTTTTCGCTAAGAGCTTTTGTTGACTCTCGCTACGTCGTGTGCTAGACATACATTAATAACGTTTAACCGAGCTTCTTACTGTACACCTGCATCGCGGCTTCAAATAGATAATGTCAATGTATCATAACGTTCATCGACACTGTTTAATGTTGTACTCTTCTTCCTGTTTACACTTACTGCGCACTCTCAGAAAACTGGTTTGAACCGGTAAAGGACGGTTTGTGTGAGTCTGAAAACAAATCTCTGGCAAGGCTCTTAAAGAGACAGCGAGAATATCAGCTCTCGTCCAGCCAGAATGAGAAATTTAATGTCATTCACCAAATAATAATTTCCATACGTTATATATACATATAATAGTAAAAACTAACTTTGTCGTGTTACTGAATAGACATGGACAGTAATGGAGACTCTTTGAATAAAAAAATGTCAAGACCATGTATTTTTGAAGTTGTTATAAAGTTTTAAGTTGTTTAACTCCATGTACTTTTCCTTGTTTATTAACCATTGTATTGTATACCGTTATTGTTGTCTGAATTAAAAAAAAAGAGAGAGAATAGGCTACAAGACTATATTAATTAATCGATGGCTTTCCGTAAAACCGGACGTGCATTGAGTTGAACATCTCTTACGTCTGCAGTCTCTGCGCAGACGTGCACAGTACACACACTTAGTCAGTCTGGCTATGAATACTTTTTGTTTGTGTTAAAATTTTTTTTAAATATTTAAATTACAATGTTATATTTTAAGATAAATTAATTGAGGTGGGGCATATTTAATTGTCACGTCAAGCGGCCAATGGCTTATTGCGTAGGAAATGTCACCCCTCTGTATGTCGTGAATGGTTCGGTCCACTGTTTTAGTGCTGGTTTCAACCATAGTCAGTAAAAAAGGTTTCAACACATCGTTAATGTGGAAGACATAAATGAATCATCTCCCAGGCCGGCCTTATACGAGACGTATGTCATTTGATGTCAATTTCACACTAGTTGCTGTAAAATCCACATTATATTTGAAAATACATTTCACTTGTATTACCCCTGTTTTTTTTTAACAGTCTGGTAATCATCGACTTAAAGTGATAGTTCACCCAAAAAATACAATTCTGTCATCATTTACTAACGCTAAAGCTGTTCTAAACCTGTAGGAGTTTCTTTGTTCTACTGAACCATAGACTGTAAAAAATAAAAATAAATACTGAACACAAAATATTATATTTTGAAGAATATGGGTAACCAAAAAGTTGTGGGGCAGCATTGACTTGCAGAATATGGGGGAAAATACTATGGAAGTCAATGGTGCCCCAACAACTGTTTGGTCACAAATATTTTTTAAAAATATCTTTCTTTGTGTTCAGCAGAACAAAGACATTTAGGGTTTCTGCAGGTTTTATGAAGGTACATTTAAAACTTTTTAAGAACAAGGAGTAATCGAAGAGAACACAATACATCAGTAAATGTCTAGGGAGAAACACAATGTCAATGTCATAACCCATCAGACCCGTCGCCAGACCTCAGTCTTAAGGGGGGCATGTGAAATGCATGGGGGGGCACAATTATTATTAGCCTACGTATATGTATAATAATCGTATACTCTATTCGCGCAGCACGTAATCGTCACGTTAAACATAACCAACAGCTTTATGACCAGGTAGCCTATAGCCTACACCACATTACATAGAAGCAATGTTATGAATAACCATAACATACTTGACTATACAACATATATTAGATGTAACACCAGTCCAGAAGCTTCTCTAAAACATTGCATTTTGAAGCAGTCAACAGAGGGATATGCATTGCCAATGAGACACACACACACACACTGATGTTACATCTGACATTTAGCGCGTTTCCATTACAGATTTGCGCAAAACTTTTGCGATTTTTTCTAAATGTCGATAAACAACTATTGCGACATGACGGCGTTTCCATTTACTGATGTTATGCGACTACAACGTCCTTTTTTCCCTCTCGCGATAAGTCATTTAAACATCAACGGGTAGGTTTATAGCCTATATCCCTAAATCACAGCCACCACCACAATAGACATTATTATTAATAGAAGGAGACGTGGTGTGTTATCCAAGCATTAATGGCAGGGAAAGACCCGTATACTGCGAACGGCATAAGGAGTTTCTGGGTGTTTCTCCCTCATTTCTGCTCCGAGGTCTGATTGTGGCATTTCTTTGAGGTTTAGAATCCAGTATTCCTGTAGCCTATTGTTTCTTTTATGAATTTAATAAAGAACTTTGTCCAAAGTACAAACGGTCAGTGTACATTTGCATGTGTCCATTCGTTTTTCCTTATTTAACCCGTATTGCAAAACGTAAAATGAACGGTGGTTGTTTTTTTTAAATGCAAAGTTGAACACCAATTTTTTTTAAATTTGAACTGTACACAAATGCTGCGCAAAAAAAAAAAAAGACTAAATTTAAGATGTTTGTTTATGACTTTTTGCCCCTTTATTAAACATTTAAAATATTCACAACTTAATACAAAAAAAAGAAGAAGTAGATTTTAATGGTTTTCTAAGGCCAAATTAGAACCTGAAAATTATATTTTTCCCGCAGTGCTGAATGAGAAGAGCCATATTTAGGCCTATGTCTCTGGAACCACAGCCTACAGAAAGGTGTCTTTAGGTGAGTTATAGGCTAATGACAATAAATGTGTCTGAAAGAATAACGAGGCATTTTAATTTTATTAATAAACTATTGTTTTCTAAATTAGTGTCGGCTAAAAACATATCTCCATCTCCACTGAGGCGCGCCGCGCGAATGCACCTTTAGAGAGAAATGCACCTTTCATACGGATTACATAATCAGAAGGTATTAGTTTTCGATTCGAATTTGTTCGTTTTAAAGTGGAAATTTCAAGCTTTAGCCTACATAGGCTATACTTTGTTTCAGTTCTCGCGCTACAGTTCACGGAGATCATGAAAGCGCGCATGATTGTTTTCTTTTATTTTACAAAAGCACAACGTTTTCTTGTTATTGTGAGTTTACACAAATAAAAGCATAGTTGCGCGAATAATGTATTATTATTTTCTGTATGACCAGAAATTATAGAGTATTTTAAGTTGTTTCCACTGTTGATAGGAAAACGCAAGTGTTCGCGCCCGCGTCTCCCTGCCTGCAGCGCGCGCTCCACACTCTGCACAAACACTTGGATATGCGTCAAAATCTTGTGTTTATTTGTGATAATCTTAGCCCTGTATTATTTTTGTCTAACCATTATGAATGACATTTGACTAATTGCTTTGTTCCTTTTTTTGGATAAAAGCATCTTCTAAATAATTATGTAGCCTAATAAATGTTATAATAAGGATGATAATTATTAGCCTATTATTATTTGCGTATACCACGGACCCCAAACACACCGCGTATTCTAAGTCAGGTGACTGTAAATGCGCAAAAACTGTTTCCATTGCAGTTTTGCGAAATATTCCTTTTTCGAATTGCCTGAAAAACCTCCTCATGCGAGCGTAAAAACTTTTTTGCGATAAATGGGAGTTTTTGCGAAATTGACGTGTTTCCATTGAGCGTAATTTCAATTTGCGCAATTTGAAGGGTAATGGAAACGCGGCTGAAGCTTCAAAGCGCGTATCGAGTACGCAGCGCAATTTCTCATGAAGCTCTGTGCCGGAGCGCGTATTGTTTTCAGAGAAACACGTGATCAACGAAAAACGAGGCCTCACTTTCTTTCCAGTCACGTTAATGCTTCACTTTGTGTGTTGGACTGTTTGAACCCAGACCACTACTCTACAGGTTTTTGGAAGTTTAAGCGCATTTACTAACTCTTTTTTAAATTATTTGCCCATCCCTAACACACGCACGGTCGCACGCACACGCACGCACAGAGACTTTGAACCTACCGGTACTTTGAGTGGAGGCAGCGCTGTCCTCTCTCCAGACGAACTGAAGCGAGTAGTAAGCCGGCGAAAACTCATCTGACTATAGCTTTAAAATGCGCGGTAACTGTTGAGCGGCTACAGTGACGTGATACGTCACGTACGTATCCTAACTTTCTTTTTAGTGAGGCCGTGATAGGCTGTTGCAGTGTAGATTCCCATCAATCAAACACAATCACACCATTGTTTCTTTATATATTTTTAATGTTTTAATGATAAAAAATGCAACTATTATAATATAAAATTAAAGTAATTTTTTTTAAGAAAAAAAATGTGCCTGGGGTGGGGGGGCACAAGCATTTTTGCGGGCGGGCCCGGCCCCCTATGGCCCGCCCATAGCGACGGGTGTGTAACCCATCCTGCACATTTTCGTTACTCGTTGAGATTTGTCGATGTTTTAAGAATAAGCTCATAATTTGCATTTGTATCTCATTAAATGTATCTTCATTTAAAGAGGTTTCGATATTTGTATTGGAAAACATGACAAAAATTACAGAGGAAGATATTAATTTTTTTTGCAACGCATGCAACATTTAATGCCATGACTTTCTTGCCCTGATTTAATGACCTTTTTAAGGCCTTAATTTGAGTAAGGGCGAATTAAGACCTGCAGTCATGTATTCTAGCCATTCTCAAGTTTCTGTAAAATCAAGACGACCCCCAAAACACCATTTATTTCAAATCAATGTTGCTTATTTGGACAAATTAACACAAATGTTTTGTTAATCCTCTGCAAAAGTCTCCTCATTTCTTGTGTGAATGAAACCAATTTTTAAATCACAAAAGAGACAACAAAAAGGCATTTTTATATCTTAGGTTTATTTAGATTGAAATAAATTCAGCATTATAAACCCATTTTCCCCAACATAATGTTTCCATTCAATTCATTTTAAAATGTATCCAACATTCAGCGTCAGAATAAACATTTAAATAAATTTAATTCTTTTAAAAAAATTCTATATTTTTTTTTCCATTCCAGAGTTTTATTATATTTCATGATCTTTTTTTGCACTTTTGATTTTTCTTACAAATCTTCACTTCAATAGAAGGTGTAAACTTGCAGAAACAAAAAACAAAGAGAAAAACAAAACAAACAAAAACCAAAAACAGTAATTGAGAGGCAACACTGGAAGTGTGGGGCAGCATTTTGCTCCGAGGTAATAGGTCTTCTCATCGGTGGCTTGAATAATCGTTACCTTTTCAGGTTCCTCTGAGCTTGCTTGAGTAAAGTGTCAAAGTCTAGTGCATCAAATTTGCCCTTTGTAGGCTTTGGATTGTACTCCCTGTTTGAATCTGAAAACCATCAAAAAGAAACTTGTCACATCTGCAGGCTTTAATAGGAATGTTTTCAAAGACTAAATAAATGATGCACCGAAATCTGAGCCAAAAAGGCAAAAAAAAAAGAATTTTCAGTTTTTGCCAAAATAGATTTGTATGGGTGAACGTCACTGTTTCAGCC
Source organism: Rhinichthys klamathensis goyatoka (assembly GCF_029890125.1). Classification (NCBI taxonomy): domain Eukaryota; kingdom Metazoa; phylum Chordata; class Actinopteri; order Cypriniformes; family Leuciscidae; genus Rhinichthys; species Rhinichthys klamathensis. The sequence goes on along the minus strand of NW_026606799.1, from coordinate 522,526 downwards.
ATACAAATCTATTTACAAATCTATTTTGGCCAAAACTGAAAATTCATTTTTTTTTGTGGCTTTTTGGTTGAGATTTTCTTTTTAATTAGCGCTTCTCCAAATATTTGTTTTGACTGCATCAACTTAAGTTAAATGAAAGCTTTCATTTTGGTAATAAATAAATTCTGGTGCATCACTACTTTAAATGGAAGGAGAACAGCTAACGATGCGAAGCTCACCAAGATCAGCATAACTGGTTTTGCAAAACTGCCTCCTGCCTCCAAAGCACAGGTCAAATGGAAGCTCATTCTGCTCCCTCAGCCTGCTTCCATTCTCAATAGCATTAAACGCATCCTTTTTGCTGTAGTATGTAACAAAGCCGTAGTTGTCTCTGAAATAACAGGAGTGTTAGCAATCCTCTTGTTAATGTTAAACAATACATCAAATAAATACAACAGAAGCCATACCCATTTTCTCTAAAGTGCACAGTGCACTCCTCAATCTTTCCGAAGAATGAGAAGCGTTCTTTCAGCTCCTTACGAGTCATGCTTCCTCGAATTCGTCCAACATAAACAACTCTCCGCTCCTCCTAAAAAACATTTCAATTGAAATGTCAGAAATCAAATCACCAAGGTGCCTTTAGGAACAAATGAAGATATTTCCCTTGATTGAAATACTCACAATGGCTTTCTCTTTGCGCATCTTTGTATCCTCATTGCAGTTTTGTGAAAGGTGGTAATCGGGCCTCTGATTAGGGCTGTCAAAAGTTAAAACATTTCAGGGTTAATAGTTAACTTGTACTAACAAAGCATAAAAAAACAAAATAAGAAAAAACACTTTACTTGAAATAATAAACTGAAATATATAGTCAGCATGAAATTCTTTCCATTCTGAAAAAAACCCAGGTAATTTTTTTTTTTATGTAATAATGCAATATTAATTATAAAGATTCATCTGTGCACAATTTTTTTTTTAAATTCATGTGCCTTCATAATCTTTAATCAAAGCAACTTCCTCTCCATCTTGCAGTGATATCTCTGATCTGGTCTCGTTTACCTGGTTTCTCAGTGATACACTACTCAGTTTGAGGTACATTATGAGATGTTGCAACTGTTACGTTTACCTGGTATTAAAGTGCCCCTATTATGGATTTTTGAAAAAGACCTTTCATGTAGTGTGTAACATGGCTCTAAGTGAATGAAAACATCCTGCAAAGTTTTAAATCTGACTAAAGTGCACCATATATAAAGTTATTGTCTTTCAAAAATAAGAGTCGACCGAGTCAATGAAATGAATCGTTTTTCAAATGAGTCATAAGCCGTGACGTCAAGACGAAACATAAGCATATTGCCTGTGCACTTATTGCGCGCGCACACCAGGGAAAACGTGAACCTCAAACCGGCAGCTGATTCCTGTGGATACTGGATAGCATCATGTCAAGAAGACGCTGTGCTCTACAATGTGAAGGGAAAGCCACGATACCACAGCATTATAATCCTAAACTTTTGCTGTTTGTTCCCTTTATTTTACTGACGAATGGTTCTCAAATCTAGGAGTTAAATGCAGGATTCGCAAACCGCTTCCTCTTGAAGCAGGGTGTTTTGAATTTTATATTGTGTAGGTCTCCTGCTAACTGGCTAACTCACATTATTACTGTCTTACTGAAATACTTCTGCTAATCAGTTGTGGGCCAATATTACCTAAAACTGTGTCTATTAATGCAGATTGTCTGTCGTTCTCACTACTTTGAGGAAAGATTAAGCATGGAGCAAGATTTTTTTTACCAACGTTTATGTTACATCAGTCATTCACGCTAGAGCTTGGCTAATGTATGCACTGTTATGCCGAGTTCAGACTGCACGATTTTCAAAATAATCGGGTCACAGTTGTTTTCACACTGCATGACTATCTGGGGTAACATTCAGTTTCTGCTGTGTTCACACTGCACGATGGATCGGCGACAGGAGGTTTCACACTGCATGTCTTTACAAAAGAAAGAATCGCCGACAACTTCTGCCTGGTCCGCAAACTACGTTTCACAACCAAACAAACGCGAGAAGTGATAGGAAATAACGGAAGATCACGCGTGCGTGAGACCGGAGTTCTCGCGCGACACTGAATTTGTTATTAAAAAAGATAGCCTACAAATTGTCTGTGCACTGATTTGTAGCGAAAATGAAAAAAAAAAAAAAAAAACCCATTTATTCAGGAAATGGTTGGGAAGACGAGGGGAGCAAGGACTGTGTTTTGCAAAGAGAGTTGGGGGTAAATAAATAATTTTGCAAATGACGTCCTGCTGTTGCTTCTGGTCACGCAAATGTTTGTGCTTTGTTTCTGTTTGATATAATTGTAAATATAGGCCTATTTATTAAAATACTGATATTCTGGTCTATAACTCCTCCTCCTCCCTGTATCTTGCTCTCTCGTTGGCTGTCGGTCATCGCCGATGTAGTTTTCAGTCAGAACACATTCACACAGCAGGATTGTGAATCGCCGACAGGTCCAGATATTTAGCATGCCAAATATCTCACGGGCGTCGGCGATTCTCTGAGATCGCTTCTTTGCTCATTCACACTGCGTGATTGTCACTCGCGTGAACGAGCACCGATTTGCCTGTGATTTCGGGCATTTGTCGGCGATTTCTCAAAACCTGTCGGCGAGCCAAAATCGGGGCTAAAATCGTGCAGTCTGAACTCTGCATTATTGATACAGTTTCCACATGTTTACCGCAATAAATTAGAAACATACTCGGTAAATAAATAAGTACAAGTAAAATAATCGGTTTGTGGATGGACATGCACTTTTTAATTAGCCTGGTAATACCAAACTCTGCTACTTCGCTTTGCTTCGTAGACAGAGCCTGGAATGGCATAATTTCTCGCAGGCGGGCGCTTGTCTGAAGTATAAAATCATTGGTTACCCGTAAGCCAATCACATAACGCAATCACCTCTCTCTCCAACTTAAACATCACCTCCATTCAAAATGTTTAACAAACACTCTTGTTCGGGCTTCAGTTTACAAATGCCGGGAATATTCTCCACAATAGAGCGAATTGCATCCCGTATCTCCATATCCGCGGTCGTTTTCGATTTCCTTAACCTAAAAAACAATCTTAAACTCAGCGCTTTAGCGTCTACGTCACGGCTCTCAGCCAGCCCTCTGTTCGTTGATTGGCCGGCTGTTTTCAGGCCGGAGGAAAACTGAGAGATAGGTCGCTATCTCAGACTGAGTCCAGACGCGAACTGAAATTGAGCGGAAGTACGAAGTCTGACGTAGTCAGGCTACTTTTTAATGCTGATGGTGAGGAATAAACGTAACAGTTGCAACATCTCATAATGTACCTCAAACTGAGTAGTGTATCACTGAGAAACATCCTGATCGAGTCGTCCTTGAGACGGAGGTTCGGGTTGAATAACTAGTTCTTCCAGTGTTTCATCATCGGACTCGCGCTCAGATTGATATGGTAAAATCGACGTCATTGTTTGTAACTGTGTTTAGTTTACGGTGTAGGAAGCCTCAGGACAAGCAGAGCTGACGATGTTTTGGCAATGGGCGTTTTTGTTTTCGACACGTGCGCTGTACACGGTAAACCAATCACAACAGACTGAGCTGTCTGGCCAATCAGAGCAGAGTAGCTTGCGGAAAGGAAGGATTTAGAGAGATTGATTCATTGACGAGTCGTTTGAGAATAATTGAAAATGTGGTGATGTGCAAATGTGTATTATGAGAAAATGAAAGTTCTTTTTTTGACCTTTGATGCATGTAAACCTGTTGTAGGAGACTCAAACAACATTAGGAAACTTTAAAATAGCACAATAGGGGCACTTTAAGATGCATTTTGCTCGATCGGATCACAAGTAAACGAGGGATTCCCATTTACACCTGATGTTTTAATCCGTCTCTTTTGTCCACTTTTGGGCTCTATCGTTGGGTAGATGTATGGGCTTTTCAGATCTTTCAATCTAATGGATGTGAAAGGAGATGACGGGGAAATAAAAAATCAGGAATGGTGAGAGAAAATTGTGCTTGGTACATTTTTCGTCTTCAAACCAAACTTGGGTCTTCAGCCGACAAAGTTGAAATCCCGCCTGGCTACCGCTTACCATAATGATTACGCGTTAGGTTAGAAGGTGGAGAGAAGGAGGTCTTTTGCAGTTATTCGAACACATGAGCGGCTACACTACAAAAGCAATCTGGTCGAATGCGTTTTCAACTACCCCTGGAAGTGGACAAGCGCAAAATGTTTTAGACCCCGTTTACACGTGTTTAGCGTCATCCACTTGTAATCAGATTGAGGAATATAGTTCTTAATACCAGGTGTAAACAGGGCCTCTGATGATGCGTTTACTGGCGCAAGGACAGGACAACCTGTCTCTCACATGAGATCACAGCAATAGCAAACCACAACCATCCAATCAATTGCAGATGGACAAAATCAAGTCCTGTCCTTCTGGTCCAAGAAGCAGTTTCACCTGGATATACAGAATGTCACAATAGCGAAAATGCTATTGCAACTTCTGTTTCATGCCAACTTTAACAATGTACTAAAATTACATAAATCTAAAACTAATACAAATTTTAGAGACATTAAAAGCAAAAATACATAAATGACAGATGTGCATCAAAATTACTTAAACTTTAAAATGACAATGAAAACAGAAAAACACCTAATTCAAAATATTTAACTATAATAGTATCTCAATGATACAAAAATAACAAATAAAAATACACAGATGACAGCACAGTATTTGCTATCATGCCAGTTCTCACCTTCTATGAGTTTTCCAACGCAGATGTCCATGAGAATCAGAGGAGCGGGACCTGGATCTAGAGCGGCTGTGACTCCAAGATCCAGAGCGTGAGCTTGAATAGGAATATCGACGCCGACGGGGTGGGGAAAATGACCTGGAGCTGGATCGGGAACGAGATCGAGACAGAGATGAACAACTGGATCCGCTGCTGGAGTGACGAGACCTGTATCTGTAATTGTAAAAAAAAAAGGATACTGTGCTCTCAACATTACTTTTTAATTATCATATATGTATAATAACCATAGACAAAGTCAAAGCGGACCTTTTCCTGGGTGGTGAACGTGATCTGGAGGAGGATTCAGAACTGGATTCTGAGCTACTAGAGGATTGGGCTCTGTATCTTCGCTTTGCGCGGCCTCTGTCCTGCTGGTACTGTCTGGAGGAACACTCAGAGTAGTCCAGAGTTTTTTGCTGGTTACATTTTGCTTCATCCAGTAAAGAGCTTTCAGAGTCAGGCCTGTTTGGAGAGGCATCTGGAGTCACCAAGGTAGAGCGGTTTAATGTGCACCTTGTATCTGCAGAAGGTTGACTGAAGCTGAGGTTTCCTTCTGTAACTGGAGTTGATGAAGCCTTGGAGACACTGTTCTGCGTCGGCTTAATGGAGGACAGCTCGACAGTCTTGATAAGAATGCTAGGCTGTTGTTTGACATTCCATCGACTGCCAACTTCATTTTGATTGGCTTCTTTTGGAGGGAGGCAATAGTCATGGTCAAGGGAGAAAGGTTGAGTCTGCCCAGTGGTAGTAGGGGTCGGAGGCTTGCTGCGCAGCTTATTTGAAGGGAGTGGTTTTGCTTCTATCTGAATGGCCTTGCTAGGAGTTGGCTTAAGGACCTCCGACTTCTTGGTTTTCCCCAGTAGTGAAACCGGTGCAATAGGTTTCCACATCTGGTGTGGGGGAGTGGCAGGTGGTGTAAGGCCTATGGGATGATTCAGATAAAAAGAGTTTACTTTTATTCATTTTATTACTTGCATAAAATATAGGAATGTGTTTGCATTATATAACAAAATAGGTCTACAACAAAATTTATTTAAATTTACAAGCTATATTATATATACACTACCATTTAAAAGTTTGGGGTCAGCAACACTTCTTTTTTAAAGAAATTCTAAATTAACATCACCAAGGATGCATTAAATGGATCCATCCATGGAAAATACATGACAGTAAAGACATAATAATGTTACAAAATATTTCAAATTCAAATAAATGCTGTCGTTTTAAACTTTTAAAGAAAAAAGTATCACTTTCCACAAAAAAACATTAGGCAGCACAAATGTTTTCAACATTGATGATAATAATAAGAAACATTTCTTGAGCAGCTAATCAGCATATTATAATGATTTCTGAAGGAAGATGTGACACTGAAGACTAGAGTAATGATGCTGGAAATTTAGCTTTGGCTTTGCCAGGAATAAAAAAGATTTTAAGATTTTTCCATGGACAATAGAAAATGTATTTTAAATTGTAATTATATTACACAATATTACAGTTTTTACTGCATTTTGCTATGGTGATCATCAGAGACTTTTGAATAGTGTATATAAAATATATTGCACACTAAATTATTATTTTTTATTTATTTTACCGGCTGTGCTTCCCAGGTCATGGTTGCGGGTTTTCTCCAGGGCCTTAGTCTCCACCTGCTGCTCATAACTGAATTAAGAAAATAAAAGGGAATAAATACAATTTGCAATGGCAACATCAAAAGCTTTGAATTGCTGATGTTGTTAAAACATCACTCAGACTGACACAAGCTATGCTCATGTTTGTCTCTAATGGCCACCTTCACATTCTGAAGTCATGTTGAGAGACTTCATTTGTTTCGGCAGGTCTTGGTGAAATGTGGCTTATGGCCACACACACAAACATTGAGTTTGGTGCAAGAGCAGCACAATGGCTGTAGGGTAACTCCATCACTCTGCCTCATGATACTCACCTGGAGTTTCCTACAGCGGCTGCTCTACCACAGACCTCCGGTACCCTTGGCTCTTCTTTTGCTGGAAAGAAAAAAGGAGGGTTGTGAATGACCAAATACAGGAGGTGAAAGTGGGACAGACCCTTAAAATAACTGCAACAATAAAATTGTTCAGCATTTAGCAGATCACGGCCACGACAAAAAGCATGTATTGTGATACACTACAAAACTTCCCCACTCAACAGCTGAGAAACAGCAGACTAAAGATAAATGCTTGTTTAATGGGTACACAGTCAGTATTCAGCCCCTGCATGTCCTCAGACAAAGACAGCCAACTGGTTTTAAAATGGTTTTGTTAACAGGGCAGAATTCCAGCAGTTCAATGAACACTAGCACATGGCAGCTGTTTTCATTAAAGCCACGCCCTCTCTTAAAGTTACAGACCCTACCCTTAAGGTGTGGTCACATTAATGTAATATCAGCACCTTTTCGTGGCAAAAATATTCATTGTCTATTGTTAATAACGTGGTGTATAAAGCAGAGCTCACACAGAAGTCACTTTCAAGCAAAAACTTTCACTAACAGTTTCACCGCAGTCAACTCAAACTAGAAAATGAGCAAAGTTACCTATTTTCCACAGGGGCCAATTCTTATTGGAATGACTGGATTAAGCCCATGAAATTGCCAAGCAATTGTAAATCTGACCGCACCTTTAGGAATACCACACCCTCTTTTCTTTTTTTTTAAGCTGGACTGGTTCTATATGACTGGTTAATGTTTTATCATTTTACAACCACTACACCACTCTGGTTAAACAGAATTCCACTAGGAAAAGGGTACAAAACCTTAAAGCCATTTTAACTCATTTGAACCAAATGCCATTAATAATACATCAAGATAAGATGAACACGGTGGTGTGACAACAGTCTTATCTAACCCACTGGGTCATGTTAAACTGAACTCTGTACTTGCAATCTGTGCTTGACCTGGCAAAATGGACACAAATTCCTTTGTCCCAGGAATGCCATCTTTCTCCAAACGTTAGTGTGGCCTAGTTGCTTACAAACTAATGGTCTGTATTCTAAAGATGGCAGTGGGTGTATGTGTTCACTAAGGAGGCGCATTGGTTTCCAAAGAAATTGGTGAACAAATACTTTAAGAAAAAGTGCTCAGACACATCACTTACTCTGAGACTCCTCAAACTGCTCCAGGAGGCTTGTAAGATCAGCAGCTTCAATACCTGAGAGAAAAAGTTCATCATAATCCAATCAACTGAAACTCTTAATTACATACGGAAAAATGCTCACCAATTTCATTTGTGAACGACTCAATCAGCTCAACTGTGGTGTTCTTCGGTTTGGTGATATCCGAAGAAACCATCCTCATCTGCTCTGCCAGTTCAACAACTCTAGCCTGAACTTGAGCTGAGAAAAACGGCTGAATAGCTATCGGTGCAATATGAGGCTGTAACCGTGGGGTCAGCTTTTTAGAATTAGTTGGCAGGGTGTTTTTGGCTTGATCAGGCACGGGGGCCAAAACAACCTGCTCGGTCTCTCTCTTTGCAGGCACAGCAGCACTAGGTTTAAGAGGAATAGAGTTTGAGCTCTGAACTGGTGTAGTGATCATCTGAGGCCTTGAGGGATCTTTAGATGGCACATCTTCACACAGATGAGCAGCATTGGGGTGACTATGTAAACATTCCTTATAACTAGGTGCATTGAGACCGTGAGAGTCTCCAGATGTAGTGGACACTGGTGGTGAAACCATCCTTTCAGGAGGCACCTCAGCCACACGTCTGATCGGGGTAGAGGTCTCGGTATGAATAGTGTTTTGTGGCACGCTGATGGGAGTAGGTAGTTTCTGGGGTGATGAGTGGACTGAATGGGGTAAACTTTCAGATGTACCTGAAGGTGGAGGGGTTGATGCTTTAGAAGTTGCAGGTTTCTTAGAGGAAACCATCAGTGAAGCTGGAGGGATGAGTAATGCTTCAGGTGTTGGGGGAGCAGCAGGGCCTCTCGGGTGCCATGCAGGCATGATTTCAGGTGCAAGGTCTTTTTTAACAGGAGTATGCAAGGTTTTACGTGGGTCTCTGGGGTTTGGGTCTGGCAGGCAAGGTATTAGGGGAAGCTCCTTGGGCGCTTCAGGCAACTTGGGCCATTTAGTGCTGTAATCCTCCGTTTTGTCCACAGGGTCTGGTTTCTTCTGCTGGCGGAGGAGACGGTACTGCTGTAAACTGAGAGGTTTGGGCTTGGTTTCATTACGCTGACAAACAGCATGCTGCTCACTAACAGGCTCTTGTTTTGAGGGTGGTTCTTCCTCTAAAGACTTTTTAAGAGCTTTCTTCTCTGGCTGTGAGTCAGTGATTTTTGCTTCAGCTTGAGGGGTCATGATGTGCTCCTTCTCAACTCGTGGCTCAGGGGTCATCAACTGTGTTGGACGAACAATTTTGGGTCTCTCAGGCTCTGTCGATAAATGAACGGGTGAAAAAGTCACCTTTTTCTTCTTTTGTTCTTTCTGCTGTTTCTTCTGGGGCTCCTCTTTAACTCTTGAGCTTCTCAAAATTCTCTGTTCAACCAGATCAGCTTTAACAGGTTTACATTTCTTTTTCCCTTTACATAACTTGCCAACCTTTTTCTCCTCTTCAACAAGAGATACTTCAGAAGGTGGTGGTAATTTTTCAGCACTATCCTCAGGCTTTGGTTCTAGCTTGTTTATGCTTTTTTCCGGAACTCTTTGCTCTCCTTCTGCAGAGTCTGTGTGAGAAAAAGGGATGCCGAGATCTGGGATTGCCAGGATGGGCTCTCCATGCTCTCCTTGATCAACCACTTCTAGCACGAGGCCCCCCTCGGGCAGGAGATGCTCTTGTCCCTCTTCTCCTTCCATACATAATGTCATGCAGTAAGGGTGCATGTGTTTTACTAAATCGCTTAGAGTGACAGGCATGCTCTCTCCATCCTGTTCTAAGGACACTGGAAGGCACCAATCAAATTCCTCCAGTGATGACAAATCAATATTAGCTATTGGGTTTGAAAAACTAGCATCCCCATCTTCCTCCTCTTCTCCTTCACTGTTCTGCTTGGATGCTCTCTGCATTCGTGGGAGACTCTAAAACAAAAACATTGTCTCACATTAGTTATACATTGAGGGAAAAACAAAAAAACAATTAGACCCCCCCCCCCCCTTTTGTGCTGCCATCAAAAACAAATTTAATGAACCTATTTAGTTTTTTTTTTTTTTTTTTTTTAAATGGACGAGGAATGAAGATTCAGAACTTAAATACCTTTCCAGGAAATTGTCTTGCATGAATCAATGCCTCTGGAGGAGACCGTGAAAACATCTTTCTCAACTAGAGTGGATAAAAGAAAATAAGTATCTGAAAATGCATCAAGCTGTTCAAAAAAACGAAAAACTTTCTATTGCATTCCTGACATGCTTGGACAGGTGAAGACCGACTGGAGACTCACCGATGAGTGTTCCTTCTGTCCTGAGAACAGGTCTGAATCCGGCAGAGTGTCAAAAGGGGATAAGTTCTCATCATCAACATTGTCAAGTATTTCAGTGAGAGCTGTGAGCAGTGTTGCTTCACTTTCCTCATCAATATTACATTTAACCTGAAACAAAGGAAGCATTTTGTGAATACCATTGCTGACTGACATGAAATTTGAAATTCCAAATTATGCAATGAACAGTTTTATAAAGGCATTATTTACTTCTCCAGTGGGGTTGTCCTCAAAAATGGACAGAATAGAAGGATCCAAGCAGCCATGTAAAACCTCCAGAGCATCTCCGTTGTTAAGGCTGGGATACTCCAGACAGCTTCCAGTGAAGCTTCCCTGAAGGATCTCTGCCTGCAATATTCCATAAAAAAAAAATGTCCATTTTTATTTCATGGAGACTTTAATGTTTGGTCTTACTTGACCCATCACCAGACCACTCCATAGAAAAATATCAAATGAAACTCAAGACTTCAAGCAGTCATTTCCATTAGTTTACTGGACAGTCTGGCTGATGCTACACAATTATTAACTTAAGTAATAATATCATATGTTTTTAAAACAATACTTTCAGAATTAAATGTGCTTCTAAAACCAGAAATCACTGCATGGTGAAATATGCATTAGCTGAGTTTGTAAGCAAGTTAATGTTCCCATATTTAAGAAATGCAAACAATGTGCTGTCTTCAAGGCTTGTAATCGCTGGCCTGTTCTGCAGCAGCTGATGTTATGGTCAGCTTTAGTGTTAATACAGCTCATGGAATCATTTATTCACATGACTTCAAGTGAAACATTGTTAATAATCAACTCTCTTTGTTTTGATCATTTTAATAATATTATGCTCATGAATTTGAAAGCAAAACACTAAAACTCAAAGAGCATGCATAGACAAGCTATTTAAATCGGAACAAATGTAAATGGGCATTTCAAAATTGTGTTAAATATAATGTGGTAAATAATAAAATGCAAGCACGTTCAATTTTTAAATGCGTTCATTTGTAGCTACAACCACGTGTTGCGCACACACGTCATCCTGCCGCAGTGCATTACTGGGCAAACCCAACACCGGCACAGTTCAAAACACGCCGTGTGCTACCACACATTCTGCATGGCCACTGTCATTTTCTTAAAATATATCTAGATTGCATCTTTAGGCCAGCTTGATAACAAACCGTTTTCGTTTTAAAAACTAAATGGGCTGAATTAAAGAGTGCTGTCAGTAAATACACATGGCCCAACATGACTGTCCCACCCATACCTGCACCACGTGCTGGACAGCTAGTCAACGCAAACCGCATTGAACAACATGGGGCTAACTTTTTAATTTACATTCACGACCATGCCATATAAGAAATGAATAGGTAATAAATGCAAACACTCGGAGTAGAATACATAAAAAAAGTGTCCGTTGCCTGATAATCGCAGTTTCAGTGTTAAATGTTTAAGTTAAATGTACGACCATGCATAAACACTGTTAGATTCATTCAATCAGCCACGTGGGTGTGAGTTACTTGAAAATGTAACAAACAACAAGAAAGCCACATTTGATCAACAATGGGATGTGTACTAAGAACTTACTAATAAATAATTTCAAAATACATACATTAAATTGGAATTCTCCTTCAGAACTGACACATTCAAACAGCTAACAATTCCTGGTTACAGATTATCGATAACATTAAAACCACAAAACAATGCGTTTAGAGTTTACGAAAAACAAAACTCTCCTATTTTTTTTATTAAAACGATAATTTGTTGTTTAATCACTGGTCTAGAGTGATAAAGTTATGAATGCAAATGCATGGCAACATCATCTAAAACGAGCAAACTTTTGCATCAATCCCTTGACAAGCGAGCTCAGTGAAAACACGTACGAAATCTAGCAACACCTGGAGAATGCTAAATCTGTTTGTTTTTATGTTTTTTCCCAAATTGAAAAAATGATGGAGCATCAGCATCCACGTGTCACAAAGTCCTGCACATAATCGCGTATTTACCTTGAATATTTGGCACAGTGATGAATGTCATCAATTTCATTCTGGCACAACATCATATAAGTATCAATATGTGCAGTTCTCACCTCGTCAAGATTCACCGGGGTGAACATTTGAGTATTACAGGCTTTTAACATCTCCTCGCCTGTTCCCCACCGCGCCGCCATCTTACAACTCAACTGTGTGTGTGTGGAAAAACGTGAATCAACTGCAGGCGCAGCAGCAGCCGGTTACAAACCACGTGCTATTTGCGTTCCCGGGAACTGAACGGGTTTAGTCCCGCCCCAATTATGCGTAATCAAACGTCAGCTAACTCACAAAACTCTTCTCTTTAGTTATGGTAAGTGGCAAAAAAAATTCTTTCTTGCTTGATATTTATCACCTTATGTAATGTTAGGGTTAAACGTTTGTTCAGTATAATGAAAATTGAGAAGTGTGTTTTGAATTCGTTCATTTGAAGTGTTAGGAACACAATATGTTTAGTCACAATATGGGAACTTTGTAATCCATAACATCGATTTCATATTTCTCTGAACTTAGACATAATGAAAAAATAAGTTTGGAAACTTTAATATTTTTTTCGGGGACTTTATGATACCGTGAACCAGTGTCAAATGCTGCTAGTCAGTTTTACAATAGCCCAGATTTGTTATTGCCCAGTTTGGCTTGTGTGGGCTAAAAAGACATGTAAAATACATTGACATCTTTGCAAAATTTGTGTCCATTTCACAAACACAATAAACTATTGAAGCATATACTTTTATTTAAAAGAACATAAACACTGCTTTAGAAGGCAAACGTATTTTAAAAAACAACTAAATTATAAGTATTACTATTATTTTTATAGATAGATAACATATTTGTGGCTTTTAAGGAAGTATGTCTTCTAAATGTATGTGTGCTAACTATTCTGCACAAAATCAGTCGATGTGTAGTCCTCTCTTTGCAGTGACACATCTTTGCCAGCAGATGTCCTCCGTGTTCTTTCTTGTGAGCAATAGCTCTACTATACGCTAAACAACGATGTTAACACTTGTGTAGCTGTTTAAACATGGCACATGCTTGTTACCATGAATTGTTTAGTAAATTACTGTTTCTCTCACTGGAAGGATAATTAAACGCTCTCTTTCTGTTTAAACTAGCATTTCATGTCCATTTCTTGGGCTCCACACTTTATGCTGTTAGCCACTAAGTGCCATTAAATATTGGTTTGGCTTTGTTGTCCACTGCTTTCCTTCCCATTTAGTGAACTTTTAATTGAACAAAATGTATTTTGTCCTTGTCACCCTTTTTAAGTGTCACTGTTTGTATGCTCTTTGCAGAGTTGTTGTGTACAGTTTAAACTTAAACTAACATGTGATTTGTAAAACATATTTTAAGTCAACAAGTCTAAAATACTTCAGCACTGTCTATCAGTTTCAGTTAACCGTTATGTTAGTGAAGATATTTCTCAGAGACTCACGTTCAAAGCTCTGCAGTTTTAACCCACATTACAGTTGGTCCATGGGTGCAACCTTTAGACTTTTATTACCTTTACAACCTTTTTTATTGACCAACAACCCACTGGTAAAATAAAACAGCGTTTATTAGACGGCTGAGATGAATCAATATCAAAATTAATATTTATTTTTATGTGTTTAAATAAAGAAGAAACTGAGAGCACCAATAACAGGCATAACTAATGACTATTATTAATACTGTAAATATATAGGCTAATGCAAATTAGGCATAAAATGAATCACATAATACTTGCCAAATTTGCCTTTTTTTATTTGTAGTCTTTGTTGTCTCTTCTTTTCCAAAATAGATATGAGTACCTGGTCACTAGGAAAATATGTGATTATTCTTTTTATTCGTTTGGTGTGCTGTGAATTGTGTTCCTCAGACATTTACTGGGAAGCACCAATACTAGCAAAGTGTTTCAAGAGAATGTCTGTATGAGCATTGAAGACGTCACTGCATCATCTTGAGGGTTTTGTTTGCGTAAGCAGTGTTTGTGGGTTGCTTTCATAAAAAAAGTCTCTCATAACTATACAGTCTCTCATAGTACAGCTGTCTGTCCCAAAGTGGGTGAACAAGAGCAATTACAATCACATGTTTGTGAGCAAGAAAATCCTGCTCCACCTCTCTTTAAAGCTGTGCTGTCCTGTTCTCTTCAGCCTATTGCTCGCAGCTACCTGACTGTACTGAAAATCATTCATCCACTACCACTGTTGCCATGGCAACTAGAGGGGAAATCCATTTTATCAGCCTCTTCGTCACACTACATCCTTCCGTCCCCCCCCCCCTCTCTCTCTCTCTCTCTCGCGCTCATTCCCTCCCAACCATCGCTTTCTTTAGCTCTCTATGCTATCTCGTGTTATTCTTTTCTTCCTGTCTCAGTCAGAGGATAGACAGGCAGCAGAGGATGCAACTCAATAAACAGAACCATGCTATGGCATCAAGATGTTATAATACCTTGTTTTAGAGACTTTGTACTTGGTTGAATCATGCTGTGTCATCTGTTGTATTGACTGCAGTGTGAAACTTTTGCACTATGTACTAGTTATCAATCATATGACATATCTGCTGGCCTTTGCACATTAGAATATTTCATTATGTAACACTTATGCCCTCTCTGTTTAGTTGAGGTAAATTTCTTTCAAGCTTTTTTTCCTTCAAAACTATATTTTTAGTCTGTTATTTCTGTGGTATAACAATTTTTTTTAGATTGACATTTTTGTAAATATATCTTGTATTACTTTAACAGACTAAGTGCACAATGTAGGGGTTTGCAGAAAGCATTATTTCACTACTAAAGATGTATAAATATGACAAATGAACTTGAAACGTAACCTACCATTCAAAAGTTTGGGGTCTGTAAGATTATTTTTTGCAGCAAGTACGTATTCAATTTATTAAAGTGACAGCAAAGACTTTTATAATGCCTTTACTGACATATATTATCAAATAATCCTGAAAAAAGTATCACAGGTTCCACCAAAATATGAAGCAGGCAGCACAACTGTTTTCAACTTAATCAATAAGAAATGTTCCTTGAGCAGCAAATCAGCATATTAGAATGATTTCTGAAGGATCATGTGACACTGAGGACCGGAGTAATGATGCTGAAAATTCAGCTTTGCATCACAGGAATAAATTGCATTGTAATATATATTAAGCAGTTATTTTAAATTGCATAAATATATTTCATAATATAATGTATTTTTGATCAAAGAAATGCTTTGGTGAGCATAAGAGACTTCTTAAAAAAAACACATTAAAAACGTTTGAATAGTGCTGTAACTTTTATTCCGTGTGTTTAAAGTATGATATTGATCTCTAGTGTAAAAGTTTGTCATTTTAGTTCAGTTCATGAAGCCAGCCAATCACTGACCTGAATGCAAAGCCATAGCGGCAGTTATTTCTATCCGTTAGAACAAGTGTTAATGTCAAATTCAGTCTTTGTTGAGTGCACAAACAAAACATCAGTATAAATGATTGATTAACATCTTTGTGTGAGGGAGCTTGTGTTGAGATCAGGGTGATAGTGGCTTCACTGACATCCTCATGGTAATCCCATGGGGCAGTGGGGCAGGCAAGCAGCTACTGGAGACACCAGATGGCTTCAAATTAGAATTGAAATCATGCACACACACACATACGCATATTCTCTCTCAGTCTCAATTCCATCTTTAAACTCTAAATACAAATGTTATTTCGCAGTCTTTTGTGGTGATGTTGATGTATGGGAATATTAATGTAATTATGTTTTAGTGGGTAATCCGAAGGGTTAACTCCGTGAGATGATTCCATTAGTTCACATAATGAATCTCTGTAATCAGATCACTGATAAATTAATTCTATTAATTCCTCTAAAGCTGTTCAGCCCAACAAACGCTCTACCCTTCTCACAATGGCTGATCCCAAATCACTCCACTTTTACTTAATTAGTTTTTAAATTATTATACTGATCCATCTACTGATAATTCATCTTTTTATTTTTCCTAAAAGCATGAATCTAAATACTGAACATGTATCATCATTAAGCAGCACAACTCTTTTCAACATTGATAATAATATAATCATATTAGAATGATTTTTGAAGGACCATGTGACACTGAAGACTATACAGATGTCAAACCTTTGAACGGTATTGTACCCTTCTGAAAAGTATGAAAGCCTCTTTTTCCCCTATAGAGTAACATTTTTTTTTAAAAACGCAATTTTGAGTCCAAACCATTGTGAGATATAGACCCACTGCAATATATAAACTCGCATTTACGAGAAATAAATAAAAGTCACACTGTAACATAAAGTTGCAGTTACATTTTTGTTTTGTAATTGCTAAATTGGGCTCCCATAGAAAAGACCAGCTCAGACCACCATGTTTATCCTGGAAAATACTGATTTGATGCTATTCTAGCTGGAGGACACCAGTGAATAGTATGTTTAACCAGCATGGACTTTGGCTGAACACGAAAGTCAAGCTGCTCAAGCTAGGCCTGGTGGAGACAACAGCACAGCAGCCTCCCAATGCCAAAGACCAGCATCCAAAACACAATTATGCTGGTGACCAGCAATGCTCAGCTTGCAGTACAGGTATGCATGGGGATCCCAAAGTGACAAACCTAGACTCGGAGTCTCAAGAGACACAGACAACTGTTTAAATTTCCAAATATAGAATAGCAAAAGTTACACACACACACACACATCTGCAATCCTGTAAAACATTGTCACCTCAGCCTTCACTGTAACTGTGCGTATCTGTGTTTATTGAAGAGTTGCAAGTTGCAATTCCTTTTTTAATCTTCTGTCGCTCTAATATCGTGAGACTGAAGATTAAGCTTTTGATTACAGGAGCTCAGGCTGTGTGTGTGTGTGTGTGTGTGCGCACAATGACTCTGAAAGGGAGGTTTTCTCGCTCTCTTTCTTTTAGACACACATGCACATGCTTTGGGGGAGGGGCAGTTGTGGATATTTATCTGTGCTCCTTATCTGAACCTCTGTTGCTGAGCTCAGGAGCCAAAGAGCAGAGAGCAGAAATAACATTGGTGTGCATCACCATCAACACACTAGATTTACAGCACTATGGTCTGACTGGGGTGGCAGCAGGTAAATAATCTTGTTTTTCGTTTTAAACAATGTCTTTGTGAGTGTTTGGGAGCAAGAGGAAGTGGCTTTCAGCTGGCTTCCTGAGCGATTCCACTAGTTGATGGGCGGAGCGAGAGGAAGGCTGTCAGCTGGGGTAGTGTAGCAGCGTGTGTGTGTGTGTGTGTGTGGGTGCCAGGGTGTCAGAACAAGGAGTGTATGTGTGCAACTGTTACATACTGCTCTTGTGTTATTTAAGATTCTACACACACTAAAGGAGGTGAGTAGAAAATCTTTTTCATGCAGGCTCAGACTGAGATTTGTGTGCAGATAGACAGGCGTGAACATGTGTCAGTGGGGCAAGCTGTCTAAATGAAATCATTTTCATTTAATGTTTTTTTTTTTCATTTAGAAAAAATGACTGTTTTATCATGTATGTGTGTGTTTACTTGTGTTTTTTTTTTTTGTGTACTCCTGCACTGGATTATTGTCATATGTGTAGTGTTTTTTCCACTGTGTAGATGGGTGTGTTTGTTCCGACTAGTCTTGCATGGACGCACGGCTTGTCCTCAGCCGTTGCATGTGTGTCAGTCTAAATCAGTCTTAAATTGCTCTGGGGATGAATATGTTTGCTTGTGATTTACAAGAGGATGTGTTTGTTGGTACGTATCAGGGTTTCGTAATTTTACGCACTCTAATGTAGAGCAGAAATTCCTTTTTTGGTCAGGTGTACGTATGAGGAGCATCGAGCATCTGTTTGGGGTAAATGCTGCCGGAGATGGGGGGATGAAAGTGGAGGAGAGCATGGGGGAGGGGTGGGAGAAGATGCTGAAGAGAGAGAGATGGAGAAATGGCAGAAGGAGAAAGGGGGTTGAATATTTGAGAGGAATCCCCCAGGAGTCCCCAGAGAATTCTGATGATGACTCTAGAACAGTGCTCTTTCTTGCGGAAGGTTCCGCTCAACGGTATGACAGGCTGAGCTCTGGTTAGCACTATATAGCTCACATATATTAAACAGTGTTCAATGCATGGAATTATTCTTATAAGAGCTTATAATCACAGAAATTACTGTTTCTAATCGGAATGCTTTAATAGTAGTTTGTTAGTGTCATATAATCGTTGAAATGATGAGGAGAAAAGGATCTAAATGCAGCAATTTTAGTTTTAACAAAAGAACTCAGGAACAGAACAGCCAAGTTAACACGTGACAAGAACTGACAATGAACAGAAGGAATCACCGAGTTTAAATACACTGAACAAACCAATCAACTAAATGAACATCTGGTGCAAACGATAATCAAACAATGAGTAACCTAGGAGACTAACTAACTAGAAGTGGAAAAAGGAACAAAGGAAAGCAACTCATTGTAAAACTCGAACACAGATAAAAAAGTACATAACCCTGACAGTTAGATAGCTCAGAATAGATGAGATACATTTTTAATTTATATGTCATACTTGATGCTTTGGTAGGCTTTTTTCTTTTTCTTTTTTCTTTATTAGGCAATCTGGATGTCACAGCATCTTATGTAATGTGGAACCTTTATCATGAAGATATCCAGTACTTAATACGATAATTGTCCGATGGGTGTGTGTTTCCACAAACATAAATACATTTTACCAATTTTTTTATTGGGTTTATAATTTTCTATAATTTCTGAAAACGTTATTAATTTTATTAACTATAATATCCAAGAAAGCTTGGCATTCAAACACAAACATTTATTGGAAAACAATTGTTTATTGTGCAAATATGATCAATTTAAGACTATTAAAAAAAATCACAGTAGGCTAACTAATGTTCATACATAACACAAAACTAATTATTTACATATATCTATGTAATTATTAGTTGGTTAAATTGGTACATAGATATATGTAAATAATTTGTGTGTGTGTGAGAGAGAGAGAGAGAGAGAGAGAGAGAGAGAGAGAGAGAGAGAGAGAGAGAGAGAGAGAGAGAGAGAGAGAATTGGTGTGAGGGGTGTGTATAAGTATGAAAAGCTGGAGACAAAGGTCTTTGTTAAAAACTGAACTAAATTTCTTCCATTTATTTTTCCACTCTTGCCTGAGAAACATTGCCAGACACTTTCATCCTTTTACTCCCTTCCGAGAGAGACAGTGGGTGAATGTGTGGAGAGAGAGAGAGAGAGAGAGAGAGAGAGAGAGAGAGAGAGAGAGAGAGAGAGAGAGAGAGAGAGAGAGAGAGAGAGAGAGAGAGAGAGAGAGAGAGAGAGAGAGAGAGAGAGAGAGAGAGAGAGAGAGAGAGAGAGAGAGATTTCCCATGAAAATGACTTCATGCTCTGTTTGTAGACTCAACCACTCTGACTAATATTCACACCAGGCACATTTTCTCCACCTTATTTCAGATTACTGCTGAAAGTTGTTTGAAGTCATGTTTTTATATGAGTGTCTGCCTTCTTTTGGTACAAAAACATAACAAAATATAATACAAATATTAATGAAATAAATACAAAATAAATAAATAAAATGTAAACACGAAATTCCATCCATCCATCCATCCATCTTCTTCCGCTTATCCGGGGCCGGGTCGCGGGGGCAGCAGTCTGAGCAGAGATGCCCAGACTTCCCTCTCCCTGGACACTTCCTCCAGCTCTTCCGGGGGGACACCGAGGCGTTCCCAGGCCAGCCGGGAGACATAGTCTCTCCAGCGTGTCCTAGGTCTTCCCCGGGGTCTCCTCCCAGTGGGACGTGCCCGGAACACCTCCCCGGGAAGGCGACCAGGAGGCATCCGGAACAGATGCCCGAGCCACCTCAGCTGACCCCTCTCGATGTGGAGGAGCAGCGGCTCTACTCTGAGCTCCTCCCGAGTGACCGAGCTTCTCACCCTATCTCTAAGGGATCGCCCAGCCACCCTGCGGAGAAAGCTCATTTCGGCCGCCTGTATCCGGGATCTTGTCCTTTCGGTCATGACCCAAAGCTCATGACCATAGGTGAGAGTAGGAACGTAGATTGACCGGTAAATCGAGAGCTTTGCCTTACGGCTCAGCTCCTTCTTCACCACAACAGACCGGTACATCGACCGCATTACTGCAGAAGCTGCACCGATCCGTCTGTCAATCTCCCGTTCCATCCTTCCCTCACTCGTGAACAAAACCCCAAGATACTTAAACTCCTCCACTTGAGGAAGGATCTCTCCACCAACCTGAAGTGAGCAAGCCACCCTTTTCCGACTGAGGACCATGGCCTCGGATTTGGAGGTGCTGATTTTCATCCCAGCCGCTTCACACTCGGCTGCAAACCGTCCCAGTGCATGCTGAAGGTCCTGGTGTGAGGGGGCCAACACGACAACATCATCCGCAAAAAGCAGCGACGAAATCGCGTGGTCCCCAAACCTGACACCCTCCGGCCCCTGGCTGCGCCTAGAAATTCTGTCCATAAAAACTATGAACAGAACCGGCGACAAAGGGCAGCCCTGCCGGAGTCCAACATGCACCGGGAAGAAGTCTGACTTACTACCGGCAATGCGAACCAAGCTCCTGCTTCGGTCATACAGGGACCGGACAGCCCTTAGCAAAGGACCCCGGACCCCATACTCCCGGAGCACCCTCCACAGGCCGCCGCGAGGGACACAGTCGAATGCCTTCTCCAAATCCACAAAGCACATGTGGACTGGTTGGGCAAACTCCCATGAACCCTCCAGCACCCTGTAGAGAGTATAGAGCTGGTCCAGTGTTCCACGGCCTGGACGAAAACCGCACTGTTCCTCCTGAATCCGAGGTTCCACTATCGGCCGTATTCTCCTCTCCAGTACCCTGGCATAGACTTTCCCAGGGAGGCTGAGAAGTGTGATCCCCCTGTAGTTGGAACACACCCTCCGGTCCCCCTTCTTAAAAAGAGGGACCACCACCCCGGTTTGCCATCCCAGAGGCACTGTCCCCGACCGCCACGCGATGCTGCAGAGGCGTGTCAGCCAAGACAGCCCCACAACATCCAGAGACTTGAGGTACTCAGGGCGGATCTCATCCAGCCCCGGTGCCTTGCCACCGAGGAGTTTCTTGACTACCTCGGTGACCTCAGCTAGGGTGATGGACGAGTCCACCTCTGAGCCCTCAGCCTCTGCTTCCTCAATAGAAGACGTGACGGCGGGATTGAGGAGATCCTCGAAGTATTCCTTCCACCGTCCGACGACATCCCCAGTTGAGGTCAACAGCCGCCCACCTCCACTGTAAACAGCGTTGGTAGGGCATTGTTTCCCTCTCCTGAGGCGCCGGACAGTTTGCCAGAATCTCTTCGAGGCCAGCCGATAGTCCTTCTCCATGGCCTCACCGAACTCCTCCCAGGCCCGAGTTTTTGCCTCCACAACCACCCGGGCTGCAGTCCGCTTGGCCTGCCGGTACCTGTCAGCTGCCTCAGGAGTCCCACAAGCCAACCAGGCCCGATAGGACTCCTTCTTCAGCTTGACGGCATCCTTTACTTCCGGTGTCCACCACCGGGTTCGGGGATTGCCGCCTCGACAGGCACCGGAAACCTTACGGCCACAGCTTCGAGCAGCCGCTTCGACAATGGAGGTGGAGAACATGGTCCACTCAGACTCAATATCTCCAGCCTCCCTCGGGATCCGGTCGTGGCTCCGCCGGAGGTGGGAGTTGAAGATCTCTCTGACAGGAGACTCGGCCAAACGTTCCCAGCAAACCCTTACAGTACGCTTGGGTCTGCCGAGTCTGTCCAGCCTCCTCCCCCGCCATCGGATCCAACTCACCACCAGGTGGTGATCAGTTGACAGCTCCGCCCCTCTCTTCACCCGAGTGTCCAAGACATACGGCCGCAGGTCAGATGAAACGACCACAAAGTCGATCATCGACCTGCGACCTAGGGCGTCCTGGTGCCACGTGCACTGGTGGACACCCTTATGCTTGAACATGGTGTTCGTTATGGACAAACTGTAACTAGCACAGAAGTCCAATAACTGAACACCGCTCTGGTTCAGGTCGGGGGGGCCGTTCCTCCCAATCACGCCCCTCCAGGTGTCACTGTCGCTGCCCACGTGAGCGTTGAAGTCCCCCAGTAGAACGACGGAGTCCCCAGTCGGAGCACTTTCCAGCACTCCTCCCAGAGACCCCAAGAAGGCCGGGTACTCTGCACTGCCGTTTGGCACGTAGGCACACACGACAGTGAGAGACCTATCCCCGACCCGTAGGCGCAGGGAAACGACCCTCTAAACACGAAATTATAATTCAAATATATAATTTAAATGAAAATGCAAATATTTCACTTTATATAAAAACTAACAAAATTGTATGTTTTACAACTTAAAAGTGTTTATAAAAGTGTTTGGAAAATAAAGTTATGTATAATACATTACATTATGGCTACTTTTATATCTTCTGTGATTGTGAACTCTGAATCAGTGATTAAAGTGGCAGAGTGAGGAAAAAGCCTTTATTGATAAGGGGACACTAAGAACTGTGTATGCAAGTACATTTTAAGAACATGACTTGAAATTGAGTTGAAAGTAGAGAATGCAGCCCCGGATGTTTGGAATATTGTTAACTCTCCGGGAACCTTGGGTGTTGTTCTTGGCTAAGTGGCAGATTCTGCAGGAAGTCATTTTAACCCACTGTAAACACACACAAGCTCCTGCTTCATTAAAAACCACAAGTCTTGATAATCCTGAATGATCTCATCCTGTATTTAAGTTTCAGTTTAGATTTATAATGTTTTATGAACTCACAAGGAAAGAAATAAAGTCAGAAGACATTTTTGAATATCGAATGAGTGTTAGCCTATCACTCTGTTCATGGAGAATTGCTTTCCTAACTCATAACACATGAGGGGAGGCTACTATGTTTTACTATGTCTTATGTTTAAGACTGAATCTTGCATGAGAACAGACATGGATACCAGAGGGAACCAACCATAGAGCAATTGCCTATGTATAGTTCAGACAGAATCACAGACATCTAAAGCTGAAAAGCTGTCAAATTTACATGGGAGGTTTTTGACGGACATGGTTTGAGTCTTGAGATCAGGGTAGAAACCATCCTACATTTGATCTTACGATCATTTCTCGAATGTGTGAACGTGTGATTCAGAGAACGTACGCAGAAAAAACGTGCGTACGCTTCTCTACCAGATGTGAAATACATAAATCGCAAGTGATCTTGAAATTGTGCGCAGCTGAATGGTTTCAGATCTCCGCCTTGTAAACGCCGCCTAATTATTGCATTAAAAGAGCAACAAGTCAACGTATAAATCCTTTTGGCTACTTGAGAATGGCGAGCTGCAAAAATTGCTTAGATTTCCAAATACTGCAGAGGCCTATATCTGCCACAAGGAAAAGTGTAGACCCCTATATGTCTGCTTAGACCCTGATTTGGCGCAAGCACTTTTCCATGTCAAAGATCATTTTTATAAATCTGAATGTTGGCATGCCATTTACATGACACCGTAAAACTTTTTATGCGTCTCGGCCATTCATTTACACGACAACGATGTTTTGGGGGCCTGAAAACACAAACTTTTGAAACGGGTTTCAAAGTGACAGTTTCTGAAAACGTGTAAACTACAAACACACAAATTTGTGAAAGCAGTGACGTAATGCACATGCATAGGCCTATTACATGTTCAGTCTATAGCATGTAGTTTTTTTTTTTACATCGCCAACTATACTGGCCTGGAGGATAATACAGTGTTTTTAATCGCTTTCATGGATTTGTGTGAACGGGGATCGTTTTGACTTTACGCGAATAACGCAAAGGAAAAGCTTTTCCATTTTCAGTACATTGCTGTCATGTAAACATATGCACACTCGACCCGATCTCACCCTCTGGGGTCCTTCATTTCAGAGTCACACTCAGGACCTTCGGGTCCAAATGGTCCGGAAGGGTGGGATTAATATGTATATTTTAAAAAATCATCTTTTTTTTTTAACTTGTTTTTTATAATATTTTTTCTTTTCTTTTTTGGTGTTTTGAGATAATTTTATGATTTATAATTAATATTTATGCAATAATTATGACCCATTTTTTCCCCATTGAATATATATATATATTTATATATTTTTTAAAGCTGTATTTCATTTTAGAGTCAAGCCTAGGCCTCATGAAAGCAATTTTTGAAATGAGGTGGATGCCATCTGGTGGACAAACTGAGCATTTTAAAAATTCAAAACATATATGTAATCTGAATTTATTAGTGTTTACGTGTATACAAGTGTGTTTGTGTGTGTGTGTGTGTGGCTGTGTCTGTTTTGCACTCTTGATGTTTTATAGATTCACCCCTTCACTGTTGTGTGCTTTTTTTCTGGATCGTGGCTGATTTGTAGATTGTACGCACAAAAAAACTCTGTATTTTCACATTTTTGCCAATTTCCCATTCATTTCCTATGCGGGTCCATTTGGACCCGAAGGTCCTGAGTGTGACTATTTTTTTTACAACCACTTAGACTATTCAAATCCTGTCCCCAATTTTTTTGGGTGTTCATATACCAAGTACCAACAAAGTCACCAAATTTCGGACCATTCCGAGGAAGCTATGATTTAAAAAAAAATATATATTTAAATGCTTCGGGTCCATTTGGACCGAAGGACCCCAGAGGGCTAAATGCATCTCTATAGCACGTGTTGTGTTTTTTACGTGCATATGATACGCACTGTAAACCGGTAGGATTAGGGTACGTGCGTGTTTGGGTATAGGATTAGTGGTGTGAGGTAAGTGGGTATTACGCGCAATAAAGTGCGTTTCATATGCACGTGAAAACTGCGTATAATATGCACGTAAAAACTAATTTTCACGTATAAATTACACGATAAACACAATGCGTGCTATAGAGACGCATTTCAAGACTGGCACACTATAGGTTCAAATCTGGCCGTACGCACGTTTTATAAATGAGGCCCCCGATGGCAGGGTCAGTGTCTACTATGGGACCCCTGGAGTGAAACCAGAAAAACATTATAAATCGGTCTCTTTCTTTCACTCTCTCACACACACAAACGCTCTCTCTTTACCATCTGGGGCTCAGTGGATAAATTAGTGTCTGCTGAGGCCTGGAGAGTGTAACGTTTAGGTCCAGATGATAAAGATGAATAGTTCAAAAGGTTCAATAAAACAAAAGATTTATTAAATAAAACAAACTCAAGTAATCCACATGAAGAAAGGCAACGTGACAGCATGTATAACACAACAATATACCGGACAACTGAATGGAGCACAAAGAGGAACTTAAATACACAGTGATGATGATGACAAAATAACAAACAGGTGTGATGATTGAATGAATGTCCATGACAAATAATGTCTGGCAAGAAACTAGGAACAAAGTAAACACAGGAAACAAGTAACTGAGGAATACAAACTAAAGGCCCATGAAAATGAAACTAAACACACAGATCGTGACAGCCGAGAAAATGTTACAACCTTGGATCATTGGAAAAATGTGCCCCTAACTTCTTTTCTGCAAAACTCTGAAAGCGTACATATTCGCTGCAGTTTCCAGCTGAAATGAACACTAGTGGCAGTGAAACCCCAACAACTTATTTACTCCTTTTCAAACAAATGGTGATATGTACTTTACTAATGTACGTTCTCTGTATTTAGAACAAATAATTTGTGTTCATAATCTTTCATAAAAAAAAATGTATTTGGGCCATGGAGCGAATAATGTTAACAAATAGATAAATAGCTACTTGGGTGTTAAAAAAAAACTTGCATTCGTTCAAGTAGTCTATGAATGTAAGCTGACTTTTCAAAATTCAATCAATTCACGATGAACAAAATCAAGGCCTGTTCTACATTTGTGCTCGTTGAATATCCTGTTTCACATGAAAATGTGTTCCACATTACAGAAGTGAACACAATTCACATTGACTGTTGGTGGTAGAGTTAGACAAGCCCTGTGTCAGTTACAAACATTTGACAACTTCTTAATCAAGCCTAAGATGCTTTCTGGTATATCTTTAAGATGTTTTTTATTGGTTAAAGATGGTCTCTCTGCCTTGCCAAGACCCCTTTCTTACAATTCACTGCAAGCCTCACATTCAGATCTGCCTCCATTCAACTAACACCCAATGAATACCAAGTCCCCACCCTGCATTTTTTTTCTTTTTCGATAATCCGTTTAACTCGAATGTACGTCAAAATACAGAAGAAAAGAACCGCATTCATCACCATTACGCATTAGAGAGACCAACTTCATACATTCATCAATTATTTCCATAAATAAGTTATTAAGATTATTATTTCTTTGAATGTTGTCAAGAGACAGCCAAAGCATCTAGTAAAATGTAAGTATGTCATTAAACAAGCAGTGAGCTGGTAGCTTTGTCGTGCGTAGGTGGACATGTGACCAGGGTTTTATATTAAATTGTGAGGCTACTGTTCCTCATTCCTGCGTTATCACAGTCATGTTACCTTCAGTGAAACTACTTGCAAGTGTGTTAATTCTGTTCAAAAACAAAGTATTGCAGAAATAGAGTGACTCATTTACCAACTTGCGGTGCACCCTAATGTTGTTTGAATGTTTTGGTGGTGCTGTGTCCACTGAGACCGAAGAGACGTGGAGAGATTAAATGTCGCTGGGACATTCTGGGTGGAAATGATTCACAATAGTGGAATTCCCTGCTGCTGCAGAGCTTCTCCAGCAGTGTAATTGGCACATTTATCACATTGACAGAGACAGACAGAGGAAGAGAAAGAGAAAAGGTGGGATGTGAATACACCAACCTGTATTCTTAAAAGTTCTACTTAACCCTGCTATATTTTTACAAAAAGAATCATATCGATCAACTGAATGTGTTATCATCACGCTTAAGTCAGTCGTAGTGTTTTTGTTTCGATTGTGCAGGCTGGGCTTTTGTATTGGCACGTAAGATAAACTTCAGTCAGGTCTCGAATGTAACTCACTGCAAACAGTCTGGGAAAGGTGTGACATTCTAAACCCTTCAACCAGCACATGCACACACACATACACATGCACACAAACACTTGCAAAAGGCCTTGAGCTGCAACCGGGATATAGAACATATGGACTCTAACTGCATGGCTTCCTTTCTCAACAGAGGCTGAAGACACACCACAGGAGGTGAACTCACTTTTGAAGATAAAGAAAACGGGCAGAAGGAGAAAAGAGTCAAAAATAAGGTGAGAACCAGAAAGAAAATATGTAAAAAGAGAACAGATATGCATACTGTATATCACCCAATGCAGTGTTAAAACATATGTGATAGTCTAGTCATACTTGCTATTAGACACATGTGCTGATAAATGTTCTGGGTTTATAAATGTTCACGACCATTTTTCAAATTTGTTTTTTGCAGTTAGGCCGAAGGCATCCATTTTCACACTTTTGCTCTGTTCTAGAATGTTCTGTTAAGAAGAACCTTTTCAGCCCAGGGAGACTCGATATTACACCTCGATTATTCTTGTTGTGTTACATTATAACAGACTTCTCAAATGCTCCCTGCAGTGGCACTTCCATTTCCCTGCTGGCCTTCCTGTAGAAATGCGGCTTGGGTAAATGGCACACATATGGCCCACTCTCTGGGGATACAAATTAAATGAGCGCCCCCTGTACCTCTTCAAATATATACATGCCGATTTATAGACCCATAACAGTCTTCTGATGAACAAATCGATAGAGATTGACTATGTGCATTTTTTTGAAGTCAAAGAGAGTGCATGAAGTTACAGTGAAAACTGGCTATTGCATTTCTGTGATCAGCCCACTAAATATACTACATTTTCAATGCCAAGGACCCCCAAATATAATGATCCCCTTGTGAGGGGCTCTTCTTCAAGTAGAAAGGCACCTATTTATACTATGTGAACAAAATTTTAACATGTTTTTAATGGAAAAAAGTTGACATGATGTAATTATATAATTTAAATTTCTTTCTGATTCTGATAATTGCCTTTCATTGTCACAGTTAAGCTGCAGCAATCCAGGAAGATGATTAAACTTTTACTAAACACAGAGTGAAACAAAGCACTACACCCTATAACACAACGTTAACACTAGACAAGGAACTGAGGAAAACCAAGGGCTTAAATACACAAGGAAAGCTAACCAACAGAGGAGGGAACAAGTGTGAACTAATAAGAAACCATGGAAACTAACTAGTGGCAGGAAAATGAGAACAAAGGAAACAGGAACTACAACTAAACCAAAACATACATTGAAACCAACATACATGTGACATTCATATTGTACTTTTATATTTTATTATGTACTAAATTAACTAATTATTGAAATTTTTTTTTCTTACCCACTGTAAGAGTAATATTAGATATATACAACTGAAAATAAACAGCCTATTTAATTTGTATGGAGTTTTATAGAGTTTTATAGAATTTTATGGAGAATTGTATTTTTCCCCCACAAAATGATATGCAGATATATTGTTTTCCAGTTAAAAACTAGGGCTGCGTAAATAATTGCAATTAATCCCATGATTTCTGACTTTAGAGATTCAGTAAATTTAAAGAATCTTTGAATATTAAAGAAAAAAAAACTTACATTTTGGATAATCTGATTTTTTATTTTTTATTTTATTATTTTAACAGCAAATCTAATTTTTTCCTGACGACTATTACAGTATAGGGGTTGTTTACACAACACCGTTTAACTAAAAACTGAAAACATTTAATGTGGCCGTGACCGTCCATTTACACAACAATGTTTAAGGGCCTAAAACGCAAACTTTTGAAAACGGGTTTCAAAGTGCAAGTAAAAAAAAAAAAAATACCGGTATATATATACCATTATTGTCTCCTTGTAAACTACAAAAATCTGAATTTGTGAAAACGGTGATGTCATGCGCATGCTATATTAGGTGCAAAGTAATGGGTTAACTGGCGCTAGATGTCTCTAGCACATCTCTGAGCCTCTAGTTCATCACGTACCGCATGGACTGTATATCAGCAGGCTACACACTCTTCAAGTTACTGTCTGGCACTGTTCTCTTTCCTATCACTGACATTCTCCTTTTGCCTCCTGAGTCTTAATCCCCTCCTCTCTCTGACCCCCTATAAGGTAAAGTTTTGAGCTCCCGGAAGACGAATAGGGACTGCAATCTAAAATGTCTTTTAAACACAGACTCCACCCTGGATTTGTGTTGATGTCCTTGTCTGGCTGTAAATGTCTCTTTAGGCCTGATTTACAGAGGAAGGCAGTGTGCTGAAGCTGTCCCCTCTCTGAACTCTTAAGATGT
The DNA here is from genome assembly GCF_029890125.1 of Rhinichthys klamathensis goyatoka. Lineage (NCBI taxonomy): Eukaryota > Metazoa > Chordata > Actinopteri > Cypriniformes > Leuciscidae > Rhinichthys > Rhinichthys klamathensis. Next base: position 493,088 of record NW_026606799.1, on the reverse strand, counting down.
ATGGGTTCCCCAATCTAAAGTTGCCTTTGGTGAGCTGAGCTCCATCCTTGATTTTAGGAGTGGAACGTTTCATTGCTGTCGGATCGCTCTGTATCTCAGTTGCCTAGCAACTGAGGTCCATTGCAAAGAGGCATGGGATGGTCACTAGGTTTAATGAAACAGTCTTTACAACAGATTACCAGGAGCTGAGGATGAAGATGCGGCTCCTCTCATACAATTGGAGCCTGGATTCTCATTATTTTGTGGAATAAATGCAAAATCCTTTGTCTTTTACTAAGCATAACTGTATTTACAGTTACTTATTCCCTTGTTTATCTGATAAGGCTTTTTTCAGTGGCATACAAAATAACGCATTAACTGTTGAATCATAATGTAATAATATCAGGAAATATAATTGTAGATAATGTGATAAGAGTGAGGACATTGTCAATAAACATTTGGATGTCAAGATACTGACTACATTTGCGAGGTTAATTGGTTTACAAGTGGAAAGTTAATAGGCCGTGATGAACTTGTTTCCTTCAGGCCAAGTTGGAGTTTCCTCTCATTTTCAAATGTATATTGAATTAGATTCACATTATAAACACTCAAGGTAAGGTGTGTCTTGTGAATGAGGAGTAAATAATGCTAGACGTTGTTCAGGGATAGGAAGTTTCTGCTCTCTTTCAGCGAGCTGGGTTGGGCTCATTACCTAGAATGAGGTCAGTGTGACAGCTGATAGTCTAGCGCCCCCTGCTGTTTGCTCTCAGCAGCAGGCCTTTGTGTTTAACCTCACTGCAGGAGGGCCAAGTGAGATTAAAAACTCCAATACACCACAGGCCTTTGAGCTCACAGTCATGACAGGTGTGTCACAGTGTGCTATCAATACCCATATGGCAGAGCTACATAAATATGTAAGAAGCACTCACATGCGTTTGCTTTTTCTATCGTTGTGGGGACTATATTGATTTTTTTATCATTTTTATACTAAGCTACTATTTTCTATCTTGAACCTCTATATATACATAGATTTAATTGACATTAAATTCATTATTGATGACTGTAAAACTGTGAGGAAATCCAAAAACAAACAAGCAAAAATATTTATATTGCTTTTTAGCCATTAACTGTGTTGTGGCCGACCGTCTCTGAGAGACTTTAAATGAATATGGAGTTTGTTTGGAGTCTAAATAGTGGGCAGACAGTTTGGAAGAAGGTAAAGTACAGAATCAGTGATTTTTGGACAACCAGGTTCATAAGAAAAGACCATACCAGTAAACCATCTAACCAGCCTAAACAATGATCTATCACTGTCATTATACTCAAGGATTTCTGATTTTTTAATGGTATTGACCACCAAACACGGTGATGCCCTTACAAGGGACCACCTTCTAGAGTAAATATAATGTGGGAAAAAAAAGAATAGACTGCTGCTCAAAAGTTTGGATTAAGTAAGGGTCTCTTATGCTCACCAAGGCTTGCATTGATTTAATAAAAAAAATATCTGTAAAAAAGAGCAATATTGTGAAATATTACAATTTAAAAAGTATATTGTAAACTATCTTTTATATACATTTCAGAAATATTTCTAATATGCTGATTTGGCGCTTAAGAAACATTTCTTACTATTATCAATGTTGAAAGCAGTTGTGCTGTTTAATATTTTTGTGGAAACATACATTTTTAAAAGGATTTTTAAGAATATTATCTGGAAAATAAGTTTACACGCCTCTTTTGGTATCTGTCAATAAAATAAAATAATTTGTCAATAATTAATTTCTGACCAGTGTATAGAAAGTGGAATGAAACCGCAATAATGTCAACTTCAGTCATTTTTTAATCTGATTTATTTATTTATTTGACATTTTTCACAGCCCCCTGGACCCCAGTTTGAAACCCCCTGCATTAAAGCACACAGCAACTATTTTGCACATATCGAATTAGTGACAGTTAATGCACACTGACACATAACTGAAAACTTTTTCATCCATATATGTCCTGTCAAATTTACTGAATTTGTTCTTCCATCTGTGTCAGTGCAACAGGCCTGAACCGGAAGCCTCATGGCCACCAACAACACTGCTAGCATTGCTCAGGCTCGCAAACTGGTGGAGCAGCTCAAGATGGAGGCCAATATTGACAGGATAAAGGTGAGAAGAATATGAACCCAGATAAACACATTAACTTGATTAGGAGTGAAAATACAGCGAGCACTGTTTGGTGACTGTATGTGCATGCATCAACATTAGGTCTCCAAAGCAGCAGCAGATTTGACATCGTACTGCGAAGCCCATGCTAAAGAGGATCCTCTTCTGTCCCCTGTGCCTGCGTCCGAGAACCCCTTCAGGGAGAAGAAGTTCTTCTGTGCCATCCTGTAACCAGCGCTGCCCATCCATGGACTCACCTGCTCCCTTTGGGTCCGGGATACACTCATGAACATAAAACATGTTGATCTTTTAAAAGGGCTGGAGAAATGCAGTGGAGAACCTTTAAATTCTCCCAGCTCTCTATGAGCCTCCATTACAGCCACTGACTCCACCTAGTGGCCTTGAGATCCAAAGCTGAGCATGGTTAAAAGAATGTGTTGAAATTCGCGAGGGAGCGCAGCAAAAAACACGAGTGACTGTCATTGTAGCAGATCAGCCAGGATGTGTCGTGAAAATATTCAAGTATTCATAGGTTCCTGTGGTTCTGATGAAGTATTCAAAAAAAAATTCTTTATTGATTTTTAGTGGGCTGTGATCGTTAAACTGATCACTAATCGTAGAACCCATGGATTACTAAAGTTGCTGTGTTATTTCTGTATTTTCTTTTCAGTTTCTTTTTTCCCAGATGGAATTGCTATATGCCTACCATTTAGGTAGCGTTCTGTAGCCTAACGTTCTTGTGGGTACAGAAAAACTTCTCTTTTTTAATTTAAAGAATGACAGTTTAGTGAAATTTTGTAATGAATTCATGCTTGGACAGATATTCTTAAAATGAAATACCTATCTTTTAGATGCTGATAAAAATGATTTGTCTGTACAGAAAACTGATTTTCTTTATTTTTTGGGGGGGTGTCTTAAGCATAGTTCTCTTTTTACTCTTTGTACAAAAATGTTAGCAAGTTCAGCTGTGATGTGCTATATGTTTTGAATATTTGTGGTGATATCAATAATAACTGCATGAAGCCTGACAAAGTGCCGTCTTTTTTCTTTCAAATGGTTACCAAAAATCCTTTTCCTCAACCATACATTACAACAGCTATATAGATCCCTGTCTTCCATTAAAAAACAGATTAGTCAAAAATGATGCATAGCTTGGTCACAAAACCATAGCATTTGGACCCCCTTTTGCCTTAATTCTTCGTGGCATAGAGTCAACAAGGTGCTGGAAAACCTCCTCAGAGATTTTGGTCCATATTGACATGATAGCATCACACAGTTGCTACAGATTTGTCCGTTCCATCACATCACAAAGGTGCTCTATTGGATTGAGATCTGGTGACTGTGGAGGCCATTTGAGTATAGTGAACTCATTGTCATGTTCAAGAAACCAGTTTGAGATGATTTGAGCTTTGTGACATGACACGTTATCCTGCTGGAAGTATCAGAAGATGGGTACACTGTGGCCATAAAGGGATGGACATGGTCCGCAACAATACTCAGGTAGGCTGTGGTGTTTAAGCAATGCTCAATTAGTACTAAGGGGCACAAAGTGTGTCAAGAAAGCATCCCTGACACCATTACACCACCACCAGCCAGAACCGCTGATAAAAGGCAGGATGGATCCATGTTTTCATATTGGTCCAATTCTGGTCCTACCACCTAAATGTCGCTGTAGAAATCGAGACTTATCAGACCAGGCAACGTTTTTCCAATCTTCTATTGTCCAATTTTGGTGAGCCAGTGTGAATTGTAGCCACAGTTTCCTGTGCTTAGGAGTGGCACCCGGTGTGATCTTCTGCTGCTATAGCCCATCTACTTAAAGTTTAATGTGTTGTGCGTTCAGAAACGCTCTTCTGCGTAAGTGGTTATTTGAGTTACTGCTGCCTTTCTATCAGCTCGAACCAGTCTGGCCATTCTCCTCTGACCTCTGGCATCAACGCAATTTTGCCCACAAGACTGTTCCTCACTGGATATTTTTTTCTTTTTCTGATCACCTTTCTTCTCGATTCTGATGCTCAGTTTGAACAGCAGATTGTCTTGACCATGTCTACATGCAGTTGCTGCCATGTTGAATCTGCTGATTAGATATTTGGTACAAAGGCTTCCTTTATCGACCAGGGCTGTACATCTCGAAGGAGCCTGACACTGTAAAATGTAGGCTGGTGTGGGCAAACAAATGAAAGTCCTGCACGGAATTGTCAGTACTAGCCAAAAACCAGACCTGTTATTGTTGTCCAGCACCCTGTGTATTTCATTAAATTGACATACACATGGTGCTGGACCACTATACTAAGCTGAATATTGACACTTATTGGGTTGTTAGAACTGCTTTACAGCAGAATTTGAATTTGTTACTATTGTGAAGCAGCTTCACAATAGTAACAAATTCACTATTGTGTGTGTGTGACACACACACATGGGGAGTCGTGTCACCGTGGGGACCTAGATTGAGGTCCCCATTGGTACACAAGCTTATAAATCATACACACACACACGCACACACACACACACACACACACACACACACACGCAGGCCAAGTTAGAAAGACAACTTTATTTCTAAAGCGCTCTCTCTCTCTCTCTCTCTCTGTGTGTGTGTGTGTATGTGAGTGTATGTTTTTCTATCCCGGTGGGGACTTAAACCTGAATGCACACAGACTCATGGGGAGTCGTGTCTTCGTGGGGACCTAAATTGAGGTCCCCATTGGTACACAAGCTTATAAATCATACAGAATAAGTTTTTTTTTTTTTTTTTTGAAAATCTTAAAGAATTACATTAAGGGAGAGTTTATTTGAAGTTGTGTTTATTGTAAATTACATTTCAATTTCACTGATTAATAGCAGCATAAGAGCTTATCAATTAATAAGTAGGCTAGTATGCAAGTGCAGGAAAAAAAATACACATAGAAAATAAATACAAAGAATTACATTAAGGAAATAACAAACTCATCACGTCAGCTTCCTGCGAAGACGTCTCACACAGTGTGTGATGTATTGCTATGGAGACCGCGCTGACGACATCATTCTGCGTACACATGCAAGCATCAGAGACACACTTCCGTTCTGCACAAACAGGATCACATATAATAATCTTATAAATTATCTATTGAATAATCCCTCTTTAGAGCAACCTTATCTAACAAAATAATTATATTTCTGGTTTTAATTGTATTCCCGCAGAAGCACTTTCTTTCAATGACAGCAGGAGGCAGTATAATATCACTTGTAATTTCTTGGGTTTCGCCGGATCACTTATGCAATCTGCACCTGCAATTAAAATCATTAACACTAGAACTACCGGAATTCTATAACTTTATAGAAGTTATTAGAACACAATAACTTAGAAAAACATCGCCAATATGTATTTCAATGCACAGGTTAAACTTTTACCTATGCATTGAAATAGCTACATATTGGCGATGTTTTTGTAAATTATTGTATTCCATATGAAACGCAATTGGCCAAAACAGTCATTCGGGCCGTCACGGGAAATAATAAACTGGGAGAAAACGAACTGATTTAGTAACCAATATTTGTTTTAGTGAGCAAAAATATCAAGCTGTATAACAGTCCACAGTGTGCCGTCTTTCGCTGTTTCATGGCGCTCTGCTATGGATTTAGTGGGACAGCTTCATCCAGTGCCAGGCTGAGTGCTCTTGTGGTTGGCACAGCTGATGATCCAGGATTTTGCACTGTCCCCAAGAAATTATAGCCTAATTAGTTTGTTTTATTTCATGAAATATGTATGCTATCAGGGCTAATATTAGCCTATGTATGGGCTAAGAAACTCACAAGATCGCATAAAGATCGCAGCCTAACGTACCTGGAACATTAGCAGATGGAATGACAGCAGCAGAATTGGAAGTGTCCAGTCGGCTTTTTTTTTACACAGGGGAATTATCTCTGAATCACTCTCAGAGCCAGTGTCATATGAACTTTCAAGAGACCAGGAGACATCACTATCGGAACCTGCTCCTCCGAAAAGATCTATCTATCTATCTATCTATCTATCTATCTATCTATCTATCTATCTATCTATCTATCTATCTATCTATCTATCTATCTATCTATCTATCTATCTATCTATCTATCTATCTATCTATCTATCTATCTATACAGATGATAATCTCATGAAGTATAGAAAATTGTTCATGAGCTAGATTTTTATGAAACACTGACTAATCATTATGTGGGCAATAGCACAAAATTGCATATTCTCTCAGTAATAAGTGATTTTCTCCAACAAAGTATTTGTGTTTTGTTTTGACTTGATGTAGGCTACATGATGCATGTGTGTGTGAGCCAGAGAGTGTGTGTGCACATTCTTGTGGACACAAACATGTTTAAGTAGTATGTTGTTACCTATTTGTTTTATCAGGGTCTTGACATATTGATTATCTGCCCTGTCAGTGTTTTTAGCTTTCTGTACATTCTACCCTCAGTGCTCCTCCGACCACAAATCTTAAAAGTCAGAAAATGTCAACAAATGTCAGCATTTGTATCTTCCTGGAGATCCATGACAAAGAAATGTTACATAAAGCTGTTCGTGTTTAAACAAACATGTAAAAAATACATCTGGGCTGGCCATGATAAAGTTTTATATGCATAATTAAATTAATACTTTTAATGTTTGTCTTGGGAGTTGGCTGCTTGTTGGGTTTTTATCCTTTTCACAACAAATGGCAATTTGGTCCTACCTACACCTGTCTACATTGCATGTGAACTGCTGTGATGAAAGTGTTTTTTTGTGTGTGTGTGTTTTTTTACAACCTTATCTTAAGAAATGAAGCAATTGAGAGTGGTTATGTTGGATTGAACAAAGACATGATAGATGAATCTCTACTTCTTGGTCACTATCGGATTGATACACATCAGATTATGAGTACATCAGAGGTGGACAGTAACAAAGTACATTTACTTGAGTACTGTAGCCTACTTACAGAAAGTAGACTTTTTGAGTATCTGTACTTAACTTGAGTATTATTATTTTTTCTGGAAACTTTTTACTTTAACTTCACTACATTTGAAAGACAAATATCGTACTTTTTTACTCCACTACAATTCTGTCAAGGTCCTTGAGTAGAAAGTAGTAACGTCAGTCAGGGGACGATTTTGGTTGCAGGGGTTGCATTTTGGTTGGAAATCATGGAAGGATCAACTGACACTGATGCTGAAAATGTAACTTTGCATAACTTACATTTTAAAATATATTAAAATAGAACATAAGACCTAGCCGATATATAGGCTATAGAGGAATATGAAGTTTGAGTATGAGATATTTTGCAATGTTGGTAACCAAACAGTTTTGGTGACTATTGACTTCCATTGGGGGGACAAAAGAAACACTCACAATAACTTGTTTTATGTTTTACAGAAGAAGGAAAGTAATACAGGTTTGGAACTTTTGGTTGTATTAGCATCCTATTTATTCAACACAATTGACAGAATAAACGTGATTAATGTGGTCATCCATGTGATGTCCATGCGCTCTCCAGTGGACAGAAGTGTGAGCTGTGCGCTCGCTCTAGGACCCGGTGTCCCTTCTTTTGGCCACTTGATGCTCGCCGGGCTTACGCCTATATGGACTCATACAAGCAGATCTAGCACTCAGATGAACAGCCTTGGATATACAGAAGGATTGTGTGTCTTTGCGACCAGGGGACGCCTCTTGATCATGTTTCCGTAAGGATTCACAGAAGAAGGCATATTCCACGTATCTGCACTCTCACAGTGCCAGTCTAGCCTACATGCATTGCGCGCGCCCTGGGAGTCTCCGTGAATACAGATGAGACAGAAGGAGCACGAGATTCCAACTTTTCATATTTCTTTGTCTAAAAGGAGCTGCACTGGTCAAACGAAGGTAATTTGTCTGAATTTTTTTTAATATATTTTGTTTGGTTTTGTAAAAGATCGATTCGTTTTCTAAAGCATCCAAACTTACCCAAAGAGAGCGTGTCAGTCCTTCTGATCGTTTTAATTTATCTATGTTACAATGTAGAAGCACTGTGATTCTGGCTGTTATTTTAGCAATAGTTTCAGGATAACTTTTGAAGCCCAGAGGCTCGCTCCTTGCTGTCTGGCTCCAGCTCATTGACATTAGTGCGCGCTCTGGGGGTGCGCGTGTCCACGTTTTAGCCTATAAAACGCAAAAAGCTTACAAGCGGAAATAAACGTCACTGGAAGTGTTGATTCTTTGTTATATAAATCGTTTTAACTGATGTTTTAGACTGAAATAACTTCTTTGGCAGGAAATACTCAACAATGAATCAGCGATGGGGTCATTCGAATGGATTTCTAACCAACCTGTTTCTGCTGGTTTTATGGCGTTCATGGTGAGCAAAACAAAAAACTTATCTCAGAGAAGTCGATAAAAAAAAAGTGAATTGGTATGATTGCCACAGTTTAAAATATAACCAAAGTAAAGTAGGCTATACTTAAAGTTTTGAAATAGACTAAAATAAGTAGTGCGAGATAATTCACTCACGATTTTAATTTCGGTCATTATTTACTCACCCTTTTGTTGTTCCAACCCTGTAAGTTTTTCTTTCTTTGTGGAACATAAAGTAATATATTTTGAGAAATGTCCGTTGTTTTTCGTCCATACAATTGAAGTCAATGGTCACCAAAACTGTTTGGTTACGTAAATGTATTTCTTCTGTTGAACATAAACGAAGACATTTTGGAGACCATTGACTTCCATTGTATGGATAAAAAATAAAACACTTCTTTCTCAAAATATATTTTATGTTCCACAGAAGAAAGAAAGTCGTACAGAAAGTTTTTTTATTATTATTAAATTGTGTATTTTTCACCCAAAAAGTATGTGTATGATTTTTTGGGTGAAAAATACACAATTTAATAATAATTGAAAGGAATGTTCCTGGTTAAATCTAAGTTAATCTCAGTGGACAGCATGGTGATTACCACAGATATTAATTTCGATAATATGTTTAAGCTAAAATCATCAAGGCAACTTGGAATAAAAGTAAACGAGACTCCATCCATCCATGCATTCAAACCACTTAGCCTCTACAGGGTCATGAGTAATCAAGACTGTCAGTAATATGCATTAAAATACACATAGTTTATTATACATAACATACTGTAATACTAGTGAGATACAATCACTCACTAACTTGTTATTATCCAATTTTATTGTCATGGCGTTGTACCGCCAATGTAAACCTGGTAACTTTCACACAATGTTTGTGCAAGGAAACCAATAACAGAAAGGTGATGTAGAGAAGAACATAAGTCTACTACCCGTTGTTTAAATGTTCATAACGTTCAATGCTGAAAATCAGACAGAAATAGTTTAAACTAAATATTTCTGCTGTCTTAACCTGACATACCAGGTGCATAAAGTACAAATATTACGTCTGTTATGAATAACTAGACAGTTGTTTGCATAGTACAGTAGTCCCACCACAAGAATTACGGTTTAGATAACGGTATACCATTTTTATGTAAGAGTTAATGAAAATGCCTTAACAGAAATAGGAGCAAAATATTTCTGCATGCTATAGCACTACTTACTTGCGTTGTCTTTATCTTACACTAACCCTGAGGTATTAAGTTATTTTAATTGTTGAAATATTACCTTAATTTATTTTTCTGCGTTAATTGACATTATTCAAAAATACTAGTGATTCTTTCACTCATAACATTCCTAGTCAGTGTTTGCAACTAAATTATGACAGTGTGCCACATTTTTAGAAAAAGTCAGTATGTTCATAAAATCTTATGCTCACAAAATGAATTGCCAAAAAAAAAAAAAAAAAAAAGCTAGCTATTTATATAAATTTGTATGTAAATATGCACAAACCTACAGGGAATAGGGATATGTTAGTAGATTGGCCATTCAGAGACAAGAGACACGTTTCCTAAAAGTCTCAGGTGTTTTGGTACTGCTATGTTTGTGCTTTTGCCATATGGTAATTATCATCTCATAACTTTATTGGAAAAGAGCTAAGCTTTCACTGTGTGCAACTGTGCAAGTATGTTTATGTAACAGACTTTTGTGATGTCAAATGTTTCTTGTGTAGTTCTGAGACAGAAGTATCTGGCTCAGATGCCTTTAAAAACAACATAACCCTCTTCACGCGGATTTTGGACCGGCTACTCGATGGCTACGACAACAGACTGAGACCTGGTCTGGGAGGTAAGAAAGTGTGTGATGATTGATTAGAGAATTAGATGAATGGAATTAGAGCTGTCTCAAATGAGGCTGTTCAATAAGCCTGTGCAAAGTTGTTGTTTTTACAATTATATGCACTTGATGTACTAATAAGCAAATGACAGTGATTGTTTTTTCTATTTAGGAATTTTACAAAAACTCTTGTTTTACTTATACAGTCCAATGGATTTAGCACAACAGTGGGAAAAATCAGTAGCTTGATTCAGTAAAATGTAAATTATGTGTTAAAGCTGCAGTCCGTAGCTTTTTTTGGGTTAAAAATGATCCAAAATACATATTTGAGAAAATACATAACCAGCCAGTGTTCAAAACTATCTGCTTGCCTTAGCTCGATTTAAAGCGGTAAGCTTGTAATAATGTTTTTAATTCCAGTGGTACTGGTGGATTTCCGCGGGAAATTCAAGCATGTCTTTGCGTCATTACGTTACACATCTGTACACATGAAGAAGGAGTCTCGGCTAGTAGGCTATGTTGCGTGTGAGGATGTTGGAGGTGGAGATTTATAGCCTTTTCTCACAGCACTTGATAATTAAACTTATCAATTTGATGGCGGATCCAGAAAGGTTCAAACGACAATCACCAGTGACAACAGATTCACCCGCTGTAAAATGCAAAAGACTTCGTTCGGACTTCGGAGTACTTGTTCAGATGACATTTTCCGGTGAAAATGATTATGTTGGTCAAACTTCCAAAAAGAATAATCTGTGATTCTGAATGACAGTATCCACACCGGCACGGTGACTGACAGCTGCACACTCTCTTCAAACACTGTGTTCATCCGCGCTGTGCCGTGTCGAGGGTGTCGAAGTACAACTCACGTAAAGTTGATAATTCCATGAATGACTGCAATTGCAGATTTCGAACAGAGATGGCGACAAAGAGGAAAAACTGCGGAGTGCAGCTTTAAGAAACATGATTCAGTGATTCAATGTTTATGACCTGATTTTACCACTGTTAAATTAATTATAACGAGGTGTTGATGACCTGAGAATACTGAATGAAGGAGAGGAAAACAAAACCAGCAATCTCAGCTCCACTTGACAGTCAACAAACCCTGTTTGTGTATTCTGTCAGTGTTAATATTTATGTGACCCTTGCCATTGTTTGTACACTCTGAGCTTGGCAACATGAAAGACACCTTGGATCAAGCAACACCCACCATGAGGCAAATAGATTTCTTGTGAGTGTTTCCTTTTTAGATTTACAGAGACTAGCACACACATACGCATACACTGGAGTCAGTGGACATGCAATCGAGCTAAGAGCCAGGATGAAGTGTTGCGGTTCCTCTAATGATAAGTCAGCTCAGAAATTAAACATTGTACATCTTTTTTCACCTCCATATCATTTGAGCACTGAATTAGTTTCCTTCATCTGTGGAACACAAATGAGATCTTCTGATTTTATGTTTTTCAACCATTAAAGTGAATGCCGATTTATCAAGCTTAAAAAAAACATCATCATGAAAGTAATCCACATGACTCATCGGCTAAAGCCAAACAATATATTTATATGAAGAGCAGGCTGAAATTGAAGTTGTTGTTCACTAATAATCTTCATACAAAGCTATTATGGTTTTAGTGAACTTTGAATATAACGCATGAGCCTATAGAAGGTCATGAAATGTTGGTAAATTGAGTTCCTGGTTGATAATATAATTTGAACTTTCTTTTTGCTGTGTGACATAGATCGGGTGACAGAGGTGAAGACTGATATCTATGTGACCAGTTTTGGGCCAGTATCAGATACAGACATGGTAAGACATTCCTCTTCACACAACAGATGATTTTTTTTTTTTTTGTATAGTGCGAATCAAATATTTGAAAAAATATTTGTTATTGTCCTGTTGGTTATCATTTTTATCAGGTCTTAGTCTTACCCCACTCCTTGTTTTCCATCTGTTGTCTATTCATAGCATTTGGTACCTGCTGCTGGCTAAAAGCTTTTCTCAGTACTCCTCTTTTCCCCACTTCACACTATCTGCTCTCAAATATTTAGAATAGAGAAAAAAAGGTCAGATGGAAGAAAAAGGGTTTTCATTCATTCATTATTTATTTATCGTCTTTTACTGTCCAGCTGAATGTTTTCTAAACCCCACTGAATACTCTCACTATCCTGTAGTAGGGAAATCTCTGTTCGTAAAGACCATATTATGTCAGGACGATCATGACACTAGGTATTTCTGTCATATTTTTTTTCTTCTGGGTGCTCTTGGGAAATCATGATTTACCAGAGTACATTGCTTAAATCGCATGTCTCCCCAATTCCCCAGTCATTACAGTCACAATTTTGTAAATAATATGAAACAACACTGCACAATGTAATTTTTCTATGTAATGGCCTAATGCTACCATTCAAAAGTTTGGGATCGGTATGATTTGAAAAAAAAGTTTTTGAAAGAAATCTCTCATGCTCATCAAGGCTGCATTTATTCAATGAAAGTATTCATTTCTTTCAACGAAAAATCTTAATGACCTCAAACTTTTGAGTCTATGATGGTGACTTTTATAGAATTTATAAAACTAGTGCAAAGTGCCCGTGCAAAATCAGTTTTTGTGTGTGTTTTTAGTAATTGTTGGTTTGGTGTGTTTGAGTGCTCATTGTTACAATTACACAGCAAAAGTTCAGTGACATTTTTTTTTTTTTGCATGGTAGAAAGCATACTGATACTGACATAATGACATACAATAAATATGGAAAATTGAACTACACGATTCAAGGAGCAGGCTACACAGTGAACTCAGAGGAAACGCTACTTAAGCTCTGCTGCTTTCTTCGACCCTCTCTGTCTCTGGTCCTGCGCTGTGCTCACTCAGTGTGCAGTGTGAGAGGGGGAGTGGCCACTCAGTGTGCAGTGTGAGAGGGGGAGTGGCCACTCAGTGTGCAGTGTGAGAGGGGGAGTGGCCACTCAGTGTGCAGTGTGAGAGGGGGAGTGGCCACTCAGTGTGCAGTGTGAGAGGGGGAGTGGCCACTCAGTGTGCAGTGTGAGGGGGGAGTGGCCAGAGGGGGAGTGGCCACTCAGTGTGCAGTGTGAGAGGGGGAGTGGCCACTCAGTGTGCAGTGTGAGAGGGGGAGTGGCCACTCAGTGTGCAGTGTGAGGGGGGAGTGGCCAGAGGGGGAGTGGCCACTCAGTGTGCAGTGTGAGAGGGGCAGTGGCCACTCAGTGTGCAGTGTGAGAGGGGGAGTGGCCACTCAGTGTGCAGTGTGAGAGGGGGAGTGGCCACTCAGTGTGCAGTGTGAGAGGGGGAGTGGCCACTCAGTGTGCAGTGTGAGAGGGGGAGTGGCCTCAGTGTGCAGTGTTAGAGGGGGAGTGGCCACTCAGTGTGCAGTGTTAGAGGGGGAGTGGCCACTCAGTGTGCAGTGTGAGAGGGGGAGTGGCCACTCAGTGTGCAGTGTGAGAGGGGGAGTGGCCACTCAGTGTGCAGTGTGAGAGGGGGAGTGGCCACTCAGTGTGCAGTGTGAGGGGGGAGTGGCCAGAGGGGGAGTGGCCACTCAGTGTGCAGTGTGAGAGGGGCAGTGGCCACTCAGTGTGCAGTGTGAGAGGGGGAGTGGCCTCAGTGTGCAGTGTGAGAGGGGGAGTGGCCACTCAGTGTGCAGTGTGAGAGGGGGAGTGGCCACTCAGTGTGCAGTGTGAGAGGGGGAGTGGCCTCAGTGTGCAGTGTTAGAGGGGGAGTGGCCACTCAGTGTGCAGTGTGAGAGTGCAGTGTGAGAGGGGGAGTGGCCACTCAGTGTGCAGTGTGAGAGGGGGTGTGGTCAGCGGCTAGAGCGGCAAAAGCCAATGTGTGCTTCTTTTACCCGATTTATTGATATATTTAATGATATATTTTGCATTTCTAATCCAAACAACGTCAAACTTGGCACTGCACTTACTCGTGCCCGTAGCAAGACACCTGTCAAGTTTGAAATCCATCGGACTAACGGTTCGAGAGATATGCGAATAAAAGACACACACACACAGACAGACAGAAAGACGTTCCTGTAATTTATAGATAGATATAATATTCAGATGTAAACAGCGTAGCTGACTTACAGATTCAGTTAACATCCACAAATGCCCGTAGCAAGACACCTGTCAAGTTTGAAATCCATCGGACTAATGGTTTGAGAGATATGCGATTAACAGACAGACTGACATACAGACACACAGACAGACAGACGTTCCTGTAATTTATAGATAGATTACTGTAATTGATACTGATATCTGTTTTATATCTAGTGTATGTGTAACATAAATCTTGTGTTCTGACAGACAACTTCCTAAATATCTTTACAAATTATCAGACCTTAGTTTTAGAGTTCCACAATTCCATACATTATAATGCCTTAAAATAGACATATACTATTGAGGAACACAAAAGCAGGTTATTTTTATTAGTCTTACTGTGCCACTCCCTTCAGGCCGTGTGGTTATGATATGACAGAATGGAAAGTGACAAGACTTGTCTGTTTGCTTGAGGAGTTCTGTGGGACTCCTGCATAATGGTGGGTAATGTTGCAAGACGTTAGCAAGAATTTCCAATGACCAGGCAAGCTTTCCTCAAACTTTGCCTGAGATAAAGGTTTTAGATTTTATAACAGTACTTAGTATAGACCCATAATAGGTTTGTTCCTACAGTATGATTGTGACTTTGTGAAAGCTGATGGAAGAACGAAAGGAAACGAAGCATCACAGATGGGTTCTGTTCTGTGAGTGTTGCAGAGCTCCAGCGCTCCAGTGACAGCATGTACTGTCATAAAATGTTATCTTTCCTGTTTGAATGTGGGAGTGCATAAGTATTTTCTTTTACGTACATTACATTGTGTTTTTCTGTCTCTGTGCTGCCATGGAAACTGGATGCCCGCCTTCACCCTGGGGGTCGATGCATGGCAGCATTGTGCCTGAGAGATTAGGATATAATGCAGTGATGTGAAGCTCTTCTGACACTTTGCCACTTAGTAGTACTATAGAGAGGAAGATGAAACACACACATTACACAGACAATGATCACATTGAGAGAACTGAAAAGTCAATGGCCCTTGCTGAGGAAGTCCATTCAGTCTTAACTTAATACTTTTTTTTAGATGTTTTTGAAAGATTTACAGTGACATCCAAAGTCTGAGACCACATTGAATATGTGAAGTCGAATTTAAAATATAGAAATAGTTCTTATGCTCACCATGGCTGCATTTACTGTATTGGTCAAAAATACTGTACAAAATTATTACAATTTAAAATAATCCTTCTATATTTACGTACTGCCCACCGTGCTCTGTTTTCCTAAAGCCACCGGGTGGCGGTGGCACGGGTGCGAGGGCCCTTTTCATCGCTGCTTGCAGCTTTAATTACAATTTAAAACTGATTTCTGTAATTTAACTGAATTCCAGCACCTTCAGTGTCACATGATCCTTCTGTAATCATTCTAATATGATGTGCTCATGAAACATTTCTTATTATTATCAATGTTTAAACCAGTTCTGCTGAATATTTCTGTGGAAATGTGACTTTTAAAAAAATTCTTTGATAAATGGAAAGTTCAACAGCAGTTATTTTGAAATTGAAATAATTTTGTAAGATTATTAATGTCTTTACTGTAGCTTTGGATTAATTACATGCATCCTTGATGCATAAAAGTATTTATTAAAAAAATCTATTCAGCTTTCTTATAGCATATTTTATAATAAAACATAGTATTGAACTGAAAAAAAATTAAAAAATAAAACACGAGGTTTTGACTAGTGGATTTAGACTTTGAATCAAAACACATTTTCTGTGTCAGGTATTGCCTGATGCATATCAGCAGTGAAGAATGTCTTGCACTATTGCACTCTGATCTGCGAAAGCCTCTCTCTCAAAAGTCACTCTCTGTTCTCAGGAATACACAGTGGATGTGTTTTTCCGTCAGCGCTGGACAGATGAGCGACTAAAGTTTCACGGGCCGATGAACATCCTGCGTCTCAACAACCTGATGGCCAGTAAAATCTGGACCCCAGACACTTTCTTTCACAACGGCAAGAAATCGGTGGCTCACAACATGACCATGCCTAATAAACTGCTGCGCATCATGGAGAACGGCACTCTACTGTACACCATGAGGTGCCCATAGATTACTACATGTACTATAGTTTTCATTTAATAATAATTACTTGATATGCTGTTTAATTCATCAAATCATTTACAATTAATTGCATTAATGAATATTTGCTAAAGAAAGCCCCCCCAAATCAAGATAACTGAAAGAGATTATTTTGGTATATGAATAAATAATTGAATAGACATTACATTAAATGCATGTCATTAAAATGCATATCATTAAAACACATCTCAAGACCAAAAATCAGCTGTACACTACTGTTCAAAAGTTTGGGGTCAATAAGTTTTTTTTAAATGTTTTTGAAAGTAGCCTCTTATGCTTACCATGAATTTATTTGATCAAAAATACAATAAATCAGTAATATTGTGAAATATTATTATAATTTAAAATGTTTTCTTTTGTAATATAATTTAAAATGTAATTCATCCCTATGATGCAAAGTTGAATTTGCAACAGTCTTAAGTGTCACACGATCCGAACAGTATCTGCTTAATATTTTGGAGGACATTTTTTGAGGATTCTTAAATGAATAGAAAGTTCAAAAGAACAACATTTATTTGAAATAGAAATATTTTGTTACATTATAAATGTCATTACTGACACCTTTGATCAATTGAATGTGTCCTTGCTGAATATAAGTGTTCATTTCTTGCAAATAATAAAAATGATAATAAAAAAATCTTACTGACCTCAAACTTTTGAATGGTAGTGTTCATTTTACAGTATTTCAAGCTTGAATTTGTGGGAAAGCTCTAATGGTGGGAAAATTCCTTTTTATACAATTTACGATTTTTATATACTAATTTAATGTATTTAATTGACAGCCCTATTAACAACACATAACTTTGAGGGGTGACTGTTGTGTAATGTGTGTTTGTGTGTGTATATTTGTGCAGGTTGACAGTGCAAGCTGAATGCCCAATGCATCTTGAGGACTTTCCAATGGATTTCCATTCCTGTCCCCTGAAATTTGGCAGCTGTGAGTGACATTGTTAAACATTAATTTCATTCCCATGGTGCTTAATATGTGTCTGTGCTTTGGGTTTTATTTTAATATACATTTCTCCTGTGGTTAGATGCTTACACTTTGACAGAGGTGACGTATGTTTGGACACGCAATGCCACCTTATCGGTGGAAGTAGCTCCGGATGGATCTAGACTTAACCAGTATGACCTAATGGGACAGACTGTTGCCAAGGAAACCATCAAGTCCAGTACTGGTAAGATGTTCGCAAGCAGACACAAAACCATCTGGATCCACCTAGTCTCTTCCCATCTCTTACAATATGTTTCTCTTCTACCGTATATAGGTGAATATACAGTGATGACTGCACATTTCCATCTAAAGAGGAAGATTGGATACTTTGTGATCCAGACGTACCTGCCTTGCATAATGACCGTCATCCTATCCCAAGTCTCTTTTTGGCTCAACCGAGAGTCCGTCCCTGCACGCACAGTTTTTGGTGGGTGAGCATTTGTTGTGTGCATTAGATTGTAATTAGAACATAATGTGGAATTTAGCATGCTGATTTTGTTGTTCCAATTAAATTATTGATGCAGTCATGGGTAGAGAGGATGTTGTGCGTGTAATTTTTTTTATGTTCTCTCTAGCAGTTTCAATTTCTATCTGAACTCTAGGGATGAAGCAGATGCAGATAGGTATAAAATTGTGTTTTTGAATGTATTCAGAGGGAGGAAGCCATAGCATGCGAAATACACATTTAAATTAAACACAGACTCACAGGGGGGAAAATTCACTAAGAATGAAATGCTGATAGCGTCATTTATACATATGCTTGGTTGTTTTCGTGCCCAATTCACTAAAGGAATTATCAAAATTAGGTAAACACTCATGAATTGCTGAATTCAAAATTTTAACACCACAATTCTACATCTTGGATTTTCTGAGTGCTCGGTTGTGAGGGGATGTAGCAAACTACCGCAATATGATACAATTTACTGGGACTGTTCAGCATCACTCAACTACTGGGATCCAGACAGGCCCCTAAATTGGCTTTTTGAAATGCTGGTTATATTATCTTTTCCCTCTTTTGATCATCGTTTCATTAATCAATGCTGCAATGATCACTAAAAAAAAACATCCCTCTTAAGTTTGTTGCATTAAATTGTGAATAATGTGCAATTGATTTTTTTAAGAAAGCCAAAAAATGATAAATGGCAAAATTGAATGATGCAGCGCAATGCCAGCGCAGACAGCACACAGTTCAACTGGATTTAGTTATTTGAAAGCACGGCAAAATAAAAGCACAATTGATTTAACACTTGAAAATGGAAAAATTGTAGTTTTACAGCTGTAGAATGAAATAAATTATATAAAATACACTCACCTAAAGGATTATTAGGAACACCATACTAATACTGTGTTTGACCCCCTTTCGCCTTCAGAACTGCCTTAATTCTACGTGGCATTGATTCAACAAGGTGCTGAAAGCATTCTTTAGAACTGTTGGCCCAAATTGATAGGATAGCATCTTGCAGTTGATGGAGATTTGTGGGATGCACATCCAGGGCACGAAGCTCCCGTTCCACCACATCCCAAAGATGCTCTATTGGGTTGAGATCTGGTGACTGTGGGGGCCATTTTAGTACAGTGAACTCATTGTCATGTTCAAGAAACCAATTTGAAATGATTCGAGCTTTGTGACATGGTGCATTATCCTGCTGGAAGTAGCCATCAGAGGATGGTTACATGGTGGCCATAAAGGGATGGACATGGTCAGAAACGATGCTCAGGTAGGCCGTGGCATTTAAACGATGCCCAATTGGCACTAAGGGGCCTAAAGTGTGCCAAGAAAACATCCCCCACACCATTACACCACCACCACCAGCCTGCACAGTGGTAACAAGGCATGATGGATCCATGTTCTCATTCTGTTTACGCCAAATTCTGACTCTACCATCTGAATGTCTCAACAGAAATTGAGACTCATCAGACCAGGCAACATTTTTCCAGTCTTCAACTGTCCAATTTTGGTGAGCTCTTGCAAATTGTAGCCTCTTTTTCCTATTTGAAGTGGAGATGAGTGGTACCCGGTGGGGTCTTCTGCTGTTGTAGCCCATCCGCCTCAAGGTTGTGCGTGTTGTGGCTTCACAAATGCTTTGCTGCATACCTCGGTTGTAACGAGTGGTTATTTCAGTCAAAGTTGATCTTCTATCAGCTTGAATCAGTCGCCCCATTCTCCTCTGACCTCTAGCATCAACAAGGCAATTTCGCCTACAGGACTGCCGCATACTGGATGTTTTTCCCTTTTCACACCATTCTTTGTAAACCCTAGAAATGGTAGTGCGTGAAAATTACGGTAACTGAGCAGATTGTGAAATACTCAGACCGGCCCGTCTGGCACCAACAACCATGCCACGCTCAAAATTGCTTAAATCACCTTTCTTTCCCATTCTGACATTCAGTTTGGAGTTCAGGAGATTGTCTTGACCAGGACCACACCCCTAAATGCATTGAAGCAACTGCCATGTGATTGGTTGATTAGATAATTGCATTAATGAGAAATTGAACTGGTGTTCCTAATAATCCTTTAGGTGAGTGTATATCATATATTATATATAAAATATAGATATATAAATATATATATAAAATGATCTTTTTTGTATAGTCATACTGAATGGGTCAAAAAGAGTGGGAATGTGAAAAGAGTACACACTAACATTTTTTCCCAAATCGTTCCGCCAAAACAGGATGATTCACACTCTTCAGAGTAAAAAGTATTTTATGCCCGGAGGCTGCAAAAAATAATTACAATTGCTCACAAAAAAAACAGAAGACCATGTATATAAAATGAGGACAGAACAAAAATCTACTCGTGGCAAATAACTGACTGCTGAAATGAACAAAATTTCATTAGCCCAGGGCATTTGTGATTACACGTGTACATCTGTGCGGTCTCTTCCACTAATGAGCGAACGGCATAAAGGCTGGCAATTATCTGCAGAGAGGCATGCTGTGCTAATGCGGTATCTTTATAAACAGCAATCCCTGAGCTTTTTTGTGTTGTTCTTCTGTTCCAGGTGTGACTACAGTGCTAACGATGACCACTCTGAGTATCAGCGCTCGAAACTCTTTACCAAAGGTGGCCTACGCCACAGCCATGGACTGGTTCATTGCTGTGTGCTATGCGTTTGTTTTCTCAGCTCTCATCGAGTTTGCCACTGTAAACTACTTCACCAAGCGCGGCTGGGCCTGGGATGGAAAGAGCATTGTCAGTGATAAGGTAACCATGACAACACAGACCTTGCTTTGATTTTGGAGTGGAGCGCATCTGGTGGCTTTGATTATTGTCATTGGGGAGTGTTATTTAGATGAGGGAAATCAATACTGTTAATTCAGTACAGTTAATCTCACCATTTTTCCTAATTGAACATTGTCTGAAATTACGTCTCTTTTTTTGTACATTAACGACTTCAGATTAACTCTTTCCCCACCTGTGTTTTCTTTTTTTTTTAAAACCCGTTGCCAGCCACCACAAGCGTTTTTAATTATTTTCACAAAAAATGTCAAGGACCCCAGAATATTTTGTTGTATGAATATCTGAACATGCAATATATCAAAAGAAAGAACCGAACCTCTACTTTTAATTTACAACATAAAAAAACACTTGAATGTGGGTAAGTTTCATAAAAAAAGCAACATTTTAAACAAAAATGTATTATAGTTTCATTTAGTTAGTTTACACATGCATATGATTACATATGATATCGCTTGTTTCTGCATCTTCTTCGAATGTGTTTTGATCAGGACATTCAGTACTCTTTCAGAAGATGTGTAGTAGCCCCCTAAATTCTGTCAATGGCGGGGAAAGAGTTAATATAACATTTAGCTTGATATCATTGATTGAATATGTAGCAATGTGTTAACTAATTTCTTCTGACTTCAGAAAAAGGAGATGTCTGTTATGAAAAAGAATAACGCATATGCAGTTGCTGTGGCAAACTACGCGCCCCATATTGCGAAGGACTCGGCTCTGCCCACCGTCTCTAAGAGCGCCACAGCGGAGCCCAGTAAACCTCAACCGGTGGCTAAAGAAGCAAAGAAGACCTTCAACAGTGTCAGCAAGATTGACCGGATGTCCCGCATCATTTTTCCGGTGCTTTTTGGCAGCTTTAACTTGGTTTATTGGGCCACATACCTCAACAGAGAACCTGTTATTAAGAACATGGTGCCCTCCCAGTGAGCCATTAGCTATCATTCACAGTATGCTACATACATACAAATTATCCTAAATGAACCATATCTATCTATCTATCTATCTATCTATCTATCTATCTATCTATCTATCTATCTATCTATCTATCTATCTATCTATCTATCTATCTATCTATCTATCTATCTATCTATCTATCTATCCACTGCCAGGACAATTTCAAGAGAGCATCTTAGCATGGGACCGATTAACTTTTTTTTCACAGCTTTATTTTTGTATGTTGTTGTGTGATTTCTGAGAATTTAACTGATTGTTTTTCCTTGCCATTTTATGCAGTGTTTACAGGCATTTTCATACAGACCTCATATATGTGTTTTCTAAAAGAAAATTTATTTAACTGTATTTGTGTATTATGTATTTATAATATGTCAATATATGTTTATGTCTGTGTCAGTATTTTGGCTAAATTATGAATTAAGCTCACAGGTATCGTGCATCAAAGACATGGTGTTAAAAATGAAAGCCTGTACAAAATGTGATTGCTGTGTTGTTTTGTTAGAGCTGCACTACAGTATCTGTGAAACAGATCACTGCACTTTTATATTGACTGATGTAGCATTTCAAGTCAATTAGATATGGCACTTTATTTATTTTTTGTTTGCATCAAATTAGATTGCATATTATCTTTTCCCACACAACACACACCTGTGCATCTAATTCTCAGCCGTGTGCAATTTATCATCAATGAAAGCGCACACCCACACGTGGTTTAAAGCTAAATAATTCAATGATTTTGTCTGAAGCACCTTAACGCACTATTGTTGTGGACACTTCGATTCATGAGCTCAGTCTTAAGTGGAACTAGCACTGCTTTTCAGTCATTTCTGTTTCTTTTGTACACATTTTTGTGGAAAATGCTGTGGGAATTGTCCCAAATAGTTTGGGATAATTTGCTTGTTATTAGGTTAAAATGAGAGCAATATGTTGGTCTTACTGTATACCTTACTCAAATCGTGGCCACTGATACTCACATTAGCCTAATGTTGCAGCAGTGACATGATGTTGTTCATATGGTATTGCCAGTATGTTGATTGTAGCTTAAGGATTACCGATTACCTTTCATTACAGATAAAGGTTGTAATGGGCTTCTCAGTATGATATATACACCTAATGATGCCATGAAAATAGGAATCAAAATGTACTGTTCACTCAATATATCATGTGTCAAAAAGTTTAGAGTTTTCATTACTAACATCAACAATCCTGACAAGTATAAATGCTTGAATGAAGTACTATGGGTTTACTTTTAACAGCTTTTCAATTTGCCATACTGTTCTCAGTTTTCTGCCTGGGCAAAAAGACAGCTCCCCTGTTGACTGAAATAAAGTGTTGTCATAGGTAACATGGCTCAGTTACTCTCCTTTTGTGTGGGTGATCTTTTGCACTGTGCAACTCAAAAATGTCCTCTTTTTCTGAAGAAAAATAAAATAAATTTTCTCAGCTATAGACACAAAACAAAACACCACAACCCAGTTTTATATCAGTAGTTATCACTGAGATCCTATTATTAATATTTTGAATACATTTTTAATTTTATATTGTCTTACCTTTTCATAAAATAACCCTTAAAGGGTTAGTTCACCCAAAAATTTAATTTCAGTCATTCATTACTCACCCTCATGACGTTCCAAACCCGTAAGACCTTCGTTCATCTTCGGAACACAAATGAATATATCTTTGATAAAATCCGAGAGCTTTCTGACCCCTCCATAGACAGCAACGCAAAAACCACTTTCAAGGTCCAGGAAGGTAGTAAAGACATCGTTAAAATAGTCCATGTGACTACAGTGGTTCAAACTTAAGGTACAAAGCGAATAGAATACTTTTTGTGCGCAAAAAAACAAAACAAAAATAACAATTTCTTCTCTTCCTCCTTGTCATTCTCCTACGCTGTTTACATTGTAGACACAGTCCAGCGCTTCCGGGTACGGCAGAACGCCGCCTCGTTATTGGCCAGTTCCTGCATCAGTATCACTTTCTCTCTATGGCTCTGACATGCATGGGTCGTGCTGCTGCACTGCTGCTCACGCGTACAGCGTCGGCCAAAGCACTGCACTGTCTACAATGTAAACAGGAGAATGACAGGGAAGAGAAGAAATTGTTTAATAAAGTCGTTATTTTTGTTTTGTTTTGCGCACAAAAAGTATTCTCGTTACTTCATAAACTTAAGGTTGAACCACTGTAGTCACTTGGACTATTTTAACAATGTCTTTATACCTTTCTGGGCCTTGAAAGTGGTCGTTTTGGTCAGAAACCTCTCTGATTTCATCAAAAACAATGTTCCGAAGATGATCGAAGGTCTTACAGGTTTGAACGACACGAGGGTGAGTAATTAATGACAGAATTTTCATTTTGGGGTGAACTAAATGCATGTTTCGCCAATCATTATTACATATTCGGGTCTTTAGTGACCTGGATCTAACATTTCTGCATTTCTAACATCTACCTGCGATAATATAAAACTCTCCTGATATTAGAGTAACAGTTACAGAAGAATAAAATAAAGCATATTTTGTTTTGGTTAGCATGTTTCTGTCACATGTCTGTCCGGTCTTGTGTTGCACATGGGTGTTTGTTATGTTGAGCCATGTGCTCTCATCATTGTTTGATCCCTCCCCCTCGTTACCTGATTAGTGTTTGAGTTCTTCCACCTGTTCCCTCTTGATTTGTTCCCTATTTAAGTCTCTTCTTGTTTGCTGCCTTGGTCGGATCTTTGTCTTATGTTACCCCTGTTCCTTGTGATGGTCTTCGTGTTCTAGTTCAGTTCTGTTTTATGTTTCATTAATTATGTTTTCCCCCTTGTGGGTTTTTGCTTTGTGTTTAATTTGTTAATAAATATCCTTTTACTGCACTTGAGTCCTCTTCTCCACTTTTTGTAAATCGTATCGTGACAGTTTCAGTTTGAGCAGATGTTTTATACCATCATCTCTGTCCAAATCAGAGCTCATTTCCCAGTACATTCAGCATCTGGCTCATATTCGCGATCTCAACAAACTATCATTTTCAACATCTTTAAAATCAATATTTTGATCGCTGACAGCTTCTTCACCAGATCCACCATCAAGTGACAGCGACACTAATATTTGATTACGTTCAGTACTTGCTCTGCAGTAAATCGCTGAGCCATTTCAAGTTTTGCTGATGATCTGTTTGTTTTGTTTTTTGCCTGCAGTAACTATGAGTGAAACGTCACTTCATCATTGTGTCTCAGTTCCACCTTGTGGAATAAAGGTTAATTGCACTTATTTAGTCATCAAAGATTCAATTATTGTTGTGCAGAAAAAATATACTTACACTGTTACACACCTTGGGTTGTTAGCGACCCTATACAATTTTTACAAAAAATGAATGGGAAAACAGGCATTCTTTTATATATATTTTTTCTTGTTATATTATTTATAATGAATTGATTGAGGAATTCTAAGAAGGTTGATGTCTAACTTTTATAAAAATGCATGAGGAGGAGGGTAGTGATTAGTGAATGACGTTCCGGGTCACTAAAGGCCCGAGGTATGCGTTTAAGGGTTAAATTGAATTAAAAGTTTGGGGAAAAAATTGTGTTTTTGTCATTTTAATTAGATTTGGGGGTTTTTATATATCCCTAAGCAGTTTTTATTCATTTGTATTTCAGTTTTAGTTTTCTTAGTGCATCAAGTTAAACTAAATAAAAATGAGAAATGCTGCCTTGGCAACTAGCTGAAATAAAACACGTTTTTAACATTTTATTTTGTTTCAGGGAACATTTATAACAAATGTAACAAAAATAGTTTTTATGCTTTCATTTTAGTTAACTAACCACAGTCTTATTCAGTGGAATGGCATTTGCGAGCTGACGTGGCACAAGTCAATACCCATTGATAAGTTCGCTGTGTTCCAGCTGCTTCTTTTATTGCCCTGCTTTTAAAAGTCTGCATTTCTTGTCAAATCCACTAGCCCCCAATCCATATTGTCTTCCTGCATTTCATTCCCTTTTCAATCCGTCTCTCTATTCTGTCTGAGAGCTTTTTGTATAGCTGACTCCGCTTTGACTAACCAGCAGAATTTGAGATTAGCAGCGTTGAATAGAAAACTGGCAGCCTGTGTGCATTTATCTAAGATCTTCCTTTAATAGCATAACAGCAGCGCTCCCAGCTCATCTCTTTTGGTTATGGAAGCAGTATCTGCCTGTATAGAGATATAGCTATCGATGCACACACACAGCTAAACAGAGAAAAACAGTTCTCCATTAACCTCCCCTCACTCTTTTGCACCATCTAGAAAAGCATATCTTTGGGTACAAACAAGCATCTGTCAGAACAGATGTGTCCACTTGTGCGTACAATCATTACGCACACAGACTTGACCGGGGGGGGGGGGGGGGCTGGGGGGGGGGGGGGATAAAATTCATTTATTGGCCCCTTTAAAGGTGGAACTGATGCTGATCCCCTGTCAGGTGGCATTAACAAAACGTTCTGCCTCAAGCGACGTCTGCGAGGATGTTGTGAGGGTTTTTCAGATGTGAAAGATCACAGAGGCATAGAATCCAGAGAAGTGTGTGTTTGCTTGTGGCTGAAGCCATTTAAAGCCTTCACAAACACTGCTTAGCGTTTACAATGGATCCCTCAGCTAACAATGCGCATCGTGATGAGAAAAGAAAAAAATGATATGAGAACAAAACTAAATCATTCATACTAATATGATCGGTGTTTACTTCACCTCTGGAACCTGTCGAGAATGTTTGAACATGTGTATGTAAAGCTGCAGCTCCAAATTGTAATTGTTTAATGAGAATGTATTTCATTGTTTCCTAATTCCATTCCTCCTCTCAAACAGACTGACAATGTCACGGCACTTTCCTTTCAAGAATTGATTTGTTGTCGCCCGTGATAAATTAACAATCGGAGAGAACAAACAACATGGTGGCATTTGTGTACTACTGTGACGATCGGCAGCTGTAGTGCCCTCGAGAGCCTCTGGAGGACACTCTCTCTTTATGTTATGTTTCATTATGGACTCATTACGTTTATTATGTTCAGGTGTGTTTTGTTAAGCTGATTAAGTTTTCCTGTCTTAAGCCCGTGTTTTCCCTGTGTTCAGTGCGAAGTATTGTATAGCGTAAGCGTACCATTCCGAGCATTGTTCTCTGTTTCTAGTTCTTTGTATTTCCCTGGATTCCTGACCTTAGCCTGTTATCTGGACTCTGTTTATGAACCTGTGCTGCCTGCCCCGACTTTTGCCTGTTTGACTTCGATTCTGATGTTCCCTCTTAATAAAGTTCTGCACATGGATCCGACCCCCTCTGTCCGTACGTTACAACGAATCGGTTACCTAACGTAACCTCGGTTCTCTCTAGATGAGGGAACGAGTATTGCGTAAGCTAGCTTACGCTGCGGGAAAGATTCATCTTTGCTGAGAATTTGAAGCCAAAAAATTATTTCATAATTTGTATCCATTGACAACGCAGTTCCTCTGCGGCAGACCTTGAGCAGGCTAGCTAGCGGCTCATTGGTTCGCTCAGAGAGAACTGCTTAAGCCTATGGGAGAGCGGGGCTGAACCCGCTGCCAATGAGAAGCGCCCGCGCGCTCATTGCGTCATGGCCCGCCAGAATGGGCGTGGCTATGGTGTATATAACAGTCTCTCCCAGGCTTATATGTTGATTTGTTTCAGCGTGAAGCGAAACGCTAGTAGCGCAAGCACGGCCGGGAACGCAATACTCGTTCCCTCATCTAGAGAGAACCGAGGTTACGTTAGGTAACCGATTCGTTCTCTTACGAGAGGTTCTCTCGTATTGCGTAAGCTAGCTTACGCTGCGGGAACACCTGGTCAACGCCGTGCGCGCTATGAATCCACTCATGAACCCCGGGGAGATACCGTGGGATTCTTAACGTGGAGTGAATGTAATATGAGGCCGGCAGAGCGGGCACATGAAGTGTATACATAAGCATCTAAGGGGAGCACAAGGGGCGAACCGGTTGTGTGAGGGACTCCCAGTAATGCAGCTTCTTAGGGAGCTGATCGTTAGACGGCTAGTACTTTTGCCTGCAAGGCGGGAACTTCCAAGTTGTAAAATCTGACAAAGGTGGACGGGGAGGCCCATCCCGCGGCCACACAAATGTCATGAATGGAAATTCCACAGGACCATGCCCACGATGAGGCCATGCCTCTAGTGGAGTGAGCCCTGATGCCCAGAGGGCAGGGCAGGCATTTAGATGCGTAAGCAGAGGCAATCGCGTCCACTATCCATCTAGACAGCGTCTGTTTTGAGGCGGCCAGACCCTTGGTGCGCCCCCCAAACGACACGAAAAGCTGCTCAGCGCGTCTGAACGCGGCAGCGCGCGTAGTGTACAATCTCAGGGCCCGCACCGGGCAGAGGAGATTGGCGTCGCGCTCACTATCGGATGAAGGTAGAGCCGATAGGGAAATAATCTGAGCCCTGAACGGGGTACCAATCGCCTTCGGGACATAGCCATGCCTAGGTTTGAGAATGACGACAGAATCATTCGGTCCAAACTCAAGACACGCGGCGCTGGATGAGAGCGCGTGAAGATCCCCCACGCGTTTTACTGAGGACAGAGCCGTCAGAAAAACGGTTTTGAGCGAGAGGTATTTTAGGTCCACAGACTCGAGCGGTTCGAACGGGGGTGCTTTCAAAGCTTCGAGAACTATAGAAAGATCCCAGATAGGAACCGAAGGGGGGCGCGGAGGGTTCATCCTCTTAGCTCCCCTGAGGAAGCGGATGACTAACTCGTCTTTGCCCAGGGACTGAGCGCGTCGGGGTTCAGTGAACGCCGCGACGGCTGCCACGTAAACCTTGAGAGTGGAGGGGGACCTGCCCTTGTCCAGCATCTCTTGAAGGAAAACAAGCAAAGACGGCACCTCGCACGACCGTGGGTCCAGATTTTTGTCGGTGCACCATTTTGAGAACACAGACCATTTAGATGCATAGAGCCTTCTCGTGGAAGGTGCTCTAGCCTGTATGATAGTGTTTCTTACTCCCTCTGGCAAATCGACGAATAGTCGTTGATCACCCATGCATGGAGCGCCCAGCGCTGTGGATGGGGGTGCCAGATCGTGCCGCGAGCTTGAGAGAGGAGATCTGCTCTGACTGGGATGGGCCACGGGGCTGTCTGTGACAGCTGAGTGAGCTCCGGAACCCGAGTCTGACTCTCCCAGCGCGGGGCTATGAGGAGCACCGAGTGGCGTGTGTCCCTGATCCTCTGAATTACCTGCGGTAGCAGAGCGATCGGAGGGAATGCATAGAGCGGGCGGCGAGGCCATTCCTGGGCTAGCGCGTCCTCGCTCCTTGAAAAAAATATTGGGCAGTGAGCGTTCTCCTCTGACGCGAAGAGGTCCACTTCTGCTCTGCCGAATAGCCGCCACAGTATTTGGACCGTTTGTGTGTTCAGGGACCATTCTCATGTGGAGATGAGGTTCCTGGACAGTATGTCCGGACCGTCGTTCAGATGGCCCGGCACATGCGTCGCTCTGAGCGAGAGCAGGCGGCTCTGAGACCAAACTAGAATGCGGTGTGTCAGCAGGAAGAGATTCCTGGATCTGACACCGCCCTGACGGTTGAGATAGGAGACCACAGCCATGTTGTCTGAACGGATCAGGACGTGGTGTCCCCGAATGAGCGGGAGGAAGCGCGAGAGCGCGTTCTCGACCGCAAGCATTTCCAGACAGTTTATGTGCAAGGGGCTTTCCTGAGTCGACCAATGGCCGAAGGCCGGTGAGCCCTCGCAGACCGCCCCCCAACCCGTGTTGGATGCGTCTGTCGAGATGACCTTTCGGCGGGAAAAGGTCCCCATCGTGACGCCTCGCCGAAACCATTCTGCTACTGTCCATGGCTGCAGTGCCGTGAGACATGTCTGCGTAACCCTGATCAGCTGGCGGCCCGTGTTCCACGCGCGGTGGGGTACACGGCTTTTTAACCAGAGCTGAAGCGGGCGCATGTGCAGAAGGCCCAGCTGAAGCACAGCGGAGGCTGAGGCCATGTAACCCAGCATCCTCTGAAAAGTTTTCAGAGGTGTGCGGGTGCCCATCTGAAAAGAGGCGGCTAGTCGCTGAACACTGCGCGCGCGCTGTGTAGACAGGCGAGCCGTCATTGTGACCGAGTTCAAATCTATTCCTAGGAAGGAAATCGATTGACTGGGTTGAAGGGAGCTCTTTGTCCAGTTGACAGAGAGGCCCAGCGTTTTCAGATGGTCGAGGAGAACTGCGCGGTGCGACAGAAGCTCCGTCCGTGATTGAGCCAAAATCAGCCAGTCGTCCAGATAATTCAATATGCGCAGCCCCTGGCTCCGCAGGGGGGCGAGCGCCGTATCCATACACTTCGTGAAGGTACGGGGCGCCAGGGATAAGCCGAACGGGAGAACGGCGTATTGATAAACATGACCCTTGAAGGCGAAACGTAAGAATGGCCTGTGACGGGGATTTATCTGGATCTGAAAATAGGCGTCTTTCAGGTCTAGAGAGATGAACCAGTCCCCCTGGCGCACCTGCGCGAGGAGTTTCCTGATAGTGAGCATCTTGAACGGTCTCTTCATGAGCACTTTGTTCAAAAACCTGAGATCTAAAATCGGTCTGAGGCCGCCGTCTTTCTTGGGAACCAGAAAATAACGGCCGTAAAACCCCGACTCGGTCATAGATGGCGGGACTCTCTCTATAGCGCCCTTTTGCAACAGCGTCGCAATTTCTGAGCGGAGCGTGTTGGCGGCCAGCGGGCTGACAGTAGATTCGAGCCGAGCGCGCGAACGAGGCGGGCGGCGGCGAAACTGTAGCAGATAGCCGTTCTTTATAATGCTTAGCACCCACGGGGAAATGCCTGGAATGGCTTCCCACGCTTTGGAGCATGCGGCTAGTGGCCGAATGGCTATATCGCCCTGATTGCTGCACATAGCGGGCTGGACACAGTGTGTGGGCGCGCTTTGAATGTGTGTGGCAACGGGACTTACACTCAGAGAGGAGTCTATGGGCCGTGAAACAGAGCGAGCAGAGAGGGGACACGTGCATGAGCTCGTGGGCGTGTTTATGTTCTCTGATACTAGAGCGGGCTGTGCCCGCTTCATGTGGACGGGCTCTGAGAGAGACACGGGATATGTTATGCTTGTGTGTATGGGTGAACACATGATTGTGGGCACATTTTCTACACAACTGGCATATTTTCTCTTTTTGAGATTTCTCTGGGTAGCCGTAAAAACGGCTTTTTGTCGCTCGCAAGCGGGCTGGGACACCGGCTTGTTTGTGGCGGTAAACACTACAGCAGTCGGCGAAACAACGGGGACTGGCAGAGGGTGAAGCTTTGACGGCGGTCCGGCCGCAGCGGGAGAGCGCCGTCGTTTTCTTAACTGTGCTAGGCAGACTTCTGATGATCAGGCTTCAGCGTGATCTTGGGTCGCGGACCCCGTGGGGGCGGCGGTCTGCGGCGGCTGTCAGAGCGAGGGCGGCCGCCCTGTCTGCGCTGGGCTGTTTGAGTCTGCGGAGGAGGGCGCTGTGGTGGGGCTCTGGCAGGAGGCTCGCGAGAGCAGCCTGCGGAAGAGCTAGCGCGGCGGGGCAGAAACAAATTAATGGCCTGAGTGGCTTTCTGGACCTCGGAAAAGCGATCGACGATCCCCGTGACAGCAGATCCAAAAAGGCCCGTCGGGGAGAGGGGCGCGTTAAGAAACGCGGCGCGCTCAGAATCTCCCATGTCGGCGAGCGTGAGCCATAAGTGTCTCTCGGATACACAAAGGCTGGCGATGCATCTCGACCGGGGCTTGTGCGGCGGCTATAGTGGCGCGAAGGGCGAGGTCCGTAGCACTTCTCAGATCCGTGACAGCGGAGGGGGGGGGTTCTACCGCTCTCGGCCCACTCACGGAGAATATCGCTCTGTAGCACCTGGAGGACAGACATAGAATGCACCAACCCGCGGCGGCCTGACCGGCGGCGGCATAGGCGCGAGCATGAAAGCTCGAGGTCGCTCTGCAAGCTTTCGAAGGAAGCGTGGGGGAAGAGCGCCATCTAGCAGAGGGCGGGCAGAGGTGGGCGGCGACCAAGTCCTCAACGGGCGGCATGGCTGAATAACCTTTTTCGGCGGCTCCGTCCACCGAGTGCAGCGAGGCGGAGATATCGGAGCGGTTTCTGGCCGAGAGTGGGGCATTCCAGGACTTCGTCAGCTCTGTGTGAAGTTCAGGCAGGAATGGGGCGGCCCGGTTGCACGCGGGGGTCGAGCGCCGATGAAAAAAGCTGCCGTCCATCCGGTTCGGGGCCTGCTCGGGTGGAGGAGACCACTCGAGACCGAGGCGTTCGACGGCCTGTGAGAGGAGGCGCATTAGTTCCTCCTCTATTCCGGCGCGGATCCCCGCCGACTCTCTCGTGGATCCGAGAGATGACCATTCCTCACTGTCTGACGCGAGCAGTGAACAGGAATCCTTCTCCTCCGCGGCGTCATCGGAAGCGACAGAGCGGCCACTCGGCGGCAACTGTATGTCCGGCTGGGGCGGGGAGGGAGAGCGGGAAGCGGGAGGCGGCGGCGGCGGCCCGCATGGTTCCGCAGGGGGCTCCGGCGGCCTCTGGGCGCGGCGTTTCTTCTTCCGCGGCGAAGAGAGAGGCGGCGCGGGAGCGGATTTAGCCGCCAGAAGTCGTGCCCGCAGGGACGACAACGGCAGGCTCTCACAGAAGTCGCATCCTCCATCAGCGAGGGCGAGTTCCGCGTGCTCGAGTCCCAGGCAGAGAGCGCAAATGACATGGCGGTCTCCGTCCTCGAGAGGAGCGCGGCAAGAGCCGCAGGCGAAGCGAGGCATCTTTAAAAAGACGCTCGCGCTCTTTTAGATAATGAGAGAAGGATACAGTCGTCGGATGGCGCTAGCTTGCAGGGCGGCTGAAGGTGGCGAAGACGGCCGGCTTCTTCAGGGTCCGGGAGCTCGCTAGAGTGATGCCTTCTCGACGGCGACGGCTTTTCTCAAGTCAGCAGAAGCGTGTAGCTCGCTGAAGATGAAATGAATCAACATATAAGCCTGGGAGAGACTGTTATATACACCATAGCCACGCCCATTCTGGCGGGCCATGACGCAATGAGCGCGCGGGCGCTTCTCATTGGCAGCGGGTTCAGCCCCGCTCTCCCATAGGCTTAAGCAGTTCTCTCTGAGCGAACCAATGAGCCGCTAGCTAGCCTGCTCAAGGTCTGCCGCAGAGGAACTGCGTTGTCAATGGATACAAATTATGAAATAATTTGTGACCCGATCTGGCGAAATGAGTCGGAAGTCGCAACGTTCTATTTTAAGATATGGGCCGATTATGTGGAAAAACAATGAAATAATAGTTTTTTTTTTTTTGTGCTAATTTCAAAGAACAGACATTCAAAAATAATCTCCCAAAGTTTCGTAGTCCAGATAATTGAGTAAAGGTATTTAAATTACTATTAAAGTGTACAAAGTTTTACTAAATTCGCTGGAAATGAACATTGCTTTTCTCAACTCCCTCATCACCTCTGAGCATTTCCCTGGTATCCCCTGAAACGTCACTATCTCTGCTCTTTAAATGGTGTTACACGTTGTATAGAACCAATCAAAAAGCTTAGAAATGTACACAAATGCTGATCATTTGTCGATGGGAAGCCGTTTCGACTGACCGGCACGCGATTGGTCCAGCCACCCTCCTGTCAGACTCGCAGCGAGCGCTCTGTGTAATAAACAAGCTAGCAGATCTCCTCAGAAACATTAAATATTATTAATTTGAGAAATGTCGCTGTCAAAAGTGAGCAAAGTTGCCAAAGCGTCATCAAGCCCCCTGGCCATTGCACACTGAGTCCGCGTTTTTTTTCGTATGCGTTTTTTCGTATTGTTTCGGTGGCTCCGAATTGTCAAAACACCATTCAAACTGCTTGCTACGGATGCGAAAAACTTACGATTGTTTTTATATAACGGATGAAAGTTTCGTAGTGTGCACGCGTGATTGACATAACGTGATTGACAAATGTGAATGAGTGTAGCTATTTATCTGCAAGCAGAATCCATTACAATGTGTTTGATTAACCCAATATTTAACTGTTGGTATCTCCGTTATGAATTTGTTACGCTGTTATTGTCAACTAGCCTACACTAAGATATGATTGCATAGCATTATTTGATCTCTGTTTCCTTGTCTCTCTGCCTCTCACTTTCTCTCTCTCTCTCACACGCACACACACACACACACACACAGACACACCCTCTCTCTCAAGCAAAAATGTAGCACCTCTGTTCAATCTTTCTGATTTTAGTACATTTTTGTAAAAGGTATGCCTACTGTTAAATTATTTATTCAAATAAAAACTTTTAAAATAATTTGAGCTTCAGCCTGGTTTAATAGCATTTATATATTAATGTCTTTGGTCAAATTAAGCTGTAAAATAAATAGTTTATCCCTTTAAATGTAATGGATTTTGAAAGATATCAACAAAAAACGGGCAAAAAACTTTAAAAGCGATTTTCTCAGGTTTTCAATTGGAAAAAGAGGGCAGACGACCATAATTCAAATGTGTATATCTTTACAACCATTCAAGGTATGACTTTGACTAGGATATCAATTGAAAGCTTATGGTCTCCTCTTTCCATTAATACCAAAATCTCAATTTTTAAATTTGGGTCACTGTGACTCATTTTGCTGGATCAGGTCACATTTTTTGGCTTCAAATTCTCAGCAAAGATGAATCTTTCCCGCAGCGTAAGCTAGCTTACGCAATACGAGAGAACCTCTCGTAAGAGAACTACAATGGCGATTCAATAGGAAGGATTGCAGCAATTTTTTTTTCACATGCACATAATCTTTTTACAGTACTTTACTATAATCTTTAGTGTCTGTAATCATTTGCCCAAACTATTAAAATGTGTGTTCTGTATTTAATAAAATAAAGTAAAATATTAGATGGAAAAAAACTGAGTTGAAATACTAAAATTGAAATAAAAATATATTAAAGCTAAATAGAAATAGTTTTTAAAACATGACAAAAGCACAATTACCAAAACCTAAAATGAAAACGGAAAATATATAAATCAAAGCTATAATTCTAATTTTAAAAGAACTATCATAACATAGTACTGATATATAGCATTAGAAAAAAAAGTGTCCTAAAAGACAATAGAAAGTGACAATAACGCATATACCAAATAAGCAGGGACAATTATTTAATCTGTGCCCATGTTTACGCTTACATGTTCATGCGTGAGATGAAAAAAAAAAATGATGGAAGGTTGCTAGACTGCAGATAAAAAATAGGTGGAAACGGAGGGGGAATGGGATCGGGATTCCTCCACAACAGAGAAACCAGCCAAGCATGAATAAGGATTTGGTTGAGTTGCCTGGCAACTGAGGGGACATGCACAGGGCTTTGATGCTTAAAGTGTGTAACAGAAGTTGACTGTTGGTTCTCTTGTGCGTTTATGTAGTATGTGTGTAATCAGTCCATTCGCCGCTGCCCCCCAAAGCGCGATCGTACCTGTTGCACCGCTCAAAGGAAGGCCCTGCATGTTACCACAAAGGTGTTGTTTTATATTTATGTGTATGACACCGTGCACCTTCTAAATTGTACAGTTGTGTTTTTTTTTTTTACAATCGCAAGGCCACTTTTTCAACACTTTACACATTCTCCTTACCTACCTTCAGCTTGGCACAGCTGTAAATTTAGTAAATTTCACACTCAAAATGCACTGAAACTCCCAAAACACTTCATATCAGGGACGTGCACAGGAATTTTGTGGGGCAGTTGCTCTGACCTGAAAAAAGGGCACTACCCCCAAAACTCAAGGGCTATATGAAGGAATATATTCATTTGAATTTTGCCCATACAAATTGCCTTATCTGATCGTGTTTATGTCCAAACGCAATGCCTCATATTATGGACTTATTATTATTTATAAAGATTGCAAACGTCAAAGATGAGGTTTATGATATACAACTTTGTAAACAGTATACAAAATGTATTAACAATATGTTAAATGTCACCAAAATACACATGAGAAAAAGAGTTCCTCATATTATTGTTTATTGTTTTTTAATTATTATTTGTATTTTTTTATTTTTTAAATAAATAATCTGGATTTAATTGACAGATGGGGAAAAACTCGCTTCTAATAAAAAAAAAAAAACGCTTAGATTTCGGAAAAAATACAATCCTTTTTTAACCTTTTGGCTTCCCGTACATTCAATTGTGCTTTTTGCTCATCTGGGCAACTACGCATGATTTGTAGTATGATTGCGTAAAGGGAACAGGAATTCCGGTAAGGAACAGAATCGACTGCTAAACCCAGTGCCGATCCTGACCTCCCCCTGGGGCCCTAAGCAAAATTCTGCTAAGGGGCCTCTACCTGACCTGTGATGTCGTGAGCTATGTAAACCATTTGCCATTGCCACACAGTCACACCTGACACTTCAGTGCTCCCATACAATCCTCCCTCCTTTAAACAAAACAGTCAAATAATAAGTACAACAATATAGAACAGAATGAGGTTCAAACACACAATATTTATTGAATAGAGTATTTTCTATAGAATGTTAAGATAATAAGTGAATATTATTAAAGGAGAACTCCGGTCAATTTTAACACTGAGCTCTTTTTTTTTTGAACATTTGGAGTGCTGTCAGTACAGACAAAAACGACAAAAATCGGTGTTGCCTACACCGTGTTATCCTCTTTTTAAAATTCGCACCCTGTTGACTTCAATGGGGCAAGTTCTAAACCTGCTTTTAGCCTCTTAACATCCTTCATGTGTCATTACAAGTGCACAGCCATGTGAGTGGTGTTATTAAGAGTGACCACGGTCAATATGACTGCAGTAGATGTGAAAGATTGTCGAGTTCGCGCACGCGATCATTAGTTATATTAGTTACCAATGATCGCGCGCGACAATCGACTACTGTGGACTTCGAACGAAACCAGGAAGTAAATACAGGTATGTGAGCTGGCTGAATTAACATCATTTTTATTAATATCTTTCACATCTACTGCAGTCATATTGACCGTGGTCACTCTTAATAACACCACTCACATGGCTGTGCACTTGTAATGACAAATCAAGGATGTTAAGAGGCTAAAAGCAAGTTTAGAACTTGCCCCATTGAAGTCAACAGGGTGCGAATTTTAAAAAGAGGATAACACGGTGTAGGCAACACCGATTTTTGTCGTTTTTGTCTGTACTGACAGCACTCCAAATGTACAAAAAAATGAGCTCAATGTTAAAATTGACCGGAGTTCTCCTTTAAGTAAGTGAATATTAACGTAAACATAAATAAGAAGAAAATAATAAATTATTTATAACCCTGAGCTTTGGCTTTTGGGATTAACTTTGGTTCTTTCTACAGCCTGGGCATTTTCGGCATCAGTATGCTTTTTTAATTTTTTATTATGCATGTTGAAGCAATTCTTGATTTATGGTTATTATTTACTGAGGGATGTGCATCCATTTTGACCAGTATGTCCAGCTAATCAACATTTTAAATTCAATATAGCCTATAAATCAATAGTCAATCAATGTCAAATTGTCAATAGATTGCTTTCTATCTTGCATAATTAGTGCAGTTGTTTAGAGTTTTTAACTACACTGAGACTAGATAATCAGTGTCTTGTTTTATAGTGTGTACTTTGATTGGGAGTGCCATCATTCACGTGCATCATGTATTGTACAGTATGTCTGGTCTCCACATATTTCTGCTTGAAAAATGCGAGTTTCATTTCGGCAACGCGCATATGAACGCACGATAACACACGCGACGCGGTTATGTTTTCCGAGCTGCAGTAAACAAACACAGTTGCACTTTGTCGTTTATCAAAATCAAACGTAATAAATACTTGTATTTTACTCTCACTTTTGTCAGCCACAAAGTGATGCAAGAGATGCACTGCCTGCCTAGCTAGGTTAGCAAGACCGAAAGACATCAAACTTAGAGAGGAGAGAACACAAGTTTACCTGATTGTTGTTCCCGCAATTCACTCACATGGTTTTTTTCTTCTTCCTCTTTTCGTGACCAGAAGGATAGTTTCGCTTCATTTTGTCGTGGATGTTGTAGAGCTACACATTTGACGGCGCGCTATGACTATGACACGAGATGGAGGCGTGGCCTTAATTTGCGTGGCCCTACGCCGGTCGCGTGCAGTCTATGGTCGCGTGCAGCGTTTGCCCTTCATACTGACTTTCACTTTCGGTGCCCGAATGTAAGTGAATGAGGCTTTGCGATTTTTTTTTTAAATCTAGGCCTACGTGAAATTCTGCATCCATTGTACTTTTTAATTTTTTTCTCGGAAGGGCAACTTGAGTGAGAAGGGCAACTTGAGTGAGAAGGGCATATGGGCAGTTGCCCGGGCAACCTGAGCAACCCCCCTGTGCACGTCCCTGCTTCATATAGTGTCTCAAATTAAGCCATTCTTCCATAACACTAGCAAAGGTTGTCACTCATAAAACAATCACCTAAAAACACCAACAACAGGTAGCATTACACAATTTCTTTTGTAAAAATTCTTTACAAAACAAGAATGACACTCACTCTCTACTGTTTAGAATTCACTGCAGGATATGTTAGTCACATTACAGTACACAATTATTCCTATGTTTTCCCCTTTTGTATAGATGAAAATGAAATCCTAACACCTGTTTAGCTACGTCTAATTGTTTGATAGTTTAACATTTTTTAGATTTGGAATATATTTCAATATGTCTTTTCCAGTTTTGATTATGCTAGGTTTTGAAATTAAGTTTAGCCGTTTTGAAAAGAGTATGCGTGTGCAAATTGCCTGTACATAGTTTAGGTGGTGTTTGCGTCAGAGTGAGAAATGAATTCATGTCATTTGATGGATGTAGTGGTTGAATGCATTTTGTGTCAAAGCAATGATAAACAATCTACAGTTTAGCCCACACTGACTGCTGTTGTGCTCTGTGTGTGAAGAGTTTTGAAAGAGTGACTTAAGCATTGAGAAATGGGTCCTATAACAATTGTAAAAAACTGTAATGTTTACCACAGTAGTTGAAAAGCTATTGACGAACTTTGATTCATTTCTATTTACCACCAGTGTTAAAAGAATAGTTCACCCAAAAACTCTCCCATAATTTAAAATAGCCGTTGCTGGAAGCCAGTGATCATGGTTTATAAAGTTTTAAATATATTTATTAGGGCTGTGCTCAGAATATCGATACAACGATATATCGTCATGAACTCCTGGCGATACGCGTATCGATACAGCAGCTGCCGTATCGATACTTTTGTGCTTTTGAATGTAGCCAATTCAGGGCTCCAATTTCGGCGCGGGAGTGCGCATAATTTGAATAATTCCCGCAGTTTATAATGCGGGAAATTCCCGGAAACATTGATTCACTTTAGCATGTAGGTTGTAGTATTAGTAAATGAATCCACACAGATTATAAAATCAAATCAGTCATTTTAAAACTTTCTGTGAGACGCAATTTCACAAACAGCGTGAGTTCAATGCAGTGCTGCGTCTCTCTCTCTCGCTCGGGCAAGCGTCCAGCGCTGCAGCCGGTGAAACTACACGCTCACGGTTAGGAGTCGGGACATGACGGAATATTCACTTGCATAATCGGGCCATCGTGACTAAAGTTGACCATTTGCATGTCTTTAAGTCTTACCAGTTTAAACATTCAAACGATTTTAAACTATTCAGTAGGCCTACTTGCGCGCTCTCTGAGAGTTGGTTTTCTCTGCGTGCATACATAGACTAGAGTAAAGCCGCCTCACATACAGCTCGCGAGATTATATCGCTTTAACAGACTAAAACACGCAAAATGATGGAAAAAATTTCGTTCTTGGTAAGTATCCTCTAAACACAGTTGGTTATGTCTTAAATAAGCATAAAGGTTTTTAACAGAAACGGCAATTCCCCGGTTGTATGATGAAGTTAAGCGAGATATTCTGCTGTCACTCTCTTAACCCTGAGCATGTCAATCAATTGTTGTTTCTGCATTAAAATTTGAAAATGTAATCATTTAAAATGATTTCAACGTAGAAGAAATGACTTTGGTGCACATTCCAACACTTAAGACCTGTTAAATACTAGGTGTTTAAAAGAGTTTGAGAAAACTAAGTTAAATTTAAGTTGTTACCGTTTTTGCTTTTATTAATGTTTTAAGTTTTGTTTAGTCATTGAGCAGTGTAGACATGCTTCAGTGTCACTATAATTGTCATTTCAGTTATTGAGGCAGACTTTAAAAGCAGAAGGAAGAGCCATTCTAAGCTTTTTTATTCATTTAACTCATTGTTTTTCAGTTTTCACAACTGTTATAACACTGGTTATTCAATAAGCAGATATTACTGTTACTAAACTCAGCTCAAAAGAAATTTAAATTCCAAATTGATCCATATCGTGATCGTATCGTGGCTTTAGTATCGTGATACGTATCGTATCGTGACATTGTTGGTGATACACAGCCCTAATATTTATATCTTTCTGTAAACCCATCGCTTCACTTTAGAAGGCATTTAGTAACCCACTGAGTCATATAGATTACTTTTATGATGGATGGATGTGCTTCTTGGATCTTCAAAAACTCTGACATTATTCAATGCCATTGCAAAGCTGGGAAGAGTTTTAAAGGTCAATTGTGTCTATTGTGTTAAAGGTATAAAACAGATTTTAGTAGTAGTGTGGCCATGCTAATTCAGCAGAAGAGGGCTTTTGGATTTACCGGTTTAAAACCTATATCAAAACTTTATACCACTACAAATATTAAGGGATTAATCAAGTGGATTGGAAAGTAAAGTTTATTTAAAACTGTAATATACATAGATAATAAATTATTATTTCACTGTTATATTAAGCTAGCCTGCGGTTATTGTGTGTGTGTGTGTGTGTGTGTGTGTGTGTGTGTGTAGTCCAGCAGAGAAAATCTCAGGCACGTCTCAGATCCACATAATTTTCTCTCAGAATGTTAATGGCTGACATAATAATACAGATTTCTTCCATTCAGAGCATCAGAGCACATCTGAATATAAAGTAGCCATGAAGAGGGGCTGAAACAGAGCATTCCAGCACGTTTTGTGAGAAATGTAGGATCAAATATAAACTGAAATAATAAACCTACAAAATAATTTATTTGAACACATCATTATATAGATTTTTACTATGAACTGTTGAAACCAAAGTCATGTGACTTTCTGAAAATCTGAAGGTCTGACATTTCAAACATTTTGAATGGCATTTGTAATTATTAGGTTCAGAATATGTTGTGATGGAAATGAGAAGAGGGAATTATTATGAGGATGAGGTTCAGGCAATCTGTGTCTCTTTCTGCTCTTCTTTGTGGAGCTCGGTGTTGACAATAATGAATGAACAGCCAGCCCGTGCCTATATACCGTAGTATATCAGGAGATGAATACCTTCCAGAACAAGGAGCTACCTAAATGGGGAAATACATTTCTATTGTTTTTATACAGCTTGGTATAAAAACCTCACA
Source organism: Rhinichthys klamathensis goyatoka (assembly GCF_029890125.1). Lineage (NCBI taxonomy): Eukaryota > Metazoa > Chordata > Actinopteri > Cypriniformes > Leuciscidae > Rhinichthys > Rhinichthys klamathensis. The sequence continues at coordinate 452,065 of NW_026606799.1, read as the reverse complement.
CTAACCCACACCCTAAAAGAAACCTTTCTGCATTTTTACATTCAGTCAGTCAGTCAGCTTGGTCCAGAATTTGACAGTTTGTCTGAATGAGGCCAAATTAATTCCTTTGTTTCATAAGAATAAAAAAAAAAATAGCCTAACAATAAAACATGTAAGAGAATGGAAATATTTTTCCCAATAATACAAAATATTATTCTAACAATCCAAATTCTGACCCCTTCTCTCCAATTAGTCTATAAAGGCCCGTTCACACCAAGAACGATAAAGAAGTTAACCGAACGATAAAGAATTAAAGAAGCAATATTCTGTTTATTCTAAGCGCGTGTTTGTCTGTCACTTTAAATGCTCAAACTTGTTACAGCAGGATGGATTTTGATTGGTTGTCAATGTTTTTTTATCATTCAACTGGATAAAACGCCATTATGCTCGTAAAGAGATGTCGCGTTTGTCTGAGGTAACCATAGCAACAGTACGTTGCTCGAGCTCTTCCAGTTGAGAATGAGATAAAGCCTACATTGACAAAGCATAGGCTAGGCTACTATTGCTATTTTAATCACTTTATCGTACATTATTAAGTGATTAAAAATAGTAGTAGCCTATACAACAACAAACTAGTGGTTTGTTTACCGTCTTTAAGATGAGTTGACTAATTATGGGAGCCAAAAGATTCTACAGGAAATTGACACGAAATTACTGACAGAAATTCCTTTAAAAAGCTCACTGAACACACACGCACACACATTACATTACAGGCTTCCATGTAAGTTTTACCCCATTTATTCATTCTAGGGTTAAGATGGTCACTTTGCACATCTTGGTGCAGCCCCTGAAATTGTAGCATTTGCCACTTTATTAATCCCCAACAACAGCAAAACTAAGTAAAGGTCTCATAAATCACCGCTTGATGTGAATTCTCTGAGGTAGAGCAGTCAGCTCTTTTCCTAGAGGCAGTTTCTAATAATTCCCGGAACACTGAGAGCGTATCGCTCAGCAGAACGATGGAGGAACGCAGCGGTGCCGCAATCAGCGAAATCCCGCATTCACCATTCACATCCACACCGCGTCTGCTGCTTGCCTGACAGTGAGACCAGGCTCCAGCTCTATGCTGTTGACTAGACAACAGCTGACAGCATACGTTGCCTCTCAATTATCGTTTTACTAATCGCTTGAATCTCTCAAAGCTTTGATCGCTCTAATTCATTTCGGAGATTGTTTGGTTATAAACCGAGCGTTCGCACGATGGTTCTGCTGCATCGCCGCCAGAGAAAAGAAGCACTGGTTTGGCTGTTGCCCGGTCTGCTTGGAGTCTGGTAAGTTTTTGGTTCAGAGGGGGCAAAAGAAACAAGGGGTGCAATCAGTATGACTACAAAAATAGCCCTTGACCGACAACACTTAGGCGTGATTCTGCTGCAGAACGATTTAGTTTTACGTTTTCCTTGTAGCACATCCACCTTGAAACATTTCTGCAAATAACTGTCAATCACGACACGTGCAGTTTTTGTAGCCTACTCTGAACACATTTGATACTATTAATATTGATTGTAAGTGACAGTTTTGCTTAGAGCATTCGTGTTGATGTCTTTTTAGCGAGGACGAGCAATGTCAGTCTACAAACAACCTTGAGGATATTCAGCTGCAATTCAACAAACAACACCCCAAACTACATTGCTCACACACTATTAGGTTTTGCATCATCATGTAGTCAGATTGGAAGGTTATGTCACAATTTCTCCATTGTAAATGTAGCTAAATGTTATGCATAAATTGTAGTCCACAATTACACCAACTACTTTGGTTTCCTTCAGCTGATTTTTGGCAGCTCATTTAAGGTATTCAAAGATATGAAAATGTGCAAATGCTTAATAGAATAAATACTTGGTTTGTAAGATTACATTCCTCTCATTTACTCATCTTAAAAAGTGACTAACAATAACCAAAGTGTTTCATCTATGGCAGAAAATGCTTTTTGTTTTGTTTTATTTAGGCCTTTGTCTTAACTGCACATTTGTCAGGGTTTTTAGAGCATGTCTCAGAGGCTCACAAAGGTCATTCAGAGGCTACTATTGTGTCCAGACAATATGAAACTCTGCATTTGAGGAAAACATTCTGTCTGTATTTTCCATTAACTACTCAGCGCTCTTCCTACAGGGATCAATAACCTACATTCTCTACACCCACGGGTCTCATCCACAGGGATTCTTCATATTGATTTTTCTGTCTGTGTATGGGAATGTAAATTTTTTTCTATAAACAAAACTCAAATATATAAATCACATTCACTGGTTTGTCTGGGTACTTTTTGAGTAAACATATTTAGACCATTCAGATCAGATGTGAACACATTTTAATCAATTTTAGTACATCTAGATGAATGACAGTACACTACACACAACTGAACAAGCACACTAAATCTACTGTTTAAACTATTTTCTTTTACAGAATAACAGGCATGAAGACATTTGAAACTTGAGACAGGCTTTATATTAAGTGCCTTTAACTTATAGTACAGTATGCACTAACATTTAAATTAATCATTTTGATATGATTTTGCATCGTACTTATTAATTAATTAAAAATGCCTGCAGCAATTACAGCTGTAATTGATCTTTCTAATTACATCTATACACTTTTGACCCTTCCCTTACCCATTAACTAAACCTAACCATAACACAAAACCTGTCCCTTACCGTACCTGTATACCACCTTAATAGCGGCAAAAGAGTTTTGCAATACAACATGAACGCAAGAACACTGACTAACACCTTAATTTTTTACGTAACTATATACATTGTAGTTAAATACACCTAATATAAAGTGGGACCGAATCTTGTTTTGAATGTTTTTCAAATACCCAGGTGGCTGAAACATATTGATGAAGTTGTGACATCAGAGGAGACCCAGTCTAGACAATTCACGTCCACGGGATTGGTGCACATCTCAGTTAGAAATGATACCCGATATGTCTGTTGTGTTCCTACAGATAATGCACCAGAGAATACATTTAGAAGCTCTTACACACCATATACTGCAAGAGAGCGAGTGAGAGAGAGTTGGGTGATAATTTAAACCCCTCACCTTCAGCTGTTTCCTCCCTCCAGTGCCAGAACACATCTTCATTAATCACGCCATTCTTTTATTAGAACCTCCTCTTTGTATCTCCAGCACTGTGCTCATTTAAAAAACTCTCGCGCTCTCATACATTTACAGTCACTGATGACTTCTTTTATATGTTCTTCCCATAAAACTCATCAAATTCTCTCTTTCTCACTCTGCCTGTCATATTTAGCTCTTTAAATCAGTCTCTCGCTCTTTAGATTTTAAGCTCCTAATTTAAACTGACTGCTCTTTTAACTCTTCTCTATTTTAAATGGAATATTGCTCTATTATTTACCTCTCAGCTGTCTGTCTACTTATATTCCCTCTGTTTGTTTCAGCATGGCATTTGGCCCAAGCAAAGCAGAGGAGGAAGATTATGAGGATGTCCCCATCAATAAAACATGGGTTTTATCACCAAAAGTCTACGAGAGCGACGTCACCCTTATCCTAAACAAATTATTGCAAGGTTATGACAACAAACTGAGACCAGATATCGGAGGCAAGTCATTGTTTGGAAAAGGTTGCATGCTTATCCAGGCCCACACAGAATCTATGCCCAAAAATTGGCAAAATTCCTGAAGATTCTGTCTAGGCCTGTTTATGACCCTCAAACACACTGTTACAGCTTAAAGGGTAACTGCAAAATGTTAATAATTATAAGATAATGGCATCGTTATTATAAATCCTAATGAAGAGGAACACTCTGTGACAATTAAACCCTCTGAGTAGAATTATGTAATCATCATTTTTAAGAGACCATCAGCATTTTTGCAGTATGAAATGAAGAGTAGTTTGGCTTTAGGATTATGCTGATGTTTTTCTCTACACCAGAGCTGTACAAATCACTTTATTCTCAGTACGTCAGTGTTCTGGAAGCGACGCAGCTGACTAAAGCTCAATTATTTAAGAGGGTTTATCTCAGTGGTGTTTGGGTACAATAGACCCAAATCACTATTGATCTTCCTTCTTTATCTGTGTTTCATGTGTCTGAGATAGAGAGAGAGAGAGAGTGTAAGTATGAGAAGAACTCAGTTAATCAGTGCAGAGCAAGTGCTGAATGATTGCAGGTGAACTAGCAGTGTTTGTGTTATTTGTCATGTCTCTTTGACTGGATTCCCTGCGACAGAAACCCGCACGTATTAAGAAGATTCAGGCAGCTTTGAGTAATTTGTGTGGCTGTTATTGGAAATGTGAATTGCGTTTGTTGCTGCCCATTTCACTTCTGGAAGGTGGCGTATTTCTGAGTGAAGCAGAATATTCAGTGAGAAAATGTGATTTTATCCACTGATTGGGAATAGATTTGGATGGTTACATGTTAGGACAGAGCCAGACTAAATGCGAGTTTGCTAAAAATAGCTTTTTGGCTATTGGTTAACATTATTCGATAGTCCACACTAAGTGATGCAGAAAGAGAAAGGAAAAAGAGGAACAGCAAGCATGCTGAATTCATGCTGTATATTATAAATATTTTTCAATAAATTATTTAAAATAAATGCATTATTACACTGTTTTTTTGATATTGTAACGTATTTTTATCTTTTTATGTTCATTTGAAAGTTATGATTGTGTAATTTGAATATATTTGTATTTGAAATTGTATTCTAGTGAGACCGACTGTGATTGAGGCGGCAGTGTACGTGAACAGCATAGGCCCGGTAGATCCCATCAATATGGTGAGCACAGAAATATATAATACTACATTATGTTCAGAGCTGTAAACAAACTGTTTAGATCCATTTTCACAACCATCATACTCAGTCACAAGCAATAGACACATAATTTCACAGTTACAAAAGCAACTGTAAGGCTTTTTACTTTTTTAGGAGTACACCATCGACATCTTCTTTGCTCAGACGTGGTACGACAGCAGACTCAAATTTAACAGCTCAATGAAAGTCCTCATGCTCAACAGCAACATGGTGGGAAAAATCTGGATCCCGGACACGTTTTTCCGCAACTCACGTAAATCTGACGCCCACTGGATCACGACACCGAATCGCCTTCTTCGGCTCTGGAACAATGGAAGAGTAATGTATACTCTAAGGTATGTCTACGGTTAACATTGTGAGCCGAGTGAATGCTGTTTGTGTCCTCGTATTTCTGTTCCTGTAACATTTGCTTTTGTATGGAATTACACCCGCTGTCTGTTGCAGCACGTTTAAGCCATTACATCTGATTCACATATTTATGTCAGGGACTGTTAAATCAGAAAGAGGGTTTGATCTCTGATGTCATAGAGTACAAATATCAAAGCCTCAAAAATGTCACAATCAACATTTTTTGTTTGTTTTGCTATTGTCTATTATTCTTTTTTGTTAGGTTGACTATTAATGCGGAATGCTACCTTAAGCTGCATAACTTTCCCATGGATGAACATTCGTGCCCTCTGGAGTTTTCAAGCTGTAGGTGTTAAATTCTTATGTCAATTTGTCACTCAGCCTCAGTCCTGTCCTGAGTGCCGCCAGGCAGCCAATCCCCACACATTGCCTCTGTCAACCAACCATGCATTGCCAATATCGGCCAAACAAACCTTAACATTACAGCTGGCCTGTAGCAGCTACCATCCTCCAACCTTGGAATGAGTGAGGACAGAATCCATCCTTCTCCAGACCTCTCTCCAACCCCTCTCTCCTCTTCTCTGTCTACGTCACTCCTCATTCCTTTATTAGCACCATGCTTCAGCTTCTCATTTGTCATCATCCACTGTGGGCATGGGAAGGGCATGCCGCGCTTTACAATCACTGAGTGCTACTCAATGCCATTCTGCTATCATTGTAAATTTGTCATTTGCATACTGAAATGAAAGGTCACATGCAATCTGGTGGATGTGCTTTTTTTTCATTTGCAGATGGGTATCCAAAGAATGAGATCCAGTATAGATGGCAGCGTCGTTCAGTTGAAGTTGCAGACCAGCGCTTCTGGAGGCTTTACCAATTTGCCTTTGTGGGCCTACGGAACACTTCTGATGTTGCAAACACTCAGTCTGGTATGAACATACAGAATAAATAATACGATTAATAATAATAGTAGATCTGAAGTAAATGTTAATGATAATAACATCAATAAATGAGCACATATTAAAAAAAATATTTATTATCATTAATAACAGTAGATTTACAGTAATCAATAGTAATAACAAGACCAATACACAAGCAGTTATTATTGATCGTATTGTTATTAGGTAATAATAGTATATTTGGAAAGATTAAACGAATTTGGTTGCACTTTATTTTACAGTACGTGCACTTTCAATGTACTTACAGTGTACTTACCCACAAAAGTACTGAGTAATGTAAGGTAATTACATGTTTTAAGTTAAGGTTTAGGGGTAGGTTCAGGGTTAGTACCTAGTTATTACCCAGTTAGTCAGTGTCATTACTACAGTAAGTACATAGTATGTTTTATATTATGTGAATTCATGATAATATTAACCATTCTTATTATTAAAACACGAGCGGTTGTTATTATTATTAACAGGAGAATACGTGGTTATGACTATTTTCTTTGACCTGAGCCGGAGAATGGGCTACTTCACCATCCAGACCTACATCCCCTGCAGTATGATTGTGGTTTTGTCCTGGGTCTCTTTCTGGATTAACAAGGATGCTGTACCTGCCAGAACATCTTTAGGTAATTTCAAAAAGCCTCAGAATGAATACAAATGTATGTTAAAATGAAAAGGAAATGCTTCAATGGGGTGCTCAATTACTGTGCATCATGATTGGCATAGGTATCACAACTGTGCTTACCATGACAACCCTAAGCACCATCTCGAGGAAGTCCCTGCCGAAGGTGTCGTACGTGACAGCCATGGATCTATTTGTGTCTGTCTGCTTCATCTTCACCTTTGCTGCTCTTATGGAATATGGGACTCTACATTATTTCACAAGCAATCGACCGAAAAAGAAGACCAAATCAAGCCATGCACAGGTGAATGAACTTCATTTGTTTTTAAAGGGCCAGGTCATGTCATTCAAAATATGCATTAATTTCTGAGGAAAACAAAAAGAATTGAATTTCTGAATAATGTGCTGATGGCTGTTTTCTATTACAACTAATGGGAATATGAGCTTTTAAGCTTCTAAAACACTCTTACAAATAAAGGTTCCAAAAGGGGCTTTTCGCAATGAGGAATCAATTTTGGTTCCATAAAGAACCTTTCAGTGAACAGTTTTTTTCTTTGTGTGAAGAACATTTGAATAATCTTCCACTATAAAGAAACTTTTGCGCAATGAAAAGGTTCTATGGATGTTTAAGGTTCTTCATGGAACCACAGATGCCAGGAAAGAACCTTTATTTTTAAGAATGAAGGATCTCCATAAAAGTTGTCCATAAAACTTGATAAAGCTTGTGAAGCCATATGCTACATTTTGTGTGATGAACTGAAACGATCATTAAATCAGTGAATCACATAAACCACTTGTGTGAAATGGATGAACCAAGTCATTACAAAGATACGATTCACAAGAATGGTTCACTGCTACTTCTCACATGAACAAGCTAAGGAATTTTCTGTGAATTATGACATAAATCTGGTCTGTTCCTCACACAAATCTATCATTTGAATTCACCACGTTTGGTTATTTTTACTTTCATTATATTAAAAATAAAATAAATATAAAGTCACACAAGGATGATCAAATGACAAAATATTAAACTATGTTACTTAGAACACAGAACAAGTCATTAAGCACCTAGCTGATGTGTATGATATGTAATGCAATTATAGTACTAAGAAGCTGACTAACTTTTTCACAGGTCAGACCTTAGAATAGTTCACATACTTTTGTTTGCAGTTTATTGAGTGTTCTGTGCAGCCGCTATGGCATTTGCTTTTGTACTGCACACTGTTTTAGCAATGAAGCTTTTGTGACCTTGCTGTTCCCGTGTAGAAACCGGTTGACATCAGACCAGGGACATCTCTGCTGCAGATGAACAATATTGCTCCCTACCTCGACGATGATGATTATGCGTATGAATGTCTGGACGGGAAAGACTGCGCCAGTTTCTTCTGCTGCTTTGATGATTGTCGCTCCGGAGCTTGGCGTGAGAACAGAATGCATGTCCATGTCTCCAAAATTGACTCCTACTCCCGAATATTCTTCCCAACCGCCTTTGGCCTCTTCAATCTTGTCTACTGGATTGGATATCTGTATCTTTAGAGATGCTGGGCAAGTTGGAGAGGGACTCAGTTCTAGTAATATTTGCAAATCATCTGTAAATCTCCATCTGCTAAAGCTGGCGGCATAAATCTTTGAGAAAAGGGAACATGTGAGGCTTGAGTTGGATGTATTAATACTTAATGTGTCTTTAGTTGTACATGAGATGTGATTTATTGCAGGATCTGAATCTTAGAAGGACAGTGATTCTGCACTGATGCCAACTGAATATAATCAGCGATATCAGTTTTTGAGAAGGAAATGTTAAGAGTTTCACCAGCTACACAGGCCATATCAAACAGATCTCATGTACATTGCCTAGTTTAAAATGATCTCTTGAATATCCGCCAAAATATCTGCAGCTTTTTTGAACTGCAGTATTAGCATCACTAATGCAACTATGTTAACTTCAGGTTATTAACTCTCTGGCTGAAGCATAATATTATTATTTGCAATGAAAAGTAGATATGATATATTAGGTGCTTCGGATACTAATTTATAGCTAGCTACTTGTCAGAAAACTAATATTTACATGTGTTAATATCTCTGTTTTTAACTTAAAGTAGCAACATTTCTGTGTGAATTACCTGCATTCTGCTGAGTACTAATCAAACCAAAGCATAGATATCTGAAGGTTACGTGAATAGAATTTTTATTTTGCTCAAGAATAACCCAGAAGCCATTTACCTGGAATTTGCCTAATAATACTGTGAAATGTTCTTGTCTTAAACTAACAAGCTGTCTCTTTGTGTCTAGATGGCGCAAAGAAATGCCAATGTGCTCAAGATTTCCTAGGGTTCATGTGTATTTTTATATATCGAACAAAAGGAACAGAGCAGCCTTTACAATGCACAAATGTTCAGTGTCCTTTAGTACAAATTAGAGTTCATCACTCTCTTGCGCATTGAAGACATCTCCTTGCGAATGGCTATATTTCTATGAGCGTAATTGCATGACTCATCTGAGCTCCTACGGCTAATCAACCCATATTTGGAAACCGGTCTGATGGACTTTCTTCAGCAGAAGAGCTTTAGACAGACCCATCACACAGAGTACCAAAACGAAAGCATTTGAAAACGTATACAGTCTTCATAACACAAACCATGGATGCCTTCTCTATTGGTAATAGTCTAAAACAGCCATATGGATTTGTCTTAAATTAGGTTTAATCTGATCTCAGAGTCCTATTCGATTTGAGAAACAGATGAACAGAGCGCGTGAGCAAAAGTGCCGTGTCTTGACCCGACTCTCAAAAGTTGTGCTTTCGGTGCTTTTGCTTGTTTTATTTATTAATGCTCCCATGTGGTTTGTCTTTTGCTAGATGTTATCTTGATCACAGACGGCTCTGTTGTCTACCTTTTTGAACATCTGTTATGTACTGTGTTGTACCCTGTAGCTTAATATATTCTGTAAATTGTCTTTCTTAATGACAGTCTCACAGTTTCAGACTAATGCAACAAGAGCAACAGCCAGATGATAGTACAAATACAAATATACAGACAGAAAATCTATTTATATTTGTGTATATAAATAGATTATGACAAGATTGTCTATTAAACACAATCTGTTTCAGACCTTTAATAATACAATTCAGTGACCTTCATGCATCTGTGTGAGCGTGTGCATGTGTCTGAACGTGACTATGGCTCCCACCGTTCATCTCTGTGCGCTCTGCTCTCCGCTCAATCTAGGTGTTGTTGTCGTGTCTTCTGTAAGTGCTAATCTTCGTGCTATTTGCATGTTCATTATGTTTTTGAAGCTCTGAACACTGTGAGTAATAAAACAGTGCCTGCAAAAAATTAATAAAATTCTACGCTCTCTCAAACTCTGTTGATGATTGCACATCTTATCAAAATCCCAAAGCGTCATGATAAAAAGGATGAATGTATTTTCCCTCAGGCTAACACTCTTGTAATATTACTTTGTTAATACCGCAATTAGCTTTATAACTATTGCCACAAGTGAATGAGCACATTTTCATAAGCATAAATTTAATTTCAGTCATTTATGGATCTTAATTGTTATTTCACACATGAATGAGGAATATAAGACAAGTTACTCCATCTTGGGGACCATGTGACTAAACACTTTATATAATGATAAATCTACAACATTAAAAAAGTGATTTAAAGGGCTAATTCACCCTTACCTTCCTGTCATTCCAAACCTGTATGACTTTTTTTAAAATCTGTAAATCACAAAAGGAGAAATTCAGTACATTCAATACATTTTTCTTTTCGTGTTCTATGGAACATAACAAACATTTTCATTTTTGCATTAACTATCCCTTTAAGTTGCTGTGGATCGCTTAAATACATACATCTGTGATTATTTGTGAAACGTTTTTTTTTTACTCCTCACACATTTGCTATTGGACAAATGTCTCACAAATAGAAAGCCTTTTATTTATGAGGGACGGCCCATTCTCTCTCCCACCTTAACTTCACTCCCTCGGGCCTCGGCTCTTTTATTTAAGTTCACTCACTTCTTGACAGTTTAAACACACTTTACATACTTTTACTTCCAGTCCCAGGTAGCCATTACAAGCTCTGTGATTATACTTTAGGATGAAGACTGCTGTTTAACTGTATGGGAATAGAACAAAAGCCTGCCATCACAAGGGCTGAAGAATGAAGAGAGAACTGAAAGATAATTTTCCTGTGAGTTTGGAAATACAGACCATTTTCAGTCAGGTCTCTTCTCTATATTCTCAGCTGTGATAAGCACTAGCCTTATCGCATGCACTGCGAGACGGCTTTGGTTTAGAGTAGCTCTTTTCTACTTGCTGAGTAACTGTTTTGTAGCCTATACTTATCGAATGCAGTGTTAGAACTGAAAGATGTGTTGCCTATTATTGCACTGTACTGTGAATGACCTATATTTACATAGGAACCATCACAAATCAATATTGCCTCGCATCAACAGGTTAAAGCAGCATGAATAAAACAACATCTTGAACAAGGTGTAGTTCAGTACATACTGCAGTCTGCAGATGGTAAAGTTATGAATTTTTAATGTCTCAAACTGTCCTGTACTCGCATAAAAGGATGTGCTTGTTTCTTCTATACATGAGGACATCAATGCATTGCAAATCCAAGCAACTATTCACCAATATTTCATGAAGAAAACACAGATGGAAAGTATTTTTAGCATGAATACAGAGACAGTTCAGTTCAAACTTTTAACTCTTAAAGGGCCACTGAAGTGCCTTGAAACGTGCAGCATTATTCAATGTGTTGAGGGAATTTCTACAGAAACAGGAAGACAGGATGGGACATGTCGAACAGCTTTAAAATAGCCAATAGCGTTTCCGTTGAGCTTGGTAAAGCAGCAGTTTCCCCAGAATCTCTAACCGTTTCTCCTCATAATCGCTTTAAAATATAGCATTCTGTGCAGAATAATTTAAATGTATCCAATACGTTTTCTGGTATGCGCCAACTCACGCATATGATCGCTCTGTGCTATTGTGTCTCTGGACCGGAACAGACTGTATGGACCGGACCAGACACTAATGTGAAACCAGACTTCAGTCGATCCAATGGAAAGCATATTTATCATTCCCTGAATCATTCCCTATCCCCTATATAGTGCACTGTGTCATTCACCATGTCGAAAATAGTAAATGTGTGAGCAAATGACTGATTTTAGCCGCAGCTTCAGCATTATAATGTAGGGGGCGGGTCGCTTAGATTCTAGAGAGTATTTGATAGGACAGAAAATCTGATGAGAAGCTGAAGTGCCGAGTGATGTCATCAAAATCATTGATCTATATTGGCAGAAGTGAGAGACTGTATGTTGCTTAATCTTCTAATTGAGAATTTTGTCTTTTTCTTTGGAGCACACTAACTTAGATAACAGAAGGCTAACATATTTGTACTAAAAGCCAAAAACTTTTTTATTTCATGGAGACTTTAAAACGCAGCGCTTGCGTTGAAGTTGCAGCAAGAGGCGGCGCCACTGTCAAAGTGTAAAAAGAAAGGAATGCAAAACCTGCGTGAACCGGCCCAATTCCAACCTTGCTTAAACTTCAGTAAACGCATTACTCAACCAACAAATTAAAAAACTAAAAAACAAAAAAAGAAAAGCTTTGATTATTTTAAGTGAAAATGAGCCCTCGCCGTCTAATTAAGTATGTCACTTACATGATTGTGTAACTCAGGATCCGCACGTATCTGAAAGTCCATACCCACTTGGTACAAATAAATAAAGCAATTTGATTGGCTGATGAATCTGGCAATCTGAAATTGGATTCTAATTATACTGTCTTGGGATTCACTTGTAATTCTGTGTGGAATTGTGTGTTTCACAAAGTTTGCTGCTTCAGTTGTTGTGATGTTGATTTACATTGTTTCTAGATTATTGTGCAGAGTGATCAGATGCATTTTAAATAATTGCAAAAAGTTTAATTGGCCAAAAAAAAAGAAAAAAGAAAAGAAAAGAAAAGAAAAGAAAGGCTTTTGGACAATGGCCTGGTGTCAAGAAGGGAAGTACAAGTATTGGACAGCAGAAGCCCTCTTCGGAATGTTTAGGACATCTGGAAAATCAATTGCCCGGAGAAGAAAAGGTGAACGCCATTAATCCTGTGTCGTGCCAAAAGTGAAAAATCCTGAGACCATTCATGTGTGGGGTTGCTTTTCCAAGGGAGTGGGCTGTCTAATTCTGCCCAAAACACTGCCAAGAATAAAGAATGGTTTCAAAATGTCCACCTAGGACCAATTTAGAGATAATTTGTGCATTTCCCAGCATAATTGAGACTCTTGTCACGCAAGAGTGATAATGAAGTGACTCTGAGATCATTACATTGAAATTTTGGATCAGTGACCAGACAACTCCCCGAATCTTAATCCCATAGAGATCCACAAGGGCATATGAACAAGCAGAAGTCCACAAATTGTGATCAACTCCAAGGACTAATAAGATAAGAATAGGTTGTCATCAGTCAAGATTTGGACCAGAAGCTGATATCCAGCATGAGTGAATTGCAGAAGTTATGAAGAAGAAAGGTCAACACTGTAAATATTGACTCTTTGCATATTGTGACGGCCATGCATAGTTGGGTGTTTTGCTGTGTGGTGTTGGGCAGTTCACTGTTTCCCTTTTGTCTTTGAAGGTATCAGCGCCAGATTGGGAGCACCTGCGCTAGATGCTGTGGGAAGATAAATACTCCGGCCTTTTGAATCTCTCGCTCTCTCTGACCTGGTCTCACTCCTGCCAGCAGCACATCTTTGTTTTGTTGTTGATTATATTATGTTCTGTTACCTTTATTTTTCAACACTCAACTTTGCAACAGTCACTCATCCACATTTACATCACTGATGTCACTGACCAACACGCGCTACTTGCTGTTACTTATTAGTTTTATTGTTTTAGTTATTACAATAAATGTTTACTTTTGGCAATCTTTCGCGTCCTCTTTGAATTTGTCATGGCCTTTGAGCCGGGTCATGACAAATTGGGGGCTCGTCCAGCCGTGATTTTCCTGTTAGTACCGCGATTGTTTGGTAAGATTACGGAAAATTATAGTTGTTACTTAGTATTCCAGTTTGTTGCTTAGTATAGTGTGTAGGCGCGAAGTTTGTTCGGAGCGCTCGTGCGGCGCGCTCAGTGGGCTTTGTTCTCTGGTTTATCTGGGCAGATGCGGGGATTGTTTGGATAACAGAAGAGACACGCACTTGAAGATGACTTTGTCGGTAAGCAAGTAGCCTACTATATTTGTTTATTATTATTTATTTATTTTTACTCCTAGTTTGTTTGGATTTAAATAAACAGTTGTTGTTTGCGTGTGGTTCGTTCTGTGATCAGCTGGTCCGGTTGACATTGGCCGGTTTGCCTGTGTGGTCTTGTCAGGTGGTGCGAGGTTTTCCCGTGTAGGTTGTAGCGACGTTCCCCTTTGGGTTCGTTGAGCTGTTGGGGGGTAGTGTTGTGGTGAACGTGGGAAAAGCTGTTGCTTGGGAGCATGTCCGTGGTTTCGGGAGGGTTGCTGATTAACCAGTCGCTTTCCTGATCCAGCGGTCTCTAGTGCGTAAGTACCCACCACAACTAGCCACATGAAGACTAGGGGGGAGCTTAGTTAGTTGTACTGGTTAGATAGTGGGGAAACTCCGAACCACGTTGGGGCTTAGTTCTCTTTGGCCACACGGGTGAACGTCGGTGTCTATCTGATCACTGAGTGAAATTTGTTTATTTAGTTTTTGCGTGTTTGCTGCATAGGAAATTTTAAAATGTCTGAAGTCGAAGCATTTATTACTGCTCCATCTCAGGAATCCCTGGATAAGTGCACAAAAGAGCAGCTGCTTCAGATTGCTGAGCATTATTCAGTGGAGGTGGTCGGAGACAAACGTGTCAAAGATACCATTAAATTAGCTATTAAATCTAAGTTATTAGTAGCTGGAGTTATGTCGGTATCTAAAACAGATTTTTCTCAGAGTCCAGCGATACATGGTTTAACCTTTGAGCAGCAGAAAGAAATGTTGATGTTGCAGTTAGAGCATGAAAAAATGAAACATGAATTGGACATTAAAAAGCAGCTGGAAGTGGAGAGAATTCGCCAGGACATCGAACAGGCAAAAATAGATTTAGAGGGAGATCGATTGTCAATGATCAGAAATGGCTTATTGTCAAGTGAGGCTTTTGGGGGGCAGCAGGCCAGATCATCTGACCGTTTTGATGTGAGTAACTTGCGCTTATTGCCACAATTTAATGAAAAAGACCCAGACACATTTTTTTTGTTGTTTGAACGTGTGGCTAAGGCCAGGAACTGGCCTGATTGTGATTGTGCTCTGATGCTTCAGTGTGTGCTTTCTGGGAAAGCACAAGAAGCGTATGCGTCTTTAAATCCTGAACATAGCTCTAGCTATGATCAAATAAAAGCAGCTGTTCTTAGAGCTTATGAGCTTGTGCCAGAAGCATATCGCCAACGTTTTAGGTCATGGGAAAAAGAAAAAGGCCAGACATATGCCGAGTTTGCCAGAGATCTTTCGACTCACTTTAGGCGTTGGTTAACTGCACTTGAAGTCACCACCTTTGAGGGTTTGTGTGATTTGGTAATATTGGAACAGTTTAAAAATACTCTGCCAGAACGTGTTTCCACATACATCTCGGAGCGAGAAGTTGTTACCGTTGGGAACGCTGCTGTTGCAGCTGATGAGTATGTCTTACTCCATAAGAGCAGTTTTTGGGAGCGTCATGTAGCTTCTGATTTTGGTCCGCGACGTAGTGGCGTTGATGCGCCGTCGGATATGGTGAGTTGGAGGAAAGTCGGTAATATGAAACCTGACATTAGGATAAATCGTACATTTGATGATGTCTGTAACTATTGTCATGAAAAGGGTCATTGGAAGGTGGATTGTGCTGTATTAAAGGCTAAGACAAAGGGAACGAAAGCCAATATTAGACCTGTGGCATTTGCTGCAACCGTGAATACCGACTGTGTTGCTGAGGTGAGCTTAGCTCCCATTTGTGAATCCGATGTTTTGGCATCTTATGCTCCTTTCATTCGAGATGGGTCTGTATCACTGGTGGGGAGTAAGGTAAAAATCCCATTAAAGATTTTGAGGGATACGGGGGCCTACAACTCCTACATTGTTAGCTCTGTGTTGCCTTTCGCTGGGGACACAGATACTGGTGACTTTGTTCTCAGTCGTGGGATGGGATTGAGTGTGTTTCCAGCACCTTTGCACAGGATGGTTCTTGACTGTGAACTGGTTCAAGGTGAGGTAGTTGTGGGTGTACTTTCAACGTTACCTAGTGAGGGTATACATCTTATTTTAGGGAACGGTTTGGCTGGTAGTAGAGTTTGGGCTGGCACTCCTCCTGCCTCACCAATAGGCACATTACATCCATCTGAGTTTGTGTCGGGTTCGAATTCTGGTGCATTGCAGGAAGTTTCTCCGGCCTGTGTGGTTACACGTGCCATGCATAAATTACAGCTTGATGTGTTCCCTGAATCTAACTGTGTTGATGTACCTTTGCAGGTCCCATCTCTGGCTGAGTTGCCCTTGTCACTGTCTCCTAGTGAGGTTATTCAAGAGCAGCGCAATGACGTTTCTTTAAAGGAAATGTTCCGGTGTGTGCTGCCTGCCTTGGAGATTGGTAATGTGGCATCGGGTTATTTCTTGCATAAGGAATTGCTGTTCAGAAAATGGGTTCCAGTGAGTGAAGATGGTGTGAAAGGTGATGTTTTTCAGGTAGTCGTGCCAGCGAAGTTTCGTCCCGTTGTTTTGAAGGTGGCACATGACGAGTGTGGGCACTTTGGTGTCCGTAAAACGTACCTCAATGTCCTAAAACATTTCTTTTGGCCTCGACTGAAAAAGGATGTGTCTGGGTATATTAAGACCTGTCATGTATGCCAGCTTACAGGTAAACCGAATCAGGGTATTAAACCTACGCCGTTGCAGCCTATTCCAGCGGTAAGGGAACCTTTTACACACCTTATTGTTGATTGTGTTGGTCCATTGCCTTCTGCTAAATCTGGTTGTAAATATTTACTGACGGTTATGTGTCAGAGCACCAGGTACCCAGCCGCGTACCCGTTAAGGTCTATTACAACTAAGTCAGTCGTTAGGGCCTTAACACAGTTCATTTCCATATTTGGCATCCCTGAGGTGATCCAGAGCGACCAAGGGTCAAATTTTACATCACATATGTTTTGTCAAGTGTTGAAGCTATTACATATTAAACAAAACCAGTCTTCGGCCTATCATGCGCAAAGCCAGGGTGTTTTGGAGAGGTTCCATCAGACGCTCAAGTCTCTATTGCGCGCATATTGTACAGAGCTAGATGGAGACTGGGAGCACGGGCTCCCGTGGCTCATGTTGGCAGCGCGGGAAGCTGAAAGTACAGGCTTTAGCCCAAATGACTTGGTTTTTGGGCATACAGTGCGGGGTCCTTTGGCTGTCTTGAAAAGTGGCTGTGTTGATACTGAGCCACCGAAAAATCTGATTGACTTTGTGAATGGGTTCAGACACCGTTTGTTTAAAGCTGGGTGTATGGCACAAGAGAAATTGGGGGTATCGCAGAGTAAAATGAAAAAGTTGTATGACAGACGCACCGAGAGACAGGAGTTTAGTCCAGGTGACCAGGTCCTTGCACTGGTGCCCATTGTGGGCTCACCTTTTCAAGCTAAGTTTATGGGTCCTTACACTGTGAGTGAGAATTTCAGAGTTGAACTATATTGTGGAGACACCCGGACGTAAGAAGGCTCAACGACTTTATCATGTTAATCTTCTTAAACCTTATTACAAGCGTGTAGAGATTGATTCACGTCAAGATGGGAAGAATGTTGTCTGCCCAGCATTGTTGGTAATTTCAGAGGTGTTGTCGCAGGAGTCAGATGGGGTGCCGGAGCCAGACGAAAGCGTGCTCTGTGGGAGACCGAAAAATTCAGAGTCTCTTCTTAATTTGGATAAGTTGTTGGCTCATTTGCCTGAGTCTAAATGTAGGGAATTGGCTGAGTTGATACACAAGTTTCCTTGTCTGTTTGGTGACATTCCTTCACGTACCAGTTGGATTGAGCATGATATAGATGTTGGAGATGCTCAGCCAATTAAACAGCATTTTTATCGTGTGGCACCAGGTAAACGAAGTTATTTGGATGCTGAGGTGGATTACATGCTCCAAAATGATATTGCTGTTCCTGCTGCATCTAGTTGGGCCTCCCCTTGTATTTTGGTGCCAAAACATGATGGCACACCAAGATTTTGCTCAGATTTTAGGAAAGTTAATGCGGTCACAAAATCAGACTCTTTTCCGATTCCACGCATGGATGACTGCATAGATCAGGTGGGATCTGCCAAATTTGTTAGCAAATTTGATTTGCTTAAAGGTTACTGGCAAGTGCCTTTGTCCAAGCGTGCACAGGAAGTTTCTGCGTTTACTACACCTTTGGGTTTATATTCATATAATGTGATGCCATTTGGGTTAAAAAATGCCCCCGCAACATTTCAGCGGTTGATGAATCGGGTAGTGTCTGGTTTGGCAGGTTGTTCTGTTTATCTTGATGATGTGGTCATTTATAGTGACACCTGGCATTCACATCTTCAGCGCATTCGTTCCTTGTTTGAGCGTTTGGTGGAAGCACAACTCACCATCAATTTGGCTAAGTGTAGTTTTGCCATGGCCACAGTGACATATCTTGGCCGGGTGGTAGGACAGGGCCGTGTGGCTCCAGTCCAGGCCAAAGTCATGGCAATAGCAGAGTATCCACAACCCACCACAAAAAAGGAGCTTCAGAGGTTCTTGGGTTTAGTGGGTTATTATAGAGGTTTTTGTAAAAACTTCTCCACTGTGGTGTTTCCTCTTACCGAACTGCTCAAGACCAAGGTTAAGTTTGTTTGGTCGGCTGGTTGTCAACAAGCCTTTGATAATGTGAAATTGCTGTTGTGTTCTGCTCCTGTTCTGGCAGCTCCTTGTTTTGATCGAGCTTTTATGCTTCAAGTGGATGCCAGTCAGGTGGGAGCAGGTGCTGTGTTACTCCAGGGGGATGATCAAGGTTTGGTGAGACCAGTTAGTTTCTTCTCTAGAAAATTTAACAGTTATCAGAGTAATTACTCCGTGATTGAGAAGGAGGCATTGTCACTTATTTGGGCCTTACAGCATTTTGATGTCTATGTAGCAGCAGGAGGGCCGATTGTGGTTTATACTGACCACAATCCACTAACTTTTTTGCGGTCGCTCAGATGTCCCAACCAGAGATTGACCCGTTGGTCATTGTTTCTCCAGGCTTATAACCTGGACATTTAAATATATAAAGGGGTCAGAGAATATTATTGCAGATGCACTGTCTCGTGCTCCTCTGCAGTGATGGGGATTAGTATGGGCTCCAAGTTGATGTTGCCTCTTGTACTCTTGCCTCTTATTTCTATATCTGTTTCTTCTGTATTTATTTTCTTAATCTGTTTTTCAGGTTCCGGGATTGATGAGCATAGATGGGGAAATTTGCAGGTGAAGTGGCTGGGACGGAGGTCAGATATCGTCTTTGTGTCATATTGATGTAGTTTAGGTTATTTAGATATGTGGAGTAGTGTTGTTAGGTGTTACTGCTAGGTCGGTGGTCCTTGGGGACACCGACTTTAAGGGGGGGGGGGGTGTGACGGCCATGCATAGTTGGGTGTTTTGCTGTGTGGTGTTGGGCAGTTCACTGTTTCCCTTTTGTCTTTGAAGGTATCAGCGCCAGATTGGGAGCACCTGCGCTAGATGCTGTGGGAAGATAAATACTCCGGCCTTTTGAATCTCTCGCTCTCTCTGACCTGGTCTCACTCCTGCCAGCAGCACATCTTTGTTTTGTTGTTGATTATATTATGTTCTGTTACCTTTATTTTTCAACACTCAACTTTGCAACAGTCACTCATCCACATTTACATCACTGATGTCACTGACCAACACGCGCTACTTGCTGTTACTTATTAGTTTTATTGTTTAAGTTATTACAATAAATGTTTACTTTTGGCAATCTTTCGCGTCCTCTTTGAATTTGTCATGGCCTTTGAGCCGGGTCATGACAATATATTGAATGTTTTTGCCAATGAAAGCCTTTAAAACTTATGAAATGCGTATCATTGTTTTCCAGTATGAAACATGTGAAAAAATAATCTACAAATACTGAAGCAGAAAACTTTATATGCAAAACACAAAATTGATGTCACTGTCATGGCAACAGTTATATTTAAAGTTACAGCAATAAATATTGAAAACCAAGCTTTTAATGTTGTTTATATGTCTGTGTTGTTTTTAATATGCTTTAAGACAAACCATGTGCAAATTCAAGTCAACACCATTGCTGAGTATTTTCTCCTTAAAACAGCAGTGAACCAAAGACAGGCTGCGTCCGAAATCGCCCCCCTATACCCTTAAATAGGGCACTATTTGAGGGAACAGCCATTTGTAGTGGTGTCCGAAACCATAGTGGACGTTACTGAGAGCACTTATTGAATCCCAGAATACACCGCAATGACCAGTGTACAACTGATGTATGCTCAACGGCTAGTGAATACCCATAATGCACTGTGAGAGTCGCGCGTTGAATGAATTCCCGCGTCTGACCAAAAGATGGCACCGCAGCTGAATCATCCATCCATCCATTTTCGAAATCGCTGGTCCAATGTGGCTATAACATTATCATACAGGTATAAATTCTTTTTTAATTGATTATTATATTGTTTAACTACAGTTTATGTGCTAATTTCCATTACAACGTTCAAGATAAATCATTTACTACTGGAGCAGCCAGTTTGCTACGTTTTAATGATTATTAAGCAGCACAAACCATGCAAAAGCTGCAGCGCTTCCGGCACACTCAGTGCATGCCCGAATTCACTCACTCGTTTTCATTCACTCCTTCAGTGGATTAAAGTAGGGGAGAAATGTAGGGAATAGTGAATGAGCGTATATAGGGGGTGATTTCGAACACAGCATCAGTCTAAAATATGCGGTTTGAAATTGCTGGTGTTTCTGACGTCACAAACTACATTGTAACCAATCACGTCAACGTGTGATCGTCAACGAGTGGATCTCTGAGCTGGTGTGAGTGAGTGGGGGCGGGGCTGATTTGCATATTCATTGAACCGTGTATACTAAATGATGTTTTATTAACAAGGTTCGGGAGGAGCAGGTGCAGATAATTAACCCAATTAGCACAAGTGGAGATCAATCAGTAATCAACTCAGGACAAGATAAATAACAGCAGAACCCACCTTTGTTCCTTGACAGTTTATCAGCATCCCACCTCCACCCCATCTCCTCACTTTTAGTTCCATCTCCTCACTTCTAGTTCCATCCACTCTTACCAACGGGGGGAGTAGCCTACTCTGGTTTCGGGCAGAAATTCCGAGCTCGGAGCCCTCCACCCGGACAGCACGCCAAGTACGCATAACATTTACCGTAATAATTATCTGTAGATGTGAACTCATGAAATAAGGCAAGGGTGTAGAGTTATATTCAAGCAATTTTAAAGCATGACAAATTTTTTTTCAAGGAAAAAAACGTTTAAAGCTGCTGTCTGCAGTTTTTCCTCTTTGTCGCCATCTCTGTTCGAAATCTGCAATTGCAGTCATTCGCGGAATTATTAACTTTACGTGACTTGTACCTCGAGACGCCACAGTGCGGATGAATACAATGTTTTGAGGAGAATGTGCAGCTGTCAATCACCGCGCGGTGTGGATACTGCCATTAAGAATAACAGATTCTACTTTTTGGAAGTATGACCAACATAAGAATTTTCACCCTAAAATATCATCTGAACAAGTAACATCCACTTTTGTTCTTCTGACCAACTAAGGGAAAAAAACCCCATTGCAGTAATTAAATCACGCTGATTAAATCTAACGATCGATTATCATATCACGTCAAACCGAGCAAATTATACTTTGTTCTCAAATTGTTAATGTTAACAACATCAGCATTGCGTGACTACATTCAAAGCCCTTCAGATTTTTATCCTTGTCTTTGCATGGGCCCGGTTGCAGTCTCTTTTTCCAAACTCTCAGTCCAAAGTATTTTGCATTTTACAACGGGTGAATCTCTAGTTTTCACTGGTGATTGTCATTTGAACCTTTCTGGATCCGCCATCAAATTAATAAGTCTAATTATAGCAAGTACTGTGAGAAAAGGCTATAATCCTCACTCGCAATATAGCCTACTAGCCGAGACTCCTTCTTCATGTGTACAGATGTGACGTAATGACGCAAAGACATGCTCGAATTTCCCCCGGAAATCCACCAGTACCACTGGAATTAAAAACATTATTACAAGCTTACCGTTTTGAATCGAGCTAAGGTAAGTAGTAGGGGTGTAACGGTTCACAAAATTCACGGTTCGGTTCGATACGATACACTTGTGCCACGGTTCGGTTCGGTACGGTTCGGTACGTTTTCAATGCAGCAAAAAGAAAGAAATGCCAGAGAAATTTCCTTGATTTTTTTTTACTTATATTTTTATTAAAACTAACATCATAAAGTATGATATATTTTTTTACTTTGAGCAATGATGGAGCTATACTTGACTTTTCTTAGGAGCATATAAAACAAAACAGCTCCTTGGACAAAATGAAATGTAATATTGTAGTAGTTATAGGTTTATAGTTCAGATTAACATTTGAGGGCAGCAATTGTATTCATACTGTCAAAATAAAACCGACGTAATGTTACTTGAAAGCATTATAGCCTACTATTCCTGCCACACTTCCATGGTTACAGTTAGTAGTGTTACTACAGTAAACCCATGGTGAATGTTGCTGATCTGTGGACACTGGATAGTTCATTCATGGCACAATGTTTCTTCCTGGTTTCCACGTCAGCGCTGTTTGATCCGTTAATAACGGAGAAATGTGAATGTTTCTCACTAGATCTCGCAGCGATGTTATTATTTCAAGTTCAATAGCGAATTCAAATGCTTTCTTTACTGAATGTCTCAGCGCTGTCTGTGTAGTAACAGAGATCGGCTCGCGCTGCCTTGGTCCAAACTGATAAACGCTCCGTCAACCACACAATAACGAGTGGTTTCGTTCCGCTTACATTACATTTGCCATTTGATGTTGGCCAATGTTGTGGTCGCGCCAGCATCTGGAGTGCGCTTGCCATGCGCAACGCGCGGCGCGCGCCTACATTTAAAATAACGAAATTTTGATCGGCAGGAAAAATGTTACAACGAACCGTTCGGTTTGAAAATGCGTACCGAAAAACCGAACCGAAAGCCTCGTACCGAACGGTTCGATACGAATACGCGTATCGTTACACCCCTAGTAAGTAGATAGTTTTGAACACTGGCTGGTTATGTACTTGCTCAAAAAATTATATTGGATAATTTTTAACCCAAAAAAAGTTACGGACTGGAGTCCGTACGGATATGTCATTTTGGTGATCAAAGGTGAGTTGTAAGGGATTAAATGATTGACTACAGGGGGACTTTTAAAAAACGGGGTACTGCCTCACTGCTGGCCAAATTTTCTAATTCCAAGGACATTTTGAACATCAGAGAAGCAAAACTTCATCTTTCGTTTAAATGTTTCAAACCATGCAAAGCAATTTCAGGGGTCTTGAGAAGCCACAACCTTCTTTATTCTACATGAAGTGAGACTGTTTATGTGCTAGGTCTCTGTCATGATGAAAGCAGTGTTTGGCTGAATTCCACTTGCCTTCATACATTTATGCGCCTATCAATCACACACACACACTGAGCCCTGTAGGTGGGCTTTCCCTTTCCACTTTACTCCACTTATCCTTTTGAAGAAGGTACACAGAAACAGTTAATGAGAGAGAAGAAAAGTGCAGTTTTAACAGTTGTGACGGCAGATTAGATAAGAGAAGCGAAGCCCACTAATGAAGGAGAGGATGAGAAGGAAGTTATTTAGGGAATAACTAATCATGCCATGCCAAGTCTGTACAGCAAAACCTATGCTGTTTTTTTTATAAAACATATGAGCCTGACAACAGTTTCTGTTGTAAGCACATACATGTTACAAGTGCTTTTTATGTTGATGTTTGTTCATGCAATTCTTTGGACTTTATGAATTGAATGGTGGAAAGCTCAGTCTAAAGAGGGCAAACAGCACTCACTTTTGTAAGAACAGGCCAAGAGCTTTATAGCTGTAGTAAAGGTGTTGTGGTCAGAATTCATGGCACCCCTGGTAAATATGATCAAAAAAATAAATCTGCATTGTTTATCCTTTTGATCTTTCATTAAAAAAATTAGCAAAAATCTAACCTTTCATTGAAGTAAAAGAATTGAAAGTGGGGGGTAAATCTTAAATAAATAATAATAAATAAATGCTTTTCTTCAAAACACGCTGGCCATAATTATTGGCTCCCTGTTTTTAAAAACTTTTTGCAACCTCCTTTTGCCAAAACAACAGCTCTGAGTTTTCTCCTATAATGCCTGATGAGTTTGGAGAACAACTGACAAGAGATCAGAGACCACTCCTCCACACAGAATCTCTCCAGATCCTTCAGATTCCCAGCTCCATGTTGGTGCTTCTCTTCAGTTCAGCCCACTCATTTTCTATAGGGTTCAGTTTAGGGGACTGGGACAGTCATGGCAGAAGCTTTATTTTGTGCTCAGTTACCCATTTTGTCCAATAATTATGGCCAACGTGTTTAAGAGAAAAACATTTATTTCATAATGTGATCTTATATTTTACTAGCATAGGACAAAAAACAAATTATGAAATAAGGGGGAGGTTAATGCTAGCACATAATCACAGTTTAGTATTGCCATACATTTTGAATCCCCCAAATCATTATGATACAGGTAGGATTATGTAAACCATGCACACATTTCAGTGGCACAATCTAAAAACTCGCTGCTTTTCATGCACACTCATAGGTCCTATGTCAATAACAGCAACTCTCATCAGAGCACTTCATTTTCAGAGCACCCTGTAGAGTCATTAAAGCAATCTTCATTAACCTTTGACCCTCCAGACAACTCCTCATCAAGTTAGACTCAAACCTTGTCACTATTAATCTCATCTTAAAACTGAATAATATCCTAAATTATTTCTTAATTTACATACTATGCAAACAACACATGTATGTGTGGTTTTTAAACCACTTGGTTGAGGTTAAGGGAGAGTCTTTCTTGCTTTTAGTCTATTATGATAATGCCAACCTGTCACTGCAGTGCTCCCCACATGCAGGCAGCCCACTGGTAATAAAGTCAACTCTGATTTATTACATTTGTGCCTGAGTCCAACATGTGTGTGTGTGTGTGTGTGTGTGTGTGTGTGTGTGAAAGACAGTAAAGGTGTCAGAAGATAAATGCAATGTTCATAAAAGAGTGAGCAGCATATGTGGCAATATAGAGACAAAGGGGTGACATATGAATGCAGATATGGATATGGAATCAGGTTAGAACTGAATAATGTGAGTGATTAAGATTCATTGCCATTCTCTGACATCAGTCTGTGCATATACTGTACATTTTTATGTCAAAGCCCTTGGAGTTTTTGGGTCAGAAAGTCTCTGGCTGGCCCATAAATCTTGATAGGGTTCATCCACAGCACCTCCGTCCACACTCAGGACTCCATACAGATCTTTAATTATTTACACCCAGAACTAATTCATGGCAGATGTAGTGTGTGTGTGTGTGTGTGTGTGTGTGTGTATAATTGTGTGTGTGTGTATATAATTGTGTGTGTGTGTGAGCATGCATATGTCTGTTTATGTGAGGGTCACAATGGCTACATATTAATATTGCATGAGAACGGGCCTTTAATTATGAATCCAATCCAGACAGATGGACTCTTATCTAGTCATTCATCTGAGGTCCATTTATCACCACACTGCTTTTAGAATGGCAAGATAGAAAAGAAAAATGGAGAGAGAAAAGACAAAATGGAGGTGGTATAACGATACTGTTATAGATATAGTAAGAATGAGTGTGACGGTTTATCATCCCCCTAATTTACAAACATATCCTGTCTCAAAATAAGAAAAAAAGTAACTAAACTCACTGGTGTTTCTACCATGGCTAACATGACATTAAAAAAAAAGTAGTTTGCAGTTCCAATGTGTGGTAGAAAGACTCTCATTTGGATCTGTGTGTGTATGTGCATCCGTGTAGCTAAGACACAATTTCTCAGTGAAGATAAGAGCACAGGAGAGGGATGTGATGGATTTCAACGTCTGTTGACATAGGAAATGCTATGGTTAAGAGAATTTGCTTAATGAAGAAATGTGGAATAATGTTTTTTAGGATTACAAATGTGAAATTTAGCTCTAACCGTAAAAAGAGATATCTACACTTAATAAAAATATTTTTTGATACATTCATAATGATTTGATACATGTACATCAACAGCACTATAGCAAGTGTGATATTGTAACTGTAAACAACAGTTATTTAGGCAAACTATAAGACAAAGAAGAAATACTGTGTAACAGACTTTAGACACAATGTTGACTTAATGTATTTTTGGTCCACCCACATAACTATTCAGTGTCAAAGTAGAATGATTCAGTTAGTGTCTCAGAGCAACAAGTTCCTGAATGAATCAGGGTTTTGGAACAAATATGGTTGAGTGAATTATTCAATGATTCACTTATAAACACTTAGGCCCTGTCTCAAATGGCACCCTAAACACTCGCAGTCTTGCTATGAGTTCCAGTGTTGTGCAAGTTACTTCCAAACTGTAATACATTATATATTACTTGTTACTGTTATTTAAAAGTAATGCATTACCTTACAATATTACTGTCTCAGAATTGTAATGCGTTACATTACTCCTGTATTACTTTTGAGTTACTTTCACCAAAATAACTATACAAGTAGAACTTAACATTCTAAATGACTAGGGCTGTAACGATATGCGATATGAAACCGAAATCGCGACACTCAGATCCACGAACCTGCAGAATCGCGACACACCTCTTCCAACTCCCAGCGTTATCCATACTCAGGGCCGTCGCTAGTGGGGTGAAAGGTGGTGACAATTATAGGGGCCCCCGCTGCCCAGGGGGCCCCACAAAATCCAGCAGTTATACTATTTAGGCCCCTGTTGTATGAATAATTCTAATATTTATATTAGTTGTATGCCTGAGATTTAAATGAAAACCACAAAAACGTGCAATTTGGGTAAATATTTTTCCAAATATCTGCTTCTCTTACCTCCATAAAAATGGTTTAGTTCGACCTAAAGTATTTATTAATTATTCAGTCAGAGTCAGTGACAAACATCAGATGGACCCAATAAAATTGTAAGTCCCACCCCAGCTCGTGAACAGAACCAATCAGAGTTGAGGCGGCAGCCTGAAGATAACGATGAACTTGGTGGAAGAGCAGGAGACTGACTGACTGAAAAATGTCGGGGAAAAGAGAACATAAATCAGGTACCAGAAATGCCAGGAAAAGACGGAGAGGGAGGCAAGGAGAGTGGTTGTATCCCAGTCGATCAAGACGTTCTTAAAGACCGGTTATATATTGTTATTTCGCTGGGAATTAGAAAACGTACTCGGTTACTAACGTAACCTCGGTTCTCTCTAGAGAGGGAACGAGTACTGCGTAATAGCTTTACGCTAGGGGAAAAACTCTTTTCCACGAGATATTGAAGCCAAAAATTATCCTTAATTTTTTATTAATGTAAAACGCTTTGCAGCAGCAAGCAGACATAGGCGAAACAGCTCGCGCGCCTATTGGTTGCTCTTGCGGCAAATGCAGCAGCCTATCGAGAGAGACTCTGCGTGACGTAATGACCAATGGGGGCAATTCGCGCCCATATCGTCACGTCCCGCCAGAAAGGGCGTGGTCTCACCCTATAAATATGCTCGTTAGGCTGGTACAAGCTGGTTTTTATCGCTGAAGCGAACCAGAGCGTATTCCAAGCACGGCAAGATACGCAGTACTCGTTCCCTCTCTAGAGAGAACCGAGGTTACGTTAGTAACCGAGTACGTTCTCTTACGAGAGTATCTCTCGTACTGCGTAATAGCTTTACGCTAGGGGAACACAATGGAACACGCCGTGCGTACAGGGATCCAACACCAAAGTCCCAAGGGCCGAAGCCCAGGGCTCATGTAGTGCATAATCACCATAAACTCACATAGAGTGGAGGAAGAGAGGCTGGAAGCGTCATTCCCTATAAAAAAGCACCCAGCAGGGCTATCATATGACAATAAAACGCGCAGCCAGGGTGAAAGCTTTCAGCCTGATCTGGGTGGCCATACGTGTGTCAACACTCATGGGGCTGCAGTAAACTCAGCATCTGGGCCGCACAGCGGGGCAGATAGCACTGAATTTTAGACCGCCAAAAGCTTAGCTTGTAAGGCGGGTACCTCCAGGTTATAGTATTTTATAAATGTAGACGGCGAGGCCCAGCCCGCGGCCGTACAGATATCTTGCAGGGAAACCCCGCTCGACCAAGCCCACGAAGAGGCCACGCCTCTCGTGGAGTGCGCTCTGACACCCAAGGGGCACTGTAGGCCCTTTGCAGAGTAAGCGAGCGCAATGGCATCCACTATCCATCTGGATAGGCTCTGTTTTGAGGCGGCGAGTCCCTTGGAACGCCCGCCAAACAAAACGAAAAGCTGCTCCGTCTGTCTGAAAACAGACGAGCGTGACACATAAGCTCTCAATGCCCTGACGGGGCAAAGGAGACTCGCGTCCTCCTCCTCACTGAGAACCGGAAGGGCGGACAGGGAAATTACCTGGGCCCTAAACGGTGTATTGAGGGATTTCGGGACATACCCGTGCTTAGGTTTGAGAATGACCTTCGAGTCATTAGGCCCAAACTCCATACACGACGCGCTTACTGAAAGCGCCTGCAAGTCCCCTATGCGCTTCACTGAAGCGAGAGCCATGAGAAACACTGTTTTGAACGACAGGTGTTTCATGTCCACCAGCTGGATTGGCTCGAACGGGGCGCCTTTCATGGCCTCCAGGACCGTGGAAAGGTCCCACGTCGGGACTGAAGGGGGCCTGGGAGGGTTCAGCCTCCGAGCTCCCCTAAGGAAACACACGACTAAGTCATTTTTTCCCCAGCGACTGGCCAGACACCGGTTTTGCAAACGTTGCTATGGCCGCCACATATACTTTGAGCGTGGATGGGGTCCTGCCCTTATCCAGTAGCTCTTGAAGGAAGGAAAGCACTTCCGAAACCCCGCATTCCACAGGTGAAAAGCTCTGGGCTTGACACCATGCAGAGAAAACAGACCATTTCGAGGAGTAGAGCCGCCTGGTAGACGGAGCTCTAGCCTGCGCGATCGTGTTTAACACTCCTTCTGGGAGGCTAGCGGGTACCCGTTGATGGCCCATGCGTGCAGGGACCACAACTCCGGGCGAGGGTGCCAAATCGAGCCCTCCGCCTGAGAGAGGAGGTCTCTCCTCAATGGTACAGGCCATGGGGCAGTGCTGGTCAGCTGCATCAGGGCAGGGAACCACGTCTGGTTTGTCCAGAGC
This sequence comes from Rhinichthys klamathensis goyatoka, assembly GCF_029890125.1. Classification (NCBI taxonomy): domain Eukaryota; kingdom Metazoa; phylum Chordata; class Actinopteri; order Cypriniformes; family Leuciscidae; genus Rhinichthys; species Rhinichthys klamathensis. The sequence goes on along the minus strand of NW_026606799.1, from coordinate 422,929 downwards.
GGAGCTACGAGCAGCACTGGGCATCCGTTCTCCCTGATTCGTTCCAACACCTGAGGCAGGAGCGAGACAGGAGGAAAAGCATATAGGGGGCAGTGGGGCCAAACATGAGCCAGCGCGTCCTTGCTTTTCGAGAAAAACTCCGGGCAATGAGCGTTTTCGTGGGACGCGAATAGGTCCACCTGTGCTCTGCCGAACGTTTTCCACAGCAGCTGGACCGTCTGCGGGTGCAGCGACCATTCCCCTGCTGGAACATTGTTCCTGGACAGTCTGTCTGGTCCCACATTCAGGTGACCAGGCACGTGCGCTGCTCTCAGTGAGAGCAGGCTGTGCTGAGCCCAGACCAGGAGGCGTTCCGTCAGCCTGTGAAGGTTTCGTGACCTGACGCCGCCCTGGCGATTTATGTATGCCACCACTGACATGTTGTCCGACCGGACCAAGACGTGGTGGCCTGTTACCTGGGGACAAAAACGCCGTAGCGCTTTGTCGACTGCTATCGTCTCCAAGCAGTTTATGTGAAGGAGCTTTTCCCGTTCTGACCACAGGCCAGCTAGCGGTCTGCCCTCGAGCAGCGCTCCCCACCCCGAGGTGGAGGCGTCCGTAGACACCACCTTCACACTCGAAGCGGCCCCCAGACTCACACCTGACTGATACCAGTCGGTTATTTTCCAAGGTTCCAGAGCTGAAACACACTGTAGGTTGACCCTGAGGCGAAACAGACCCGCTGTCCATGCCCTGGGTGGAACCCGCGCTTTCAGCCACATCTGCAGTGGGCGCATGCGAAGCAAGCCCCACTGGAGTACAGAGGCCGCTGAGGCCATCAGCCCCAGCATTTTCTGAAACCTTTTGAGCGGAACTATCGAGCCGTGGCGGAAGGATTTCGCGACGCGCTGAATATTTAGTCCGCGCTCTGGTGACAGGCGTGCCGTCATGGATAGCGAGTCTAACACTGTTCCCAGAAAGGAAATTTTCTGACTGGGAGACAGTGAGCTCTTCGCCCAATTGACTGTGAGGCCCAGCTCCTCGAGGTGCTCGAGTAATGCGGCCCTGTGTTCTATGAGCTCCGATCGTGATCGAGCTAGAATCAGCCAATCGTCCAAGTAGTTCAGGACTCGCATGCCCTGAAGTCTCATGGGTGCGAGCGCCGCGTCCATGCACTTCATGAATGTACGAGGTGCTAGGGACAGGCCGAACGGCAGGACTGCGTATTGATATGCCTGGCCCTCGAAAGCGAATCTCAAGAATCGCCTGTGATGGGACGCTATTTGTATTTGGAAATAGGCGTCTTTCAGATCTATTGACATAAACCAGTCCCCGTGGCGCACTTGCGCGAGGATTTTCCTGGTCGTAAGCATTCTGAACTGGCGCTTCACAAGCGCTCTGTTCAGCTGTCGCAGATCTAAAATGGGTCTGAGACCTCCATCTTTTTTCGGTACCAGAAAATATCTGCTGTGTAGGCCCCCTTTGCTCTGAGCTTGAGATAAAGGTTCTATAGCACCTTTGCTCAGTAGTTTCGCTATCTCGGCTCGAAGTAGATGAGATACTTCGTTTTCCACCGCCGTCTCGACGCGCGCCGTATAACGGCGGGGACGTCGAGCGAACTGTAGCGAATAGCCTCTTTTTATAGTGTTCAGCACCCATTCTGATACCCCAGGAAGCTGTGCCCACACTTTCGCGTGAATAGCTAGGGGTAGAATGAGATCTGGGCTCTGGCCGAGACATAGTGACAGCAAGAGAGCTCCGGCGTGCTGTAACGCAGACACTGTGTTTACAGTGTGTGAGGCGGGGGGCGCGCCGATCGCGGCGGGCAGCCTGGCCGCGCTCAAAACCCTTATAGCAGTTTGCTGAGGGAGAGAGCGGGGCGAGCCCCGTGGGGCTTAACATGTCTGTGAGTGAATGTGGGCGCAGGACAGCGGGCACATTTACTGCACTGAAAAACACCGTCGGCCTGAGCTGACTGAATGCGTGTTGGTTTCGTTTTCAAAGAACCCGTGGGACATGTGGTGTGTAGTGTTTGTGGGCACTGAGACGTAGGCACATTCACTACATTTAGTGCACAATCGACATGAGGCGATTTTGTTTGTGCGAGCCCTGCATTTTTGCGGGCTGTGTTTGTGTGTAGAAATGAGCCCTGGGTTGTAGGCATTTTCAATACACTCATAACACCATCGGCTGTGGCCGGAATACCAGAAAATACACCATTTATGTGATTTATCTGCGTCGCCGTGGGAACAGCATTTGTGTGCAGGCAAGCGGGCATGGTACTGGCTTGCTTCCTGCAAAATACACTGGAACAGTCACATTTTCTGGAACTGAACGAGCGAAAATTTCAGTGGAAGTCTGGCCACGGCGAGACTGAAACACCGTCGATTTCCTAGGAGGCTAGGAAGACTTGTGTTGGTTTCGTTTTACAGAAACCGTGGTAGTGTTTGTGGGCACTGGGTTGTGGGCACATTCACTACATTTAATGCACAATTGACATGCGTCGATTTCATTTGTGCGAGCCCTGTACCGTGGCGGGCTGTGTTTGTGTGTAGAAATGAACACTGGGCTGTGAGCATTTTATTACACTTATAACACCATCGGCTGTGGCCGGAAAACCAGAAATACAATGATTACATGATTTTTCTGGGTCGCCGTGGAAACGGCCTTTATGTGCAGGCAAGCGGGCCGTGGTACCAGCTTGTTTACTGCAAAATACACTGGAACAGTCGCATTTTCTGGAACTGAACGAGCGAAAAGTTTCGGTGGAAGTCTGGCCGCGGCGAGACTAAATTTTTATCTGCTGCGAGAGCCGGGATCGAACACGGGTCTCCCGCGTGAAAGCTTCGGGTTCCGCCACTGGGCCACAGGGAGAACTACACTAGCGCAAGCAGATAAGAGAGCATCATCACAGTTTTGTGTGTGTCGGCGTTTGTATGCAGGTGTGCGTGTTATACAACAGGCTCATTGCTGCAATAATGACATTTTCAGCCGCTCAAACTAGGAGCTGAGAAATGTTTAAGAAATGGAGATTAGTCCGGCCTCGGCGGGGACTAAAACACACTCTTTTCTCATTTGCCGGTGACGCACGCCCATGGGGGGCGGGGTAGATTTCTTATAACGTAAAGAAAGCTAGCCGCGGTTTTAGGGCTCGCGGTCTTGATGCTGGCCCGTTTCCTTGACGACTCGCGGACAGAAGGCGGAGGTCCACAGAGCTCGCCTGTTGCGCGGCGGTTGCGCGGGCGCCTCCCAATCGAGGCCGATGCTTTCCACGGCCTGAGAGAGCAGACGCATCAGCTCAGTCTCAATGCCGGTTCTCTTACCAGTGGTCTGGCGGGAAACGCTAGCGGAGGGGAGGTCCACGGAGCTCGCCCAATCCTCGCTATCGGATGCCAGAAGAGAACACGCCTCGGTGGGTTCGTCGAACTCGTGGATGGACGCGGCGGCAGGCGGCGGCCGTTGTCCGTCAGTGAGCGACTCGAGCGAAGCCGGCGAAGCTGGCAGGCGAACCGGCGAGCTTTGGCGGGCTGGAGAAAGCTCGGGAGCGCGCTGGGCGCGGCGCTTCTTGCGGCGCGGCACCACGGCGGGCTGTGGTGAAGGCACGGAGAATGATGCCAGGCGAGTCCTCAGAGTCACCATAGGCAAAAACTCGCAATGAGGGCATCCGCCGTCAGCGAGCGCGAGAGCCGCGTGATCCTCACCCAGGCAGGAAACACAGATGACGTGCCGGTCTCCGTCGCTGAGCGGGGCGCGGCACGAGCCACAGGATGGCATCTTTAAAAAGACGCAGCTCTTTTGTGAAGAGAAGTGTGAGTCGCGTCAAGTAAGCGAGCAAACACTCTCAGCAGAGTAAAGATACACAGAGTATAAAAGGATATAGAACGCCGGAAAGCGCAGCAGGTACAGCAGTTGAAAAGGCTTGCTTTGACGGCGCGGCTTCTCACTCCGGATCCAGCGATGTGTGTGCGTCGCTGAAGAGATAAAAATCAGCTTGTACCAGCCTAACGAGCATATTTATAGGGTGAGACCACGCCCTTTCTGGCGGGACGTGACGATATGGGCGCGAATTGCCCCCATTGGTCATTACGTCACGCAGAGTCTCTCTCGATAGGCTGCTGCATTTGCCGCAAGAGCAACCAATAGGCGCGCGAGCTGTTTCGCCTATGTCTGCTTGCTGCTGCAAAGCGTTTTACATTAATAAAAAATTAAGGATAATTTTTGGCTTCAATATCTCGTGGAAAAGAGTTTTTCCCCTAGCGTAAAGCTATTACGCAGTACGAGAGATACTCTCGTAAGAGAACTTCCGTCTACAGTCTGCCGTGTACAGTCATTTTTTATTATCGGTGCGCGCCACAATCGACCGAATGATTACGTGGTCTAAATTCCTGTCTTTTTACACTATTGTAAATAGAGTTTTAAAAAAATTACACGAGTCACGACGCATTGCATTATGCATCTGACCTGCCGGCTGATGATATTTAAAACATCGAGAAAACACGAATACAACACACTGCACTTGGATGAATAAATGTATTCGCTTTATTTAATAATATTACCAGTTCCATATTATCTTTATTAAAAAATAAGGCAATAAATGGTTTTATTTTTTTAATTAGACTGCATTCTTGTCAATTTCTAAATGTTTACTTTTTGATTTATGAATTATAACAGACTGATTGGGGGGAAAAAATATTACTTTTTAAAAATTGGTTTTATTATTATTTACATTAGTTGTAATTTTTATATAAACATTTAACTTTTAAAATAAAGGTTTTACAACAACATCACCATCTTCTGTTATATGTAGGCCTCCATGTTCATCTATTGTACAGTATATGATATTGGTGGAGGGTGGTGGGGGCCCACATCAATATTTTTTCAGGGGGCCCCGAATCCTCTAGCTACGGCCTTCTCCATACCGTCCAGATCCAATGCTACCACATCTTTAAATTACTATTAGTATTATTTGAAGTTAACTTAACATTATAAAATATGTAGACCTACACCACAAAACTAGTTGAGGATAAATTATTTAAAATTTGGGAATTCCAGCGTTATGGACATGAGATTTGCAGTCAAAACTTGAAATATAAATTCTCAGAAAATGCATTAATACCAAAATATTGAAACGTCTGTTTATCCATAGGCTCCTCCCTGAAAGGAGTCCAGACATTAGAAAAATATCAGTCTACACATGCGTTTTATATTTAATATTAGGGAAATAGACAGTCATGCGTGACAAAAAAAATCTTTAACTTTTAGGAGGCAACGATTTTTTGTTGTTGTAATTCTGTGAATTACACTGCGCAAATCGGATGAAGAAGGGTTGACTCTCCACAGAACATAAAATATTCATTTTATTTTATTTTCGTGTTCGCATTTATGAGGAAAAACGAATCGGTTACCTAACGTAACCTCGGTTCTCTCTAGATGAGGGAACGAGTATTGCGTAAGCTAGCTTACGCTACGGGAAAGATTAATCTTTTCTGAGAAATTGAAGCCAAAAAATTATCCTATAATTTTGTATCCATTGTCAACGCAGTTCAGCTGCAGCCGACCATGAGCGGGCTAGCTAGCAGCTCATTGGTTCGCTCACAGAGAACTGCTTAAGCCTATGAGGAGACGCGAATGAACTCTCGGCCAATGAGAGTCTGACATGCTCTCATTACGTCAGAGCCCGCCGAAACGGGCGTGGTCAGAGAGTATATTACTGGCGTCCTAGGCTGTAAACTCTGGTTTTCATAGAATGAAGCGAGAACGCTAGTAGCACAAGCACGGCCAGGAACGCAATACTCGTTCCCTCATCTAGAGAGAACCGAGGTTACGTTAGGTAACCGATTCGTTCTCTTACGAGAGGTTCTCTCGTATTGCGTAAGCTAGCTTACGCTACGAGAACACCTGGTCAACGCCGTGCGTGCTAAGCATCCACTATGAGTCCCAGGGGAGACCCCAGGGAACCCTTATGAGTGGGAATAAATATAAGTACATGTGACAAAGGCCAGCAGAGCGGGCCGGAGATTGTGTAGTACATAAGCACATGATAGAGAGGGACAGAGCGAAACCGGTCTGTGTGAATAACTCCCTATAGTGCAGCTCAACCAGAAGAGCTGTAACATACTAGACTGCTAGTAGTTTAGCCTGCAAGGCGGGAACTTCCAGATTGTAAAATCTGACAAAGGTGGAGGGGGAAGCCCATCCCGCTGCCACACAAATGTCATGAATGGAAATTCCGCTGGACCATGCCCACGATGAGGCCATGCCTCTAGTGGAATGAGCCCTGATGCCCAGAGGGCATGGCAGGTCTTTTGATGCGTATGCGGCTGCTATGGCATCAACTATCCATTTGGATAGAGTCTGTCTCGAGGCGGCCGACCCCTTGGTGCGCCCACCGAACGAAACAAAAAGCTGCTCGGATCGTCTGACCGGAGCAGTGCGAGTAATGTATAATCTCAGGGCCCTGACCGGACACAGGAGATTAGTGTCAGATTCGCTATCGGATGCAGGCAGAGCCGATAGGGAAATAACTTGTGCCCTGAACGGGGTACCAATCGCTTTTGGGACATAACCATGTCTAGGTTTGAGAACGACTAAGGAGTCATTGGGCCCAAACTCGAGACAGGAAGCGCTAATGGACAGCGCGTGAAGGTCTCCCACACGTTTTACTGACGCGAGCACGAGCAGAAAAACTGTTTTGAGCGAAAGGTATTTGAGGTCCACGATGTTTAGCGGTTCGAATGGGGGAGCTTTCATAGCTTCGAGAACTATGGAAAGGTCCCAAATCGGCACCGAAGGGGAGCGTGGGGGGTTCATCCTTCTAGCTCCCCTGAGGAAGCGGATGACCAAGCCATCTTTGCCCAGTGACTGGCCGCGCCGGGGTTCAACGAACGCTGCGACGGCTGCCACATACACCTTGAGAGTGGACGGGGACCTGCCCTTGTCCAACATCTCTTGGAGAAAAACTAGCACGGAAGGAACCTCGCATGACCGTGGGTCCAAGTTTCTGTCGGTGCACCATTTAGAGAACACAGACCATTTAGACGCATAGAGCCTTCTAGTAGAAGCCGCTCTAGCCTGCATGATCGTGTTTAACACTCCCTCTGGCAAAGCAACGGGTAGGTGTTGATCACCCACGCATGTAGCGCCCAGCGCTCTGGGTGGGGATGCCAGATCGTGCCGCGAGCTTGGGAGAGGAGATCTGCTCTGACTGGAATGGGCCACGGGGCTGTCTGTGACAGCTGAGCGAGCTCCGGAAACCAAGTCTGACCCTCCCAACACGGGGCTATGAGGAGCACCGAGTGGCGTGTTTCCCTGATTCTCTGAAGCACCTGTGGTAGCAGAGAAACCGGAGGGAATGCATAAAGCGGGCGGCTGGGCCAGGTCTGGGCTAGCGCGTCCTCGCTCTTTGAGAAAAATATTGGGCAGTGGGTGTTCTCTTCTGAGGCGAAGAGGTCCACCTCTGCTCTGCCGAATATTCGCCACAGCTTTTGGACTGTAAGAGTGTGCAGGGACCATTCCCCGGGGGGAATGGGGTTCCTGGACAGACTGTTTGGGCCGTCGTTCAGATGGCCCGGCACGTGCGTCGCTCTGAGCGAGAGCAGGTGACACTGAGACCAAACTAAGATGCGTTCTGTCAGCCGGAAGAGATTCTTGGATCTGACTCCGCCCTGACGGTTTAGATAGGAGACCACGGCTATATTGTCCGGCTATATTGTCCGAACGGATCAGCACGTGGTGACCGTGAATGCGCGGAAGAAAGCGCGTGAGCGCGTTCTCGACCGCCAGCATCTCCAAACAGTTTATGTGGAAGAGGCTCTCCTGAGCTGATCAGGGGCCGAAGGCCGGTGAGCCCTCGCAGACCGTACCCCAAACCGAGTTGGATGCGTCTGTCGACATGACTTTTCGGCGAGAAAAGGTCCCCATGGAAACGCCCCGCTGAAACCATTCTGCCACAGTCCATGGCTGCAGAGCTGTGATACAGGTCTGCGTTACTTTTATCAGCTGGCGGCCCGTGGTCCACGCACGGTGAGACACACGGCTCTTCAACCACAAACAAAATACAATTGTAAAGGATACGTCGTCGGATGGCGCTAGCTTGCAGGACGGCTGAAGGTGGCGAAGACGGCCGGCTTCCTCAGTCTCCCAGATGCTCGCTAGAAGGTGCCTTTTCAACGACGGCGGCTTCTCTCAGGATCAGCAGATGCGTGCAGCCTCGCTGAAGAGATGAAAATCAGAGTTTACAGCCTAGGACCATACCTGTCAAGTATCCCGTTTTGGCCGGGAAAGTCCCGTATTTAACCCTTCTTTCCCGCCGTCCTCCCGTATTAGGATTTTCCCGTAAATCTCCCGTATTTTAACCTGCGTTATTGAAAAATAATAATACCCCGGGCGGAGTAAAAAAAACAAAAAACATTCCCAATCTGAGCTCTGTCACTAGCCTCGCGATAACTAACGTTACAGGTACTGTAGGTGGTAGTTGTCGCGATGTTAGTGTGTGAGGTCAGATGATGAGTGACAACGCGGGGGAAACCGGTGGGGAAACAAAAAACAAACAAAAACAGAGACGGATGATGGACGCTATGACAGAGCAAGGTACTCCTGCCAAAAAACCAAAACCCTCATGTACTAAATACCGCGATCATTGGGATAGCGAATTTACTTTTCTGAAGAGGAGCAGGGTGGGGGACAGTCACGCGTTTTGTAAGTTTTGTAACTGCGACTTTAGCATCTCACACGGGGAAGGAATGATGTATGTCAGCACGAGAAAGGGTGTTTTAGCATGGTACGAAAGATTGTTACAGAGAATAGGATGACGTTAGACAACACAGAACTGTTTGCTCTACTCTCATGTAAAATTAACCACTCTGGCCCAGCCCACAAATACACTCCTTCCAAAACAGTTAAAGTCTGCAACAAATTTGTTCAATAACTCACTAAAAGAGTAAAGAAAAGTTATGTGAAATGAAAAGAAAAACTGCAAATGAAAAGAAAAACTGTAAAAGAAAAGCAATATGAAATGAAAATAATGTGTGGAATGAAAATAAAATGTAAATGTAAAGACAAGCAATGTTAAATGAACAGAAAATATGCAAATAAGCCTTTAAATAAATGCTCTTAATACCCTATAACGTTACCATACATAGGCCTATTAAGACAGGTGTTATAGACTAAATGAAAAACACACACACACACACACACACACACACACACACACACACACACACACACACACACACACACACACACATATATATATATGTGTGTGTGTGTGTGTTTTCATTTAGGCTATAACACCTGTCTTAAAATGTAAGGGATACTGGAGCTTGGTTGGGGTGGTGGGACTGCTCGCAGTGGGCGCCGGAAAATTTCCCTTATTTTCAAATCCAAAACTTGACAGGTATGCCTAGGACGCCAGTAATATACTCTCTGATCACGCCCGTTTCGGCGGGCTCTGACGTAATGAGAGCATGTCAGACTCTCATTGGCCGAGAGTTCATTTGCGTCTCCTCATAGGCTTAAGCAGTTCTCTGTGAGCGAACCAATGAGCTGCTAACTAGCCCGCTCATGGTCGGCTGCAGCTGAACTGCGTTGACAATGGATACAAAATTATAGGATAATTTTTTGGCTTCAATTTCTCAGAAAAGATGAATCTTTCCCGTAGCGTAAGCTAGCTTACGCAATACGAGAGAACCTCTCGTAAGAGAAACAATGTTACAGACGTGACACAGTTCTCCATTACCGTACGTTCACACCGCCGCCGGCGAGAGCGGCAAAATTCGCTCTCGCCGCCCTGTCAGCGACGCCGTGGAAAGATTCGTGGACGCTCTGATGCTCTGACGTAGATCGAATGCTTGGTCTTTTTTAAAACTTTATTTAAAGGGGCCGCGAAGCAAACAAGCATGTCGATCGTTATGTTTGCAGAAAATGTATCGATGGAAAGAACTTAATTATAGTGACATGTTTGCTAACGAAATAAACAAATTAAAAGCCATTTGTTTGGTGTGGCTTTTGTGTTCATGGTTAAATGCTATTCTAATTTGCATTCCCGCTGAAAAACAAGCGTTCTAGCACGAATATCTTGCCTATAAATAGTGTTGCGCGCCTTCTTATGAAATTCAAATGATCAACCTCTCCTCTATTTTGCTTGGGAACTAATGTGGTCGGAACCTTTGTTACTTGACTGCGTTCTCTGGAATCCTCTCAAACGGAGCACATCTACATTCCGATTGGTTGCCGCCGGCTGCCGCCGAACCGCGTCATAGCTCATTTCCCTAAAGTTGAGCTGATTTCAACTTCTTCTCGCCGCTCCTCGCCGCTCTCACCGTCCAAGACGCGCCGCGCCGCCCTCGCCGGAGCTCGCCGCCGGCTCTCATTGAAAATGAATGACTTCCGGCCACTTTGACGCTCTCGCCGCCGGCGGTGTGAACGCACAGTTACGGACGCGACCGCTGAAGCGGCACTAAAAGACTGCTTTAAAACTTTCACAGAGACCTTACACAGAAGACACAAAAGCCTTTCTTTAAAGTGAATTTCGTTTTGTATTAATTGTATCTTAATTGTAATCAATGTTTCATCAACCAATTACTTGGATAAGTTGGCCTATCTATAATTGTCTGCTATATTTAGCCTACTTCTTATTTGTTAAATCCATCACGACACGGAGGTGAACTGGAGCGCGTCTCATAAATGAACCGAAAATCAGCGTATAAGGTAGCCTATTCACGGACCTGAAAAATATATCTATATTGAAATGTCTACTTGTAAACAGAACAATTCAAAACGAAAGAAAACAGACTCTGCTTATGAAATGAAATGTGCATTTCTCTCTGGTGCATTCACTAGCTGCGAAGATCGCGAGTCAGCATCGTCAACTTCATCTTGACTTTATTAATAAACAATTAAAATGTCTCCTTGCTATATTTGACATATTCATAATCATTGCTTTTGCCGGTTCTTTGTGACAGCTTTTATGTGCTTTATCGGCAGACGGCAGCGCCGCCGCCCTTACATGAACGCGTCATCACCGCATCAAAAACATGATTGCGTGATGAAAACATGAAAAATACCACATAAACATTGCCTAACTGTTTAGAAAGGAAACACAGAACGAATAGCATAATGCGCATACGTCCATCTCGCGAATGTATAGTCTTCTTCATGATGAAGAAGACTATACATTCGCGAGATGGACGTTCATGCCATCTTCACCATTAACCGATTTTCCACTGGCCAGCGCAAGAGGCCGAAATCATACTTCACGGCACTCCTGTAAAAAATAAATCGCTATACAAATATATCAGACGCTGCCATTTAGTCTTTATTTACAGACTTGGACACCAGACGCGGCTATTGACTGACCACGAACAGGTAATTTAGCCTACTTGCATTTTTCATTCGTAATGTCTCGCGGTCTTGTTTTTTTTTTTTTTTTTTTTACAATTAAAACTAAAAGTCTGTTGTAACGCAAGCCTTACTGAACATGTACCGAGTAAAATATTACTGAATTGATTAGTAATGCCTTACACTACTGCGTTACAGCAAAAAGTAATATGTTACTGTAATGCATTACTTTTGTAACGCGTTACTCCCAACACTGATGAGTTCGTACTTTTGTGATGTAACGCCCCTTTGACTGTCAAGCAGCAGAAGTCTAAAAGTGCGCACTGAGGGTGCACATCGACCACAAAGCTGAAATGACAAATGGAACACCCTACGGTCCCCTGGACTTCACCATCACGTGCACGCGGTGACCATTGTTAGTCCACAAGACCATAAGTATGAAGAGTGCCATTTGGGACAGAGCCTTAAAGGGTTAGTTCACCCAAAAATGAAAATTCTGTCAGTAATTACTCACCCTCATGCTCTTCCAACCCCGTAAGACTTTCATTCATCTTTGGAACACAAATTAAGATATTTTTGATTAAACCTGAGAGCTGGATCACTCCTTCATAGGCTTCTTAAGGGATCGAAACTGGCCGGCCGAAAAGTTATGAAAGACATCGTTAAAATAGTCCGAGTGACTACAGTGGCTCAATCTTAAGTTTATCAAGTTTATACTTTTTGTGCACAAAAAACAAACAAAAATAACGACTTTATTCAACTATTCATTTCCTTCTCTGTGGGCCTCGAGATTTCACGTAGTGAAACTACGCAAAGCTTCTAGGTTGCACATCACACGTAGGCTCACTATTGGCCGACGCTGGTCATGTGTGTGATGCGTGTGACGTACAACCTAGAAGCTTTGCGTAGTTTCACTACGTGAAATCTCGAGGCCCACAGAGAAGGAAATGAATAGTTGAATAAAGTCGTTATTTTTGTTTGTTTTTTGCGCACAAAAAGTATTCTCGTCGCTTGATAAACTTAAGATTGAGCCACTGTAGTCACTCGGACTATTTTAACGATGTCTTTCATAACTTTTGGGCCGGCCAGTTTCGATCCCTTAAGAAGCCTATGGAGGAGTGATCCCAGCTCTCAGATTTAATCAAAAATATCTTAATTTGTGCTCCGAAGATGAACGAAGGTCTTACGGGGTTGGAACAACATGAGGGTGAGTAATTACTGACAGAATTTTCATTTTTGGGTGAACTAACCCTTTAAATGAATGACTCATAAAAACAATTCGTTGTCTTCACCTACTGGCGTAACTATATAACCTGCAGAAACAGTTACTGAATGAATCAATATTTTTTGTTTGAGTCGGTTGAGTGAATGATTCAATGACTCACTCATAAAACAGTCATTTTTGCCACCTACTGGTTAACAATGTAACCTGCAGAAACAGTTAATGAAAAATTCCCACAACTACACAAACTGACAGTCTGTCTAGACCCAGAAAAAAGCGGAGTGATACAAACAAAATGGACAAATTTCAGAATATGATATTATTTTTTACCAGAACAAATTCATAATGTGTTCAAAGTTGAGAGGAAACACTGTGATTCTTACAACATTAGAATGATAATCTACTTGATGCATATAAAATTGTAAGCATTATAAACCATGTGCAGATCAAATGCAATGATATGTTTTTTTTTGGTATATAGAAGAATTCTTTCTGCGTTTTGTAATTTTTCATAAATATTCATTTTTGTGTTGATTCGTGAGGCTGTTCCAAACTAATCTCTTATTATCATTCCTCATAAGCTTCTGGCAGATCTGAAGAAGAGAATAAAAGCTTCTACTACAATTCACAGGGGGTAGCACACAGCATAAGATAATGTCCTGATGTTGCTATGGTGATCTCAGGCTCTTATATCAAAGGTTTAAGGTGACATTTGGGGAGTTCAAATGGTTGATTCAACACTGTTAGAGACCGGCAAAATCCAAGATATTAAAAAATATTTTTCAGCCGTCACCAAACCCTGAATTGAGATATCTCAGAGGGTTAAGGTTCATTAAGCACTTAGCCAAGAGAGAAAATGAGAGGGAGGATTGACAGGGGGTGGAACAGTCTGTGTGTGTTGTCCTTGAGGTCAGGTCAGGCTCCATGGTGCATGATTAGTCAGGTCAAATATTGATGAAAGTTATACAGAGAGGAACATTCAAAGAATTGTATTCAAAAAAGATATACCATATATAGCTGTCTGATATGCCACTGAATAGATCATATTCATCAACTGTAATTTTCGGGCAAATAGCCAGGGAAGAAATTATGTCATCGAAAATCAAGAATCAATGAGATTTTTATTATGATGTATACATTTTCGAGTAACACTGGCACTCAAATCAATTTAATCTGTTTATATGTAAAGCAGCTTCATTAAGCAATGATATATCATTGTCCTTATGGTGGGGGACAGAGATGAAGGGTTTTAATTTTTTCACTTCCCATAGCTGCCAAAAACAAATACAAGGCCCTTTTTCTGACAACAAGGCTAATGAAACCACTTAAATGCATGTCATCATCATCTGAGCACACACCGGGTTAGTCTCTGAAATCTCAAGTTGGTCTGCCTTTCTTTATGAAGGTCATTTGCTCATCTATATCCAGACACTTGACCTTTCTTGGCCCCAAAAAATAAACAACTTCACAAAGAACATTCTGACAAAAATGTATCTGTTTCTTATGTTTATCAAGTAAATTTGCATGGCTCAGTGCACTAGTTTCAGTGCTTTATTTTTTATTTATTTTTTAGTATTTATAGTATTATAGTATTATATATTTAGTATTTAGTATTATATATTTAGTAACTGTTGGAATTTGCTTTGACAGCCAGCAAATCTATTTATTAAATATAATTAATGTAAGTGCAAAAAAATTCATTTGCAAAGAGTGGATAAATATTATTTTATCTATTAAGTGTCCTGGGGTGAACCTGAACAGTAAACTGTTTTCGACAGCCAGTGGCTATACTACAAAAAAGGCAGGGCCGGCTCTCCTGTCTGTTCAAAAACAGCATTACAGTGTGATGTAATGTAGAGCAGATGAGCAATGATGTGCTGGATGGCCGCAGGGTGTAAATACGCAAGACTGACAGGTGAGTTGATCTGTGTTAGTGCTTGGGTCATTGATTTGGGGGACAAATAATTAGTTTTGGAACAACTTCATAGTGCTTGGCTGTCCAGTTCAGTGACTCATATGCTTAGTAGAAACGACCGTCAGTTCCTCTCACTTTTCAGTTTCTCCTCCCACTCAAACACCCACAAGTACACACGCATTTGTGTAATTATGACATACATGTCTACTCTAACTGGTTTGTGTTTTCCATATCCTGTATATATTTGTGGCTGCTTGTGTATCTTTGACTTGCCTGGAGAGTGGCAACTGAAAGTCCTCTCTTTAATGTCTGATTGGAGCTGACATTTTGGGAGCCATGGTGATCAGTACGCCTCACCACTATCTCCACATCACACACTCCCCAATCTATTCAACATCCACTCACTGTAGACTAGTAAACATTCTGAAACCCCATGAAGGTTATTCTGACACTGAATAAGAAAAGAAAATATACATCAATATAGATCCAAGGACTTTCTTTCATCACATTTATACAATGTTCCTTGAATGAATTCTGTCATCTTGTTCTCACCCCCATGTTGTTCCTTTCATTATTGATTCAACTATTACTTTCAATTGTGTAGTCCAAGGAACACAGCATTGTCTGTTTTTTCCCCTCTGAAGTCTGTAAAGATAAGAGTCCTCCAGAAACACCTGAAACACACACACACACGCAGACATTATTCTAGATGTGTACATGATGTCATCCCTCTCAAGTGTTATACTAACAGAAAGGAAGAGGTGAGCAAATGGGCATTTGATTGTTTGGAAAGCCTAGGCTGAAGAGAGCGAAATGCTGCGACACACATTAATATCACAAGGACAGTTTGAACTCATTCACGCACACTTTAAACATTTGTTCCCCTGCTCATTGTCCCAAGAGAGCTCTGTAGTGGATAAGAGGCACAGATGGCCACTGTCAAGACTGCTGATAAAGTGAAACGTCAAGAAATGTTTCTCATCACACACACGCAACATTTTTGGAGCTTTTACGGAGTTCACACCGAAATATTAACTTGTCTTTGTACTTATGATACACACTCATATCTCCTACTCTGTTGACTGCATACCACAGCAATTTGATAATCTTTAAAGAAATGTACAGTTACGGCACATCTCAAAACATCTAAGTATAGCTTAATCTAGACCTTATTAGAGAAATAATGAAGCCTAACAAAAAAAAAGACATCTTGGGGTAAATTCTAAAGGCATGTCCATATTGTGCTCCCCCAGGCTAAAGAAGTAAATCCATTTGCACATACAGAGATATAATCATGTCAGGGAATGTGCACACACACATACTGAATGCATACATCAACACATCAAACATAAGCAAAATACTTTTTGGTGAAGTCACTCACGTGAAAGACTAGATTCACATCACATCAGGCTTAGATCAAGAAAACAGACAGCTGCAGGCTCCGGAGGGCTATGTGATTCATCCTAGACTCATACATACTATGTCAAGACATGAATCACTAGATTAATTCCTTTTTATATCATTTTTGCTTTTGAAACATATTTCAGTTTATCTTTAGAATCTTAGTTCTGTTTTATTCATACATTTAGATATTAAAAACATACAATTAAATATGTTTTACTTTACTGAAAAATGGAGAAAAAATGGATTGGCAAAAGGATGAAGAAAAGCAGTTTGGCAAATGTTTGCTTATTTATATGCTATTTAAAAGTTGCAAAATTGATGCATTGTTTTATTGTTGTATTAACTAACACTTAAATGTTTTATTGAATAAACAAATAAAAAATAGAATGCAAGATTTTAATACTATATTTGTTATTTAAAAAAGCCAATTTTTCATTTTTTAATTAATAAAATAATACTTGATTCCTTTATTTTATTTCAAACTGGCACTCCTACTTCCAATATTATTCGACCAACTGTGTGAGAGAAATGGATGTAGGCTATATGAACCCTGCAGATGGATGAATAAGAGCCAAGGATTCTTCTATAGATAGAAATAGTGTCCATTTGTGGTGAGCCATTTTGAAGCCATGCATCAGCCTGAATAAATAATGGTTTGATGACAGAAGAGTGTGGGACTGATAAAGATTCCAGCAGAAAAATCCAGTTCTTTTTAGGGTGAAGTTAACTAGCATGCATCCACATGCATCTTCATCAAGACAGTATAATCAACAACTTCCTCAGGATGTAATTTTGTACGTCTCTCTAAAGCTGATTTGAAGCGGATATGAAGAACTCATCTTACACTGCTCTAAGCAAACAAACAACTTTAATCGTTACTTATTGTCATCTCAAACAGATTTTGAATTCCACAGTGGCAAAACACTGCAAAGTCCAATAATCTAGTGCATCTGACTCATACCATGAGAAAACTGCAGAGCGTCAGAGACGAAAGACGCTTTAGTTGGAAGGGATCTCTGAATTTGAATCTCTGGTTCTTGCATTTCTGAGCTAAAAAGTTTATGCATTAAAGTACAGTTTAGACACAATATTGCCAATTACTTTGTCTGTTTTTAGCCTTGTCAACTAAAATAGTTCAAAACAAAGTCACATTGGAATTAACCTCTGAGTCTCTGAGAAACACAGTCGTGGTGTTTTGTTGCTGAATGAATCAGCCTTATTGAACGAATCAGTTGAGTGAATGGTTCAATGATTTACTCATTAAGACAGTCACTTGTTTTGTTCCTGAATGATTAATAATAAAAAAAGAAGTTTACTTTAACGGCAGTGTATCAATTTAACCTGCAGAAAGAATCACTGTAAAAATCCAGTCTATCTGGAACGCACTCTCAGAACTCTGCTCAGTCAATCAAGTTCGAGGAACAGAACTAACTGCTGAATATTTCGATTTCACAGGTTTTAACTAAATTGTAACGCATATGCCCCTGGTTAGATGCACACCATTAATGTTTCTTTTCTAGAGCACATTTATAAAAGCTATTTAAATGTCCTAATTGAACTATAAGACATAATCCTGCCTTAATCTAAGCCTGTCTGAGAAACCAGCAGCCAGTTGCATAAACTGCTATGACTAGTTAGTCATCCAATTTTTTTTAAAGACTGTTCTTACATTTTTTAAATCAGTTACATAAAAAAGTATTAGTCTAATTTGATAATCAATGAAATGCAAGGCTAATAACCCCTAACTAACTGCTAGTTGGTCATAGCCTACTAGTTCTACTATAGTGTGTTGGCAGTGTGTGTACACACACAACCACCCTATAATGATAAAAATCCACCCAGTGCTTTTTTTTAAATCCCCATAAATCATAAGCAGTGTCTCAGAACAAGCGGTTCTCTTACGAGAGGTTTTCTCGTACTGCGTGATATCTTACGCTAGGGGAACACCTCTTTTCCACAAGATATTGAAGCCAAAAATGATCTTTAATTTTGAATTAATGTAAAACGCGTTGCGGCAGCATGCAGACATAGGCAAGACGGCTCGCGTGCCAATTGGCTGTCCTGCGGCAACTGCAGCAGCCTATCGAGAGAGGCCCTTGGTGACGTCAGATCCAATGGGGGCGCTTCGCGCCCACTACGTCACCTCCCGCCTAAGCGGCCGTGGCCTGGGCCTATAAATATAGCTCGATGGGCTGGTATACTTAGATTTTTCATCTCTTCAGCGAAGCTCACGCATCGCTGGATCCGGAGTGAAGAAGCCGCGCCGTTTGAGAACAAGCCTTCTGCGGGACGAGCCTCTGTATCTGAAGCCGCTGGCCTTCACCTCGCCGCCTTCAGTCGCCGTACCTGCTTTGCTTTCCGGTGCTATATCCTTTTACTCTGCATAGTGTGTGTGTTCGCCGCCGCGACTCACACTTTTTTCTCTCTCTATCCTCTCTAAAAGAGCTAGTGTCTTTTTAAAGATGCCGCTTTCCTGCCGCTCATGCCGAGCGGCACTCAGCGACGGGGACCGCCATGTCATCTGCGTTTCCTGCCTGGGAGAGGATCATGCAGCTCTCGCGCTCGCTGACGGCGGCTGCCCTCACTGCGAGCTATTGCCTATGGTGACTACGAGGACTCGCCTGGCATCCTTCACCGAGACTGTACTTCCACCCGCTAAAGTGCCGCGCCGTAAAAATCGCCGTACTCAGCGGGTCCCCGAGCCTTCTCCAACCCGCGACAGCTCGCCGGTTCGCCTTCTAGGACCGCGCCTTTTCTTCCTGAGTTTCATGAAGAAGTCGCAAAGTCCTGGAACGCCCCCTTTTCAGCCAGAGTGCACGCTTCTGTCTCAGCAGCATTCTCCGTGGTGGACGGTGCGAAAGACAGAGGATACCAATCTCTTCCTCCTGTGGAAGAAGCTGTAGCGGCCCATCTTTGCCCGCCCTCTGCTGGACGGCGAGCTAAGACGCCGTTACCTTCTAAAGCTTGCCGAACTACTTCCGCCATGCACTCCCGCGCTTATTCCGCCACTGGGGAGGCTGTGTCACCATTGCATTCAATGGCCATACTGCAGATACTCCAGGCCCTTCACACTGCAAAATCCGCTGCACAGGCCATTGGGCGGATCATGGCCTCTCTCACCGTCGCTGAGAGACACCTTTCTCAGCCACAGCTGCCGCCCCACAGTCGCTCTGCTGGCCGCCGCCCCCCTCCGCGTGGGCCCCGACCGAAGATTGAGATAAAGCCAGAGGCCTCAAAGTCTTCCTAGCCCTCCTAGGAAAATGACGGTGTTCAAGTCTCGCCGCGGCCAGACTTCCACCAAAGCTTTTTGCTCGTTCAGTTCCAGAAAATGCGACTGTTCCAGTGTTTTCTGCAGTAAACAAGTCGGTACCACGGCCCGCTTGCCTGCACACAAACGTTTTTACGGCAACCCAGATGAATCACATAAAGAGTGTAATTTTTGGTCTCCCGGCCACGGCCGATGGTGTTATGAGTGTAATAAAAATGCCCACAACCCAGTGTTCATTTCTACACACAAACACAGCCCGCCACAATACAGGGCTCGCACAAATAAAATCGACTCATGTCGATTGTGCATTAAATGTTGTGAATGTGCCCACAACCCAGTGCCCAAAAACACTACACACTGGATGTCCCACGGTTTCTGTAAAAATGAAACCAACACACATACGGCTCAGGCCGACGGTGTTTTCCAACTCTCGGCGACCAGTAAAAAACGCTGAGCGCTCAGCGCTTCAGGGTGAAAAAAACGCTCAGCGCCTCGTTACGCTCATGGCGTTTAAAAAATGCGGCGCTCCCATTGAAAACATACGCCAGGGGCGTGGAAAAATGCTTTGGTGGACACACGGCCTGAGTGAGCTAAACCTGAGAATGTCTAATAGAAGAGAATTGGCACTCTCTGGTTACTTCCGGTTTCTGGACTGGCTACAGTAACAAGTCTCTGTCCATGTGGGGGCGCTCGCAGGCGAGTGCAGAATGAATGGGAGTCTATGGGGTTTCACCCCCAGAAATGCCCTTTTCTCAGGATGTATTTTTTTGTGTCTTTAAACGATAGGGTATATCGCAGCCACCGCACTTGGCTGGAGTTACGTCCTGCTCCTTATGTGGGTGGCTAGCATAGAAGTCGCTTCCTTCAGACGTCTTCAACTGAGGGCAGAGCTGCATGGTTCAGACCTGTTGACTTCACTGGGTTTTCAAGTGGGCACCCCACTTCACCGGTGTTTCGTCAACTAGCCCACGACACCTCCATGAGGCTTGACAGCAGAGCCAGCGTCCTGGAACTGCTCCCTCGGTCATTCAGGACTATACCACTCCGCTCTGACCCCTGCCCTCTCTGCCAGCCTGGTTTAGCCACCGCTCGCTTCTCTTCAACCACAGCCATCTGGATGCTGTCTCTGCCTGCTTTGCTATCTTGTTCACTAGGTTCTTGCGGGTTGTCCCTCTAACCCCAAGCGTCCCCAAGGCTCTCCAAAGTGACTGTCCTGGGAACCCCCTGCAACCCACCTCCACCGGTAGATTCCAGGCTCTCCAACCCCTCTGCTGGCTCTCAAAGATGAGGGACTGATACTTCCCTAGCTTGCGTTCGTGTGCCTCCTCAATCCTTTCCTCCCAGGGTACCGTAAGCTCTATTAGGGCCACCTGTCTTGTTGCCTGGGACCAGAGCACGATGTCTGGTCGGAGGCTGGTCACGGCAATTTCCTCTGGAAACTTGAGTTGCCTCCCGAGATCAACTCTCATCTCCCAGTCCTCTGCCGTACCAAGGATCCCTAAGGATCTGTTCTCCTTGCCTGCCTTCTCCCCAGGCCTAAGGAAGCAAATGAAACGGGGACCTCTATCTTGGGCCTTGGTTCTTTTCCGCATTCCTCTCCTTTTCCAGTCCATCAGCGAGCTGTGCGAGCACCTGATCATGGCGCCACCTGAACCTCCCGTCAGTCAGGGCTGCCCGACAGGACGACAGAATGTGCTCCAGGTTTGCCGGTCTCTTGCACAGCGCACAGGATGGATCCTCTGTCAGTCTCCATCTTTGGAGGTTTGTTGGTGTTGGCAGGACATCTTACACAGAACTAAGGAGGAACTTTATTCGATGCCCCTCCATATTCCAGATGTCCTTCCAACTGAGAGATCTTCCTCGGACACTTCCCCAGAGCTCCGCTGGCTTTCCACTTCCGTCCCGTCTTCACTACGATGTTGGCCTGTCGCACAGCCTGATCGTTACTGTCGCGCAACATCATGGCCAACCGAACTTTGGCTGTCTTAAATTCCTCCACGACTGATGTGATTGGCAATTGCAATTTGCTCCCTGAGCTGTATAGCCCTATAGAGCAAAAACTTTTGGGGACAGACAGCCACCTCCTGAGGAAGTTATTAATTCTCCTTTCCAAAGCCTCCACTGTTGTCAAGGGGACCTCATACACAAGCAGTGGCCACAGGAGCCTTGGAAGGATGCCGTGTTGGTAGCCCCATACCTTGTACTTGCCGGGCAGGCCACTCCTCTCCAGGGCTTTCAGCCATTCTTCTGCTTGGTTGAGCATCTCCTTCACGCTTGCTTTGTCAGTCAGGTCGGCTCTGTACCACCTCCCTAAGCTCTTTACTGGCTTCTCTGTAACTGTTGGGATGGTATCTTCACCGATCTTAAACCGGAAGCGGTCATGCACACGGCCCCGCTTCAGTACCAAGCTTCTCGATTTTGAGGGTTTGAACTCCATCCTAGCTGCTGTGGTGAGCTCTACCAAATCTTCCAAGATCCATCTGCCCTCCGGGACTGACCTCGCTGTTATTGTCAAGTCGTCCATAAAGGCCCTAACTGGGACCTGTTGGACTCCACTTGACAGCACAGCTCCCCGTCTGGGCTTCTCCCCTGACTTGACGAGGAGGTTCATCGCCGCTGCGAACAGAATCACAGAGATGGTACATCCGGTTACGATTCCGACCTCCAATCTCTGCCAGTTGGTGGTGAAGTCACCAGAGGTGAAGCGCATCTTGAAGTGCCCAAAGTAGTTCCGGAGGAGCATCCGTACCTTCTGGGGGACGTGATAGGCTCTGAGTGTGTGGTCGACCAACTTGTGTGGTACTGTGCCATAAGCATTCGTTAGGTCAAGCCACAGGACTGCTAGATCTCCCTGGTTCCTTTTAGCGTCCTCGATGATCTTGGAGATGACGCTGTTGTGCTCGATGCAACCGGGGACTCCTGGTACTCCGCCTTTCTGTACAAGCCCTGACAGGTACTTGAAGGGTTTTTTTTGTGAACTTGACCCTCTCCTTTTCCCGCCTCCTTCTATCCCTTAGCTGGCACTCCGCTCGGCGCAAGATCTTTATGCGCTCCCTAATGTTATCTCGCATCTCTTTAAGGGCAGGTTTTTCGTCTTCAGGAGCCTGCCGAAAAACCTTCCTCAGTCTTCTCAAATCGGCTCTGAGTTTTGCAATTTCCCTTGAACGCCTGTTCTCTCCAATTTGTCAAGTAATTTGAAAGTTGCATTCAAAAGGGGGGGCTAAGATAATACACTCAGCTGAAAATTGCATATTTAAGTTCACTTAAGTTCTAAAAATCAGTTCAAAAAATGTGATGACGTCACATATTTTCATACTGCCTGACGTGCTGCTTTACGGCAATTCACTTCAGCACTTATATAACGATATGAAAATAAAAGTGCCCGCAGGAAAATATAAATACAGTACACAAAAATTAACTTCGACAGAAAGTCCTCCTTAAGATAATGTTTCTGATTCTGCTTTAGTTTCAGGTGCCATCAAACGGGGTCTCTGGTCGTAATCAGTCGCAAATCCGTCTAGCAGAATGCTAGCGTGTTCCGGCCAACAACGGCCCAACCTGTAAGAAATCGAAAGGACATAAGTACTAATTCATTCGACTTTTGGCCTATAATCTATTGAACTTCCGGAATCAACAATAAAATCTACGTTGATTCAACGACAAGCAGGAGAAAGAGATACATTTAGCCGTCTAGCTCCATAGACTCCCATTCAGTCTGCACTCGCCCGCAATCACCTCCAGTGGAATTCTAATGGAACTGTAACCAAGATGATACAATGGGGCTAATAGGAAGTGCCAAGGCTCTCCGTAGACGGGCTCTGGCTAAACACAGTCCGCCATTGTTTCGACGCCGGAGCAGCTGTAGAATGTCTTCTAAGGTGTTTTGTTGTTGCATGTAAGAATGAACAGAGCAGTCGTCATTTACTCCCGACATCTGTGCGGCTGAAGATGCAGTGGATTACTTTTGTTTTTGAAGGGAATGCGACCCTTAATACCTAAATACGTTCACTCGAATCATTTTACACCAGACTGCTTTGTGAACCAAGGTCTGTACAAAGCAGGCTTGCTAAAAAGTTGTTACTCGAGGATGGATCTGTAAAAACTGTTAACTTATACTGTTAGCTTATACCGTCTCCGGAGTGATACTGGTCACGGCAGTAATGAAAGGTAAGTTAGAGCACGCACTTTATTACAGTTCATCAGAGTTGTTTTACGGTTATATAAATTTTACCAGTTTATTAAGCACCCCCTGAAAAGGTCTGTATATATTTGTTTACTGTTAGTTGTAATGAGTGTTTTGTGTAATTCGCAGTGTTTGTTGATGAGAATGAAACGGAGAGAGAGAGTTTATGAATATGCACTTTTTGTACTGTTTTACTCAGCTCTTACGTTGATTTTCTGGACTAAAACAAATGCTTCATTATGAAGTACAATAAACTTAATAAAACTCATCAGTTTTCTCAACTTTTTGGCCATCATTAGGATGGGGTCCGCTACAACAGGCTTGTACTAAGAGTGGATAAAAGCAAGATGACAAATAAGTTATAATCGTAATTAAACTAAACTGTACCTGCTCTATTTCCATGCAGCATATATTCTCTGGCTGTGTAGGCATCATTGTCCGACTCTGGTTCGAACTGAACACCGCTAGTACAGTTTCTGTTGTGATATTTTCTTTCCGTGAGATGAGATTTTCCTGACACTGAAGAACGAGCTCTTGAAGCTCCGCCCTCTGTGCAGGGAGCAGCAGCTCATTTGCATTTAAAGGGACACACAAAAACAGCGTGTTTTTCCTCACCCCCAAAAAGTGGCAATTTTAACATGCTGTAAAAAATTAGCTGTGGGGTATATTCACTTAATACTTCACATACATACTCTGGGGACATCAGAGACTTATTTTATCTTGTAAAAAGGGGCATAATAGTTGCCCTTTAAGACCCCAGGCCATGAAGTATTGAGTTACGGTCAGGATTAGAGTGACCACCAGTCCCGCTTTGCATTGTACCGCACAGCATTTTCACCACTTGTCCCGCACGTCGCATATTGAGAAAAAGTCCAGCATTTTCGTCAGTCTGTTGGTTTTTAATTATCATATTAAAAATATATGCGTTAAATATACATGCATTCTTTTGGCTTTTTAAGAAAGAATTTTATTTATTCTTTTTGCGGTGTAGTTTTTCACCAGCAAAGTTTAGTAGTTTAACAGCGCTTCGTCAGAAGTACAAACAGCCGTTTTTTAAATCCTATATTGGTTGAAAAGAAAGGAGTAAACACGGTCACTAGTAGGTTGTGAAGGCAGTCAATCAAAATATGGAGCTGTGATTCGTTCCATGTGTTCCCTTCCCTGCCAGAAAACAAATGGATAATTCGGTAAATTAAAATTTTAATTTAACAGAATTTTACATCTTGTTGCCTGCTGTGGTTGTTTTAATTCACATCCTTTCTAAAACTATGAACGTTTTTGGTTTAATATATTGTTAATATAGAAGACTGTCAATTAACTAATTTCATGTTGTTTTATATTTTGTCTGTTCATAATTTATTTTGTTGGATTTTAGTTGGACTTGGTCAGAACTGTTTCAAAAATAGTTATCTGCATGATGCCTGCTGCCTTTGGGCTCAGTGATGTTGAATTTAAATGGCACGTACAATAAAGACATGTTATGCTATATTGTGATGTAATGGTGTTTTCTGGAAGGGACTAAAGAACAAAGTATTTTTATCAGCAGAAAGGCAGAATACAAATGTTTTTATTAAGTTAGATACATTATATACCATATATTATATATACATTATATAACCGTTTCAGGTTATGTTTTAGGGTTGGTAACATGTCCCACATTGTCCCACACAAAATTGGTAATCGTCCCACATTTGGTTTGTTTGATGGTGGTCACCCTAGTCAGGATATGTGATTTGAGGGGTAGTAATTATTATTAAAAATGTATTGCAATAATTTTGACAAATAAATAAAGATGAACTGAAAATGTAAATGTCACATCTGTGCAGAACATTCAAAATGTTGCTATTTCACTCACTTTTGTCATAAGACAAGTCAAATAAGAGAAATGTACCACAGGATTCAGTGAACTCAGAGACACTGTACAAATACTTTTCGATTTCTATTTGTTTTCACAAAACATGAGATTTGGAAATTCCAGATTTATGCATAATGAGTCAAAATGCTCCACCATGGGGATATGCACAGTGACATCGCACACACACTTATAAAAACAGAAAAACTCTCAGATGTAAGTGGGTTTAAAATGGAAGTGGTTTGACTTGTGTGTTCATGTAGATGTGTGGGTCCAGCTCGTGACACAGTCCCAGATGCTGTCATGTCTTATTCATGTACATTTGGTTCTTGAATGATGCTTGACTTAGGCTAAGTGTCTTGTAACAGCCTCTACTTTGTGTGTGTGACATCACTTTTTAATCTCACAAGGCGATTTTTCCACCCCAAAAAACAAACCATGAGTAGCTTGAACAACTTTGTCTGAACATCTTGCATCTGGAGCCTCGGGGTTGTCAGCTGAAGTACTTCTTTTCAGAAGTTTTCATCTGCTGTCCAGTTCCACTTCTATATTTCTACATGGGCTTTAAACTTTGTAAAAGGACACAAAACCAAACACAATAAAATGACTAAAAATATCCACACAGACAGGAATATTGGGATACAGCCGGATGTTGAACTGCAGAGAGTGTGTGGTGGATGCTGGGAGTCATGGGTCAGTAAATGTACTGCACTTGTGGCATTTGGAATTGTTTAGTGTTCCACTTTTTCTCTGTCACTCTCGCCACCCTTTTTTCCCCATCACTCAGATTGAAATAGAAGTAGTAAAGACCTTTAAGTACACAGTACTTTGCACTGTGGACACCTTAACAGCACAAATGGTCTACAGAGATTCATCTAAACATCACTGGGAACCTTTTTGCGTACACACGCATGCCCATTCACGGTGATTATCAAAATGGCCTGTGCAAAACACACATAAAAGAGACATAAAAGTGTGTGTCTGAGTCTCAGTGAGGACACGTCTCACCTGTCAATCCAATAACATGGATCAAAAATAATGTCTCTCCTCAGGCTTAAACTATTAAATAAACTAGACATGAGACCTTTCTAAAACATGGACAAGCCTAGAAGCAAGTACTGGTGTGCTTTAAACACAAAGCTTGCTTTCAAGATGTACTCAATAATTTTTCCCTCATTAAAAAGTTTTACACGTGAAGAAAAAAAAGAGTACTTAAAAAAAAGTGTTTACTCACTTGAGATGAAGAATCCAGTCAAAACAAAAGCTTTCCATATGTGTAATGTTGCATCTACGCCACTAGGAGTCATTCTAAGTCAAAGTCCATTAAAAAACGTGGTCCATACAACATGTGTTCAATATGGCTTCTGAAGCTTTTCAAAACTTTTAATCATTTGAACCATTTGCTTCAGAAAAGGATTTACTGTTTTGGCTGGCGGAGCGCTAAATCAAAACGTTGTAAATGTAATGAAAGCTCAAACATATAATGACACCTTGCAAATGTTTTCATGAAAGTGCAGTATATTAAATGTAATCTACAAATAATTTAATACCATTGAAGTGAAGTAAAATGACGTGAAAGCCAAGTATGACAACCCATATTCGGAATTTGTCCTCTGCATTTAACCCATCCAAGTTAGTGCACACACATTAGGAGCAGTGAGAGTAAATGATGATAGAAGTGACTCACAAAAGCTCATTTTTGCATAAAACTATAAAGTTCTTTCTACTCATAATCTCAATCATAATTTATTTGCTGCTCAGATGTGTAGTTCCATTGCCCTCTGTATGTATGTCCTCTGTTTTTTTTTGTTTTTTGGGGGGGATGTAACCCAACAAGGCAATATGGCAGCCGTCCCAACAGTCTCAACTCTGGGATCCAGGTCTATATATTGCAATTCTCGTCCATTTGTTCTGACCAAGACAGTTTAGTAATTATGCTGGTGTATTTAGAACGGTGAGAACATGGCAGTGTGTTGCATGAGTGATTTCATATTACAAGGCGAGTAATTCATCTCGACTAAGAGTCTCATTTACTTACAATCCACTATTAGGAATGATGAAGCATGCGATTGGATCCTTTATTAGAAGATGGAGATGTTTGACTGAGGGTAAAAAAAACAATCTGATCAATCTGAAGCTTTGGGGAAAGCTTCCACGCACTCATTTGCCATACCAAATTAGGTTGATTTCCATTTGTTACAGCCAGGGCACAATTTAATCATATCACATCTATTATCCAAAAACATTTTGATGCTGGATCACAGCAGCATCATACATGTTTTATGAATGTGCATGTGTGTATCTTTATGCATGTGATAAAGGTTTATCTGAAAGGGTCAGACAACCCCTAAACAGACGGCACTGTCACCATAGCAACAGTCAGTCCTGCCATCCCCCTGAACTGTTGCCAACACATAATCTGATGTCTCTCATAAGACACAAACACAACACTTGTCCTTTAAACTCAACAGGGGAGGTCTAGAATGATGGGCAACACATCCTAACATCAACTCAGGCCCTACAAAGCCGGTCACAGGGGGTCTGTGTAGCCATCTTTTCAAGCAACACAGGCTTCAGAGGCGGAACATGCAAAGAACAGCCAGAGGCCTACTATCCAGACCCCACCTACTGGGCCTTTATATATGGAGTGAATGCTCGAAGAGCCATATGAGATGCATATATATTGCATATGAGAACAAACCACAAAATAACAAGTCAAGTTGACAGCTTTGTTGAGTTTTAAATGCATATATCTGATTTCCTATTCTTTTCTTACTGTTCATTGCATTGTATCCTTTTTTTAAATTTTTTTTGTTATTTATTTCGAACATGTAAAAGAAACAATAATAACAATAAAAACTAAATGACAAAAACCTAATAACAAACAAATACTAATCAAAACAGAAAGCAAAAACAAAAACAAACTATGTTAAAAAAAAGAAAAAAGAAAAAAGAAAACAATAACTTATACATGTCCAAAAAGGAGTAGGAAGAAGCATGAACTTATTTAATCACCCCTTCTCACTACTTGTCAATAATCCTCCGGTGGCCGATCATCTTAATCTATTTATCTCCACACACCGAGAAATACATAAATAGCAAACATATTTACCTATATTTACATCCACCATAATTAATAAACAACGCAAAAAAATAATTTATAAATGAACTGTGAGACAGAATTTAAATTGACAACTGTCATAATTTACCTGATTGCGCTTCAAACCCATATGACTTGCTTTATTTTGTGGAACACAAAGGAATATATTTTGAAAAGGTTTTTATTTTTGTCCATACAATGAAATATTTCGAATTTCATTTGAAATATTTAATGTTTCACAGAAAAAAGACAGGTTTGGAACGACTTGAAGCAGACATTTCATTGTAATATAATACTGGTTTAAAATGACGCATTTTCAGATTTTAAAATTAGCACTATCCTGTAATCATCTCAATTTCCCATCTGTGGCATGTTTTGCTGAAGCATTAAACACAGCTGAGTACACAACTACTAATATCTTCCTAAGCTCAACATTCTGCCTATGTGTACAGTATGTACACTACATGGCCATAAGTGTGGACACCCCCTTCTGACACCTGGTTTGGCTATTCTACACTGCCACAATGCTCTCAAAATCTTAATAGTAGACAAACAATATTTTTTACCCATTTTGTTAATTTTTTTAAAGGTATAGTTCACCCAAAAATGAAAATTCTGTCATTAATTACTCATCCTCACGTCCTTCCAAACCTGTAAGACTTTCGTTCATCTTCGAAACATGATTTTTTTTTTAATGAAATCTGAAATCTTCCTTATTACTGGTGCATAAATTCACACATAGCCTACTGCCATACAATCTTCTTTGACATTTTTTTCAGTATAATTTGGTGTATTAAAAAGCGCACTATAGGATGCCAAAGAAAGATGGCCTGCACAAAGCCCAGACCTAAACCCTACTGACCATCTTTGGGACAAATTTGAATGTTGACTGGAAACAAGACCCCACTACTTGAATTTACTGACGCTTGTGTCTGAATGGGAACAAATACACACAACCATGTTACAACATCTTCCCGGAAGAGTGGAAACTGCTAAGAAACCAAAGGAACCAAACAGTATTTAATGCTCATGATTTTGGATGTGTTGTTCTGGTGTCCGTGTATGTGCATGTGTACAGTGGACCAAAACAACTTTTAAGTATAAAGCAGCATGAAACTTTAATCATAATTTTATTTAATTAACATTTTTTCTAGTTATTGTCTGAGTTTCTGTCTTCTGTTGAACACAAAATTTTTTATTTTAAATAATGTTGGTAACCAAACAGTTGATGGGCCCCATTAACTTTAGTATTTTTTTCCTACTATGGAAGTCAATGGTGCCCATCAACTGTTACCAACATTCTTTAAAATATATACTGTATATATATATATTTATTTTTTTTATATATTTTTTTTATACAGAAGACAGAAACTCATACAGGTTCGGAATGACATGAGGGTGAGTTATTGATGACAATTTTTGGGGGTAAACTATCCCTTTAAGAAACTAGTCCCAGATGGTTAACTAAATGAAAAAAACTGTGAATGTGAAAATAATGATTTTGCTTCTAAATCTTATACCTTCGATTAAGTGCAACTCTCTCTACACCGTTTTCCATATTCTCTCTTCCTCAGTCAGTCTGAATCTATTTTATTTATGTTTCCAAGACATTACTTAGTTGATAGCGCCCCCTAGTGCCACCACTGCTCCATTACAGTACTGCAAGCTGTGTCTCCTAAGGTTCAAGCCTTCAGCATTAATACCACCTTCTGGGGCATATTTTGCTCTCTCATTTTTTTTGTATTGATTGACAAAATATTGTATAGTGCATCATTTTTTTTCAAATATGAAGACTTTATGATTTGTTATGTGAGAAATGCCAGACCTGTTAGGTTTATCATCCTGAAAATGTCCCAAAACTGCCATTTAATCCACAAGCAGTGAATTTTTGATTAAAAACCTTCCAATGATTGTGCCATCAAAATAGATGAATACTGACACTGACCTTGGTTTGAACCTTTAGCTTTTTATAGAGTGAATCCTCCAGTGAGCCCATGACTGGTGTCCCTGAATCTGTAACACAACAGCCAACTGAAAGTCAGTGAGGAGAAGCAGCAGGTAAATGATGAGGATGGTATTTTTCACTTACTCACTTACTGGGTGCCGTTATATTTGTGGTCTGTGGTTTTCCCAGAGAGCCACTTCTCAATAAGGCTTGATGGACACACGCTGTGAGGAATAGAAGGTGAATGTGATTCAGTATTGATTCTTTGCTCTAGTTTGGGTTGATGCAATGTCTAGTCTACACAGTACGTGTGAGCATGTTATCAAATTGGTGTGGCTGTTCAGTTACCAAAGAGAAGTCAGAAGAAGATCAAGTTATGATATTTTGATTAAAAATTATGAACTCAAAAAAAGAAATATATCAATAAAAAAAACATATGGATGAATCGTTCACAGTAAGATCAATAAAATGCATTTAGAAAATAGACAGGTAATTTTCCATTTCATGTCGACTTTAACCTCAGGTTACTCTGGTTATCAACCGGTTTTGCTTCAAGATCAAATTTTGACATCCAAGAGCAATCCTACAAAATACTCTAATTAAATGTCTTTAAAATCACTGAAAGAAGTGTAATGAATTGCAAAGAATATAAAAAATTATTAATATAACTGAATGGGAAACTAAAGTTTCAAAGCCACAACGAATTCTGGCATCACATTCTGTCAGCATTTCTCTTAATCATTCCACGTCTTTTTACTTTTAAGTCTGCATTGCTTTGAAATATTGAATATTTTGTTCTAGCTGCTCAACTGAGCTCCTTATCTGCACTGTTCACTCCAGTGCCCTTACACAGATCCTTCTGCTGTTCCAAGACCTAATTTCCCACCAGGCTTGGACTTTGTGCACTTGAGGATTTAAAAATCACCAAAACCTACTTTCCTACCAACCCTCTTCTTCATGATATCTCAGGTCAGCTCAAAACGTATTATTATTATTATTTTGAGGGCTCTTTACAAAGCCTATACATATGGCTGAGCATCCAGGCATAACACTTAACGTCCAGAGGGGAAGAAAGCAGCCTGCCATCGTGTCTAAAACTCACTTTGCTCTATTAAACAATAAATCTTCTTCCCACCGGCCCTGACATGCAGTTTAGTTCCTGTCAGGCAAAGACGACTTGATAGCAGTAGTTATTTATATAGTAGTTTAGCAGACACTTTCGACTGAAAATTTATCTGCTAGAGGTAAACTCTCCCTGTTGTATCATAGAAAATATACTGTATAATAGACTATTTTACAAATTGGCGATTTCGGTTTTGATTTAAAAGCATGAAGGTCCAAACCTAAACTTAACCCTCAGTGGGACACAAGCAGATCATATGAAAATGTATGAATGAGATAGAATCCACACAATTTAAATAGGCTACAGTAAAATAGAAATCACCATGAGAGTGAGTTTAATATTTCTTTAGTTTTTCTTATTCTATGTTATTGTTAGTCTGTTTAAAGATGTGAAATAACAAACAAAGCTTAATACGAAACAAAAAGCTTAAGTTATTGGTCCCAATGTAGCACTGCATTGCAAACACTTCAATTGGAATCCACCACAGTAGGCCTAGACGATTTCACATATAGCCTAGGCCTATATTTTTAAAGAATAGAAAATGAAACTAGGCTACCTAAAATAACCAAACCACTTATTTAGTTTTAAACTAGTGTTTGAAAACTATGTAAACAACATTCCATTGCTAGAGAAAACAAGTTTGCTTGTAAATTGAATTTACCTAGCTTGGGGAAAAAACAGACGAACTTCCGGCAAATTTGAGATTTGAGGTTACAACTGTGAAGGGTCTAGACTGGTTGTCTCCCTGCCTGTTGGCTGGTTTTAGCGCGGTTTTGGGCACTTTCAGATGGTCAGGAGGATGAAAACCAGTTTCACTTGCTTGGCAAGCCTGAGGGACTATCTAGAGCAGCTGGGCCACACTGGTAGACCAGCTAAGACCAGGTCGCCCAGGCTAGAAGGCAGTTACTGTGACATTGTTACTGACAACACTGTCTCGCCTATTCCTTTTTTTTTCTTTCTATGCTGTAGGCATATCTACCTTTATTATTTAATAACTTAGCAATTTAGGTTCCTTCTCTCCGTTTATAACAGATAACGACTATAGCTTATAGAAAATACCGTCTAAATTATTAGTTAGTTTGACTTGGCTGTTTGAACAGAATCGCTATAGCCTACTTTAAACACACGTCGACTGTTCTCCTCACATCAGCGCCAGCGGTAACGCCAGTCCTTCCCGGCCGACACATTAATTATTCCACAGTCTCCAGATATTAATGCATTTTTCGCGGTGCCCGCTGTTTTAATGCGTTTTCCGAGTTTCCAACAAATAATTCACTCTGTCTCGGGCGCGTGATGCACAGCAAATTGAAAGATGGCGCGAAAGAGCTCTTGAGCCGGCGCGCGCGTTCAGGTGCACACTACTGCACACGTCAGCTCTGGCTGCTCCTCGGATTGAATGAATAATTTTAGATGCACGGAAGGGATAGGCGCATAATCTAAACGCGACTGTACGTTCAAGCTTCTGTGCCATGAGCTGTCGTGTCCAGTGACCCGCTGGCGATGGGATCTGACCGGCATACTGATACGCTCCGACAGCAGCGTCAGCACCGGGGAGCGCGACAGCCGCAAGAACACCAAGCGCCACTTTGGATTTCGTTAGAGTTGTTCATTTCTTTGCGTTTGTGGTATCTATTTTAATGTTGGTCTCATCGTAGCGCATGCGTTGCTGTGTAGTTGAAATCGCTGGAGCGCTTCTTCAGACTAAGTTTGGGATATTGCAAATCGGTCGATTAGAGAGATGCTGATCGCTCGGGATCACTGGCGCGCGGGGATCTTGTGTCTCTTCATGCTCGTGGCTTTGACGCTTGGCCGTAGCCCGCCAGCGAACAGGTAAGACATAACGTGCTTGTGTATATCTGTATGATCAGTCTGACTGCATTCCCTGCAGAGCCATGTTAAACCAGCCTAAGATGGTTTGCTGGTCTCTCTGCCTGTTGGCTGGTTTTAGCGTGGTTTTGGGCACTTTCAGATGGCCAGGAGGATGAAAACCAGTTTCACTTGCTTGGAAAGCCTGAGGGACTATCTAGAGCAGCTGGGCCAGACTGGTAGACCAGCTAAGACCAGGTCGCCCAGGCTAGGCAGTTAAAACCAGCTTTGCTATGCTACAAGACCAGATTTTAGGCTTAAGCTGGTTTCTTTCCGCACAGTTGAGTCACAGTTTCTTAAACTACTCTTCCCCAGTGTGAATGAACAGAGCAACATGTCATACGTCAAAGTCACCGTGGATAAACTTCTCAAAGGCTACGACATCCGTCTCAGGCCTGACTTCGGAGGTAAAGACCTTATATTAATTTAAAACACTTTTTTTGAATGTGACCAATTTGATGGATGGATCATTGACCTTGTTAGAGAGATTGTGGTGTCTGTTTGCTTTGCAGGTCCTCCGGTTGATGTTGGTATGAGTATTGACATCTCTAGTATCGACATGGTGTCAGAAGTGAACATGGTGAGTCCACAGGCTGCTCAGATTGTTTAATAGATGGTGGGCTATTAATCAAGCATAAATCTGTCAACACAACCTGTTAAGGCAGTTAGTAAATTGGTAGAATAGATTTCAGTTTGCTGTTGTAGTCCACTCAGGAAAGAGTTACAAGCTGTTCCTATTTCTTTCACAAGCGCAGCTGACTGTAAGATTAGAGATACATTGTGTTCATTTTGCATTATGATTGTTTTGGCATTGGAGCTGAACTGACATATTATTTTACTCTGACTCAGCAAAGAAGGCCAAAATAAGCATTTTTGTGAGGAACAACATACACACAAGACCCCATATACCCACACCCACAGGATGGTGAAGGTTGAAGTAATGGATTTTTTTGTTTGAATACGAGTTAACAAGAAAAGTATGTGAACATAAGAAAAAAGAAAGGAAAAGGGGACACATACAAACATGCACACATACAAATATACATATATATACACACATATAGACATACAGTATATACATAAAAAGGACATTAGGATAAGCTACATACATGGTTACACTGTTACAAAATGGATGTTAAAACACAACAGTGATTTTAATGTCACACTGAATTAGAAGAAATTATTATATTGATGAAGATGATCATGATCATGATGGCCAATGGATTGCTGAAGATGTAATTATAGATTATATTTTTTAGCCCGGGTCCAGTGAGGAGCAGTGGTTCTCAACCTTTTTGACCCGAAGGCCTCCCATTGTCCTGCACAATATTTGAAGGATATTCAAAGATATTTCTGCTAATAATTATGTTTTCAAAGTTTTTTTTATTAACAGAAACTGGGAGTGTTAATATCTTTTAAAAATAATTAACCACAGTTAATTTTGTAATTCAAAAAAGATTAAATATTCTAATTCAGTATGTTCTTCAAAGCTTTTGAGGAAAAAAAGAAATATGATTTCAATTTACATCTTGATTTGTAACTTGTGCCCCCAGTTTTATAGACAAGGCATACGCTTAGTCCCAGACTAAAATTAATGTTTGAGCTGTTTTAACTGAAAGCAACTTGCACTGATGTATCTTAAAATATGTCAGTGTTATTGTTTTGTCACAAGATGCAAGATTTTTTTCTATGCCATGTTTATAAAAGCTACTTAAATGTCAGAATTGCACTAAGGCCTAATCCTGATAATCTAAGACCTGTCTGTGAAACCGGGCCGTGAAGTTTAAAAAAATATATAATTCAATCATTAAGTCATCCTGTGGCCCCCTGGTTAAAGGTGAAGTATGTAGTTTCTGCAACACTAGTGGCACCTAGCAGAATTACCTTTGACCTGTTTAATGAATGTCTAAATGCAGCATATTTTGGCTTGCACTTCTGTAACCGAAGCTGAATGTCTTTTCCCATGTAACGTATCAGCCATGGTCTAATAGAGTTAGTGCAGGAATGACAATTTTTGTTGGCCAAAACCCAGAAACATGTCAGCATTTTAGCACTTCTGATTGCATCGTCCTGAAGTCAATGGGTTTTTTAATGGGCTTTTGGTGAAATGTGTAAATCCATGTGATTACTTGTGATTCGATGGTAAATATTTAGTTGATTATTTGTCAATACAATATATAGCAATACAATATAGGGTATGCTTTTACCTCTAAATTCAGCATATTGAGTTTGACACAAAATGATAACTGCAAATCCACATTTCACTGCCTGAAGTCTATTGTTTCTATGAATTGCAGCGATCCATTTGCTTCTCTTTTCTGTATTTTTCGGCAGTCTGTAAAAATATACCTCAGATTTCTTGTTAAATCTAGTTGTACAGTAAATCGCAAAGCTCTTTCCCGTTTTAGATGTGTTTTGTGTTTTTTTGTGGCATTCACGCTGAAAACAAATGCTGCCGCTTAGTCTTTTTGCCACTTAGTGGGCCTAACCGCAGTCTCTCCAGCCGACGATAACGTTACGCGCATACTGTACCCTCTATAGGTTGAGCAGGCCAGCTTTCAGTGTTTTGATGGTTCCCGGAAGGCATAATGTTTGAGATAAACCCATGAATGGCATACTAATGGTTGTCAATGAACAATAATCTGGATTAAGATAATGTATTTTAACATACAAATTTTACATACTTCATCTTTAAGAACTACTGCTATAGAGGACATTAGTGAGCTCCTCTTGTCCCGCTGATGATGGCACTGGCCTGGAGATTAGCAACGATCATTTTCTTTTTAAAATGATAAAATAGTTGTAAGAATAATAGTAAAATGTGTTCTGAAATAAACTTCAGGTGTAGCCATGTGCATTTCCACTCTGAAGTCTGAAGACTAATGCACTCTGTGGGATTTCTAGGATACTCAGGTCTAAGGTTGAGGTTGTAACTTTTGTTATGACAAGATGTCACATTTCTCATGCTGGAAAGAGCTTTTTTCGTGAATTATGGATAGTGGGCCTGAACAAAAGCCATTTCTGTGGTGATTTGTCATACATTAATTATTTTAGCAGGTGGGAGGCCTTTCAGGGAGGACACATGGTGGAGGGAGTTAGTGAGGTGCAGCAGAGAGATAGTTAGCATTTGCAGTGTCCCTCAGGACTCGCTGTTTCTAGAAATAATATACTTTTAAAATGAAAAAATAAAATAAATTCAACATGTACATGACCAGATTAAATATATGCAGGAATACCACCTGGACCAGTTTATGTCAGCTTCCTCTCTTGTGGCAAAGTCAGGGTAAGAAACTAACCCAAAAGTTATTGTGGAGTTTGAAGTTATAAGGTAGAGTTGACTCTGGAGTACGGTGTACATTTTAGCTTGACAGGAAGAAAGGTTCTGGCATAACATGGAGTATTCTTATTCTCTGTTTTGAAGTTCTTTATCTAATCAGCTTCTCATTAATTCTTTTTATACTGTTGGGCAGAGGGTCAAAACCAAGGCAAAACAAAACAAACAATAACAGAATCCAATGGTGTACATGAACGCCACCATAATGTTGTAAATACGAGTGGGAAGCTTGGGATTTTCTTTAAGACCCAATCTTTACGAGTTGGAAATGTGCTGGAATACCACAATATTTAAAGGTATTTAGCAGTGATATTGTCAGGCTTTTCTATTTACAGTGAAGTAAGCTAATTGCCTGCACAAAATATGATAGCATTATTATAATATAACAATATAATATATGTAACGATAAAGTTTATAGTGGCTTCATAAATTAATTCAAAACATAAAAAAGCAAAACACACCTGATGCACATTCCTTGTTCTTAATTTTCTAGAAGTAGAGTTTAAGAACCTTGCTCTATTTTTGTGTAATTAATTAAAGCTGCAGTAGGGAGTTTTGAGAAAACGTTGACTTAGCCTGAAAATTTGAACAAGCACAACTTACAAGTCCCACCCCCTTGCTCTCTGCTGCGCTACAGCTCCTCCCTCCACAGCTCGTCCTCCACAGCGGAGCCTGTCGTGTACGCGCAGGCTAGTAAACAGGGCCACCGAAAACAGCGGATAAAAGTTATATGGCACATTCACTAATAGGGACTAAACGTCAACAATATGCTTTACATTGACTATGGCCTGCCAATACTTTGACTACAAACTTGGTCCTCAAATCATTATGTATTCTACAATACATGTAACTTTATAACGTTGCACTCTTTCTATAAGTTATAAATAGCTAGTAAGATAACGTTAATATAACGGTAACTAACATTACAGTATGTAAGTAATTATTCTAGCGATATATAATGTGTGCTAGTACATTTATTTCAGCAACATGACAAGCCAGTGAATTAGCAGGTTTCAATTGTTGCTTAGCAGAGTGCGTGACATTTTATCTACATGTTATGCGGCTAGAGTTAATTGACACCGAATCAATGGGCTCTGTGTAATTCTTTCTTTTTCGCTTGTTTATCGTCACCGGTCTTTTTCCTTTTACCTCTTTGTTTTATGAGCAGGTGTCACTCGAGAATTGGCAGTTTAGGTTGTTTCTCCGTCATAAACACAGCTGCAGCACGCCGGCAATCTTGAGTTTGAACGACGGCTCGCGCTGTGCAAGAGAGTCGTGTGATCAGCGCGTACACGAGCGTGATTGACACTGCTAAGACATTCCTCCTGGCTCTGATTGGTTGTTTCTGACCGGGAGCGTGTATTTCTTGCAAATGGCAATAGGACCACTGGGAGGAGCCAGAAGAGCTTGATTTTTTTTACAGAGTATCTGTCTCATATTCTACTGTCAGGACATAATGACAGTTTTAACAAATATGTAAAAAATATTTTTTACAAAAGTTACCTACAGCAGCTTTAAGTACACCGCCATTTTACCGTCATAAACACGGCTTTCCACCTCGTAAATACGAACTTCCATGGAGGACTTGAACGGACCACAAGACACAGGCAAACAGGGATACCCAGGGAAATGGGCGAAATGCAGTGTGACACTAACAAGATTGCTGAAATGTAAGGAAGCATAATAGGGCTGCCCTCGACTAAAGATTTTTCTAGATTATGAATGGGAGACTGTCAAAACTTTTAAATAATTTATTGACCATGTCTTTTGTTGTTTGATTAACATTAATGACACTCACTGCTCTTGAATGAATAACTTTTGTAACCTTAATTGTAAGGATTAATCTGTATTTAATTTATTTTGGGAAGGCCATTTAGTGTTATTTTACATTTGATTCCTTATTAAATTTCTTTAGTATTTATTATTTTCTTTATTCTATTTTCATTATTTGTGCTACTGCTTGTAAATTGTTTATTTGTTCTTATTTTATTTCTGACTGTTTGCTTGTCTTTTTTGTGTTAAATTTAATTCAGAGTTTGAAATCAGGCTTGTGCTGTGTGTACTCTATTGTGCAATATTTGCCCAATTGTAAGAACAAAAATGCACTGCATGATCAAACATTTAGTTGAGATAATTATATTTTTTTCTGAAAAAGAGATTCAAATAGATCGGTATCGGTGATCGCACGGCAGATACTGCTTCCTGTAATCAATGATCGTTGATGTGCTCCAAAAATCCTGATCGGAGCACCCATACTCCTTTCCTTAATTTTTACATCTAGATTACCTTGCATGTAATGCACACTTAATCTGCAGAAACACTTTTTTAAAACTCTTAATTTTTTTCTAGCTTGTTTTAATTTTTTTTTTTATTATTACTATAAGCATATCATTTTAATAACGGTGATTTATTGGTTATGGACCATTCAATGAAAGTAATTATCAACTTGCTATCGGACAGAATTTTAATATCAGTGCAAGTGCTTTTAGGAAATCAGATATTGAACTCCTTTTGTCCAAACTCTCAAAAATTAGTTTGTCTGAAATAAAAACACACATACACTCTGACATGATTTTCATAACACTTCAGGATTGAAGCTGCAGAGATCTACAGATGTGTTTTCTGTTTATTTGCTTTTTATAGCACAGAAAATCCCAGGTTCATAGAAAACTGAAAAAGGTGATTTGGCGGAGGAGTGAGAAAACCCGAATTTAAATAACCAATTTAGAAACGGCGTTAAACTAAAAGATAATCTACCTCAGCTCCCCTAAGAATATTGCAGAAGGTCAGCTGTTCTCAATGCTGACACAGCTTCATAGCCAGCTCTTATAAGCTTCTGCATTGATTGTTAATGTACACTGCTGGTTACCTCAGTTGCCCTCGCTCACCTCGTCGTGACTGCAGTGTGAGGATGCATGTTAAGTTTGCAGTAAAAAAGCAGACTCTTTGCCGCAGCATAATGCTGGTGTTTTTACTAATGACTTGTGTGGACTAAAGCAACATAGACTTTATTAACTTTCTCAGTCTTGTTGTAAACGATTAATCAGTTTATTCCAAAGAAAAACTTGCATATTGTTGCCCTATTGTTGGTTTGATTGCTTCTATTGTTCTCCTCATTTGTAAGTCGCTTTGGATAAAAGTGTCTGCTAAATGATTATGTAAATGGTTATGTAAAAAAACTGGGTGTTCATAAGATTAATCAGGTTATTTTAAAGCTGCAGTCCGTAATTTTTCCTCTTTGTCGCCATCTCTGTTCGAAATCTGCAATTGCAGTTATTCGCAGAATTCTCAACTTTACGTGGGTTGTGCCTCGGCACGGCACAGCGTGGATGAATCCAAAGTTTTGAGGAGAATGTGCGGCTGTCAGTCACCGCGTGGTGTGGATACTGGCATTCGGAATCCCAGATTATAGGAAATATGACCAACATAAGAATTTTCACCGGAAAATATAATCTGAACAAGTAACATCTACTTTTGTTCTGACCAACTAAGGGAAAAAATGTTAATGTTGTTAATGTTAACAATGTCAGCAATGCGTGGGCCTGATTGCAGTCTCCTTTTTTCTAGCCACTCCGAAGTCTTTTGCATTTTACAATGGGTGAATCTCTAGTTGTCACTGGTGATTGTCGTTTCAACCTTTCTTAAACCGCCATCAAATTAATACGTTTAATTATATCAAGTGCTGTTAGAAAAGGCTATAAATCTCCACCTCCAACATCCTCACACGCAACATAGCCTACTAGCCGAGACTCCTTCTTCATGTGTACAGATGTGACGTAATGACGCAAAGACATGCTCGAATCTCCCGCGGAAATCCACCAGTACCACTGGAATTAAAAACATTATTACAAGCTTACAGTTTTGAATTGAGCTAAGGCAAGCAGATAGTTTTGAACACTGGCTGGTTATGTACTTGCAACATTTTTATTTTGGATAATTTTTAACCCAAAAAAGTGACGGACTGCAGCTTAAAAAAAAAAAAAAGGTGTTCATAATAACAAATATATCTTCCTCTGAAATTACTTTCCTTTTCTGCTGACGTCACTTAGGCCATGCAAGCTAACGGATCATTTCAACCAAAATACGTAGGCATTAAGTGATCTTAGTGATCTGACAATTAGTCTACAATAATATTAACCATACAAACTACAAATAATAAAACTAGAAAAAAGGTTCGGGCTGTGCCTATGTTATCATATATCAATATGCATATTATTTTTCTCATAATACTGCGTTTATATTTCAGGCCCTGTGTTGATTCATATAATTTCTTAAGGTTCAATTAATTAATGAAAAAAACTTTTTGTCTAAATAAACAAAGTCTAAATTCACATTGACTTTAATGCTGCATCAAGCTGAATCAAGCCAAAGCGGATTGTTTTCTAGTGATTTTTCTTGATCTTTGTTCTTGTATTCGCTACTTTTAATCCTGTTGTGTCCCTCTGAAGTGAGTGTCTCTCTCAGCCTCTGTTCTTCTGTTCCACTGTGATGTCTTCAGTGTGATGGATTGGGCTCAGAGAAATTAGTTCATTTTAGACCGCACTGTGAGATAGGGTGTGACTGTGATTAGTTATGGCCTCGATTTGTGTGTATATGTGTGTGATGTTGTGTTTGTTTAAGCATTTGTGTATATGATTTCGTTTGTGTGTCAGGGTGCTCTGTGAAGAAGTTGAGGTGCTGGACTGATGATTTTAAGCGGTTGTCAGGGGCAACAGCGGCTTCTAATAATAGAAGCTGAAGTAGGCATTTGTCCTAAGCGAACCTGAGGCACACCCATCCTGTCTATCTTTCATACTGTCTCTCGCTTTCTGACTCGGTCTTCGCCTTCTCTGCTATTCTGCCGCACTCACATAAACTCAGTCAAATGTTGTCATCTTCATGGGACTGCACACTTCACATCTGAAGAGTAGTTATGTATTTTATTTATATAAAAAAGGTGATAGTATGAGAATAAAATGTCCTTGATCTTTTGAAATAAAATAATTCATGGTACTATGAAAATACTGTGTAAATCATAAATACATGATATTATGTTTCAGAACTCAGAACCATCCTCAATTAAAAAAAAAGACCACATTATTATAATTATTATTATTTATAATTATTATTTAATATATCATATACTTAAAAAAAATATTTGTACATTTTATGTTTGAATAATAATAATAATAATTGTTATTAATAATAAATTCATAAATTAAAATGTAAAACAAATTAATAATAATTATTATTATTGTTAGTTAAGTAGTAGTACACAGCTGGTCACATGAAGTCCACATTGTGGCCTCCATATGTGGGACAACCTACTTCATGTAGAATAAAACAGCTTTTTCTAGGCCACTGTAATGTCTGGAGTCTGAATCATGTGTCAGTGGACATAAATATATACTGTATATATAACCGTTCAAAAGTTTGGGGTCAGTAAGCTGTAGATAGCTGCCCGAGAGGCATTTCAAAGATGGCCGCTGAGTGAAATGATTATTGCTTCAAAGGGACTTTGCCTGTACACAATGCCGTTTGCTTCGGGGTTTGGGCGGAACTGACTGACCGGCAGTTTCTCTCAGTTTTTCCCCTCTGTTTGGCCTAATGTGTTTGTGGTCATGCGCTGGATCCTTCACTGGAAACCAAAAGTAACTCATACCAGCTTAACATTTTCTCTTTGAATATACTTGCATCCAGGAACAATACAAGTCGACACCATTATGATTCAGAGTTTGCCAAGAAGTATTTCCTACTAAAGAAAAGTGGTATTTGACTCAGATAAGCGTATCCATAACAGACTCGCGGGCGTGGCCTTGGCAACTTGTCAAGTGCATTATGGGTGTTGAAGTTTTCCTAAATTTTTAACGAAAGGAAAGAGACCAGCCTTTTTTCTCTGTTTTCTCTAGTCAGGTGACAACGGTTTAAACAAATATTTTTACATTCTACTGTATAGGCAACCAAATTTTATTGAAAGCCCATTTTGCCAGCAAGTACCCCTTTAATCCCAACAGAAGAACTAACAATAGGTGTAAAAAATGGGTAAACTTGCATGTATCATCTGTCTGTCCTGAAGGATCCTGAAGTTAGAAAAGAGCACCTGTAATTGTTAACAAAATCACAGTAAACTAGTAGCATTTACAGTTTTCACTTTAAGGTCATGCATGCATGCAGTAGGCTACATCATCTCAAAATGTTTTCCCCTCAAAGGCATGTTAAGAAGTGATTGCATAGAGATGCTTAAGTCACAATATAATAAATAATATGAGAATAATTTTAACCAAATCTTTGCAGTACAGATGAGTCTGGAGAAGGACCTACCTGCACCCCTTAGTAGGGCAGCTGAAACATCTTAAGTGTTTTTATAACATCACACATATGGATCATCTCAGAATACTAATTGATCCAAATTATCTTCATTTTGATTCCTCACTGCTTTTTCTTTGTGTTTACTGAAAAGATTTGCATATTCCATTGGTTAATATTGACAGGATCAAATTTTACTGCATTGCAGCAAACAACTTGAACTTGCTAAGAATAGAAACATGACTGTTACTATCCTAACACAAGAACATATATCCTGTTCTATTGCACTATTCAAATGCTTACAAAAAAAGAAAATTGAAGAAATTGCTTTAATTAAAAAAAGAATGTATTGACAGAATTTTATCAGTTTGTGTTATATGTTTACACAGTTTGTATCTGAAAACTGTTGGACTTTACTTTTAATTGCACGTGGCATTCAGCACTGATTTCATGGTTTTCAACTAACCTGGGTGACGCTGTGTTTTGGTCACAGCAGTAATGACAAATTGGACAGGTACAAGGTAAAAAGTGAATTTCACAATTGTTTCTAAATCTCCACTGTACGATTATTTGATGTGATATAATATGATAGGTCTGATTATTAGATATGATATGCTCTGTCAGAGATTTACTGAGAAGTATTCATTCCGGTGAATGAAGCTAGTTAAATTATTGGGCTTTTTTACAGCATCTCAGTGTTGGTTTTTACAGCTGGTTTTTAAAGCCAAGGTTTTCTGCCAGAATAACAGATGCTGTGATTGTTTTATAGGGGTTTGTAAGTGTCTCTGAGAAGCAGAGTGATTCCACTCTGTCTGTTTAACATTCACTCTCACTTATCATGTTGATTTAATGGGATCTCAACTTAATTTGTTACATCTCTTATTCAACTGAGAAACGTGGTGACGTGGGGATGGAGTTAAAGCAGAAGCCTCATTGAAAATGTGACTGCGTTTTACAGTCTAACCTTTGAATTTACAGTTAGTCCCAACACATTTGGGTTCTTAAGAGACCTTTTCATTTTCACAGCAACCTAAATGAAGTGCACAGTCATGTAAGTGGCAATTACTGAGAGCAGACTAGTGTTTGAAATATGGATGTACTGTTGGAACGGGATCTCATTTGGTTCCATTTTAAGTTAGTGATTTCACTGACTTGATTAACTCGACCTCAAAGCAACTTTATTTTCCTTATATTGTGGAGAATGAAGCACACATTTGTTATAATTTTGTTGTTTTGTCTGCAAAGGAGAGCTTGTCATCTTAGATGATTCTTTGTGTTTTTACACATCTGGAGGCTATCTGACCTTCAGCTGAGAAAAGGACTTTGCTTAGAAGGCAAGCTCAGCCTCGAGGTGGTTGACATACTCTTTGTTATGTCAGAGAGGGATGAAGATGTAGGTCCTGAGATTACAGATGTAGACAGAAAAGGAAATGAGATAAATAGCAGTGGGATATATATGTAGTATGTGTCTGTGACATATTTTCTTTGAGTGTTAGTGGGGCGTTTGCATATGCTAAAAGGCATGCATGTTTTCGC
Source organism: Rhinichthys klamathensis goyatoka (assembly GCF_029890125.1). Taxonomy (NCBI): domain Eukaryota; kingdom Metazoa; phylum Chordata; class Actinopteri; order Cypriniformes; family Leuciscidae; genus Rhinichthys; species Rhinichthys klamathensis. The sequence goes on along the minus strand of NW_026606799.1, from coordinate 378,580 downwards.
CGTTGAAACCACTGAGAACACTATTTTAATGTAGTGTGCATTGTTGTTTTTTTATGTATATTATACATTTGCACGTTTTGAGACTAAAGTTGCACTTAAAATTTAATAAAAATGAATTTCATGTATTCCTTTCATCTAGATGGCATGAGACTTTGTGACTTTTCCTACTCTATACTTGATACTTCAGTCCAATAAAATTGGTTTTATAATAAATCCAAACCAAAAGCAAAAACAAAAAACAAAAAAAAACATGAGAGGAACTATAAAAGGAAGTGAAAATGGCAAATGAGCTCATGACTGGTCCTCTGCAGCCATCTACTGATTATATTGGTAATTTCATGTCATTTTAAAAGTTTTTTTTGTTTTCCAGCAGGTGACAGAAATCCTCCACTAAACCATGACACATTTTCCATGTATTTCCATGGATAAAAATGAGAAATGTATATCTTTTTAAAAGTTAATTTTACTGAGTTAAAAAATATATATTTTTATATATATATTAAAAAATATTTTACCCACATATTGCCAATCTAGACAATTACAGTAAAATATGGTTTGTCTATATTCTTAATGATTCATAAGGAATATTAGCTGTTTATTTATAATGGGATTTTGTTTTATACCCTCATCATACCCCCAACTGGTCTCAGGTTGATTTGTAGTGGATGTGAAGTCAGTTCTCCTCAAGATCACAAAGGTGTCATGGCAAAGTAACAATAGGTGAAGTTTATCACATAAATAACTATGGACATGATGATGTGCCTTTCAAGTGGAGTCAGAAATATTGTAATTACAAATTCAGAGCACATTAATGACTGAGCTAAGTCATATTTATGATTGGAAAACTCAGAAATCTCTATGATACATGAGTTGCAGAGTGTTGAGACGTTGGATGGAGCATAATATACAGTAAATAACATTGTATAATATATCTATAATATATTATATATTATATATAATATATTATTTATATTGTATCTATTTATAGTTATCTTAAATATATATTTTATATAGAGATCAGTGAGCACTTAGCAGAAAGCAAGGCTATAGTGAATTTATAGTGAAATCATTGCTAAGCAATGCTATTTCTCCATTATGTTTCTGACTTTTTTTGTAATAATGAATGCCCGATTTGGAGGGACGAGTTTTCCGGGGGCACTTGAAGGCATTTGACAATCAGAAAGAGTCCATATATTTTTGGTCTTCATTTTGAACTGTAAATTTATAATTTATTTTTGTGTGTTTTTCAGGACTATACCATCACCATGTATTTCCAGCAGTCCTGGCGCGATAAGCGTCTGTCCTACACTGGGATCCCTCTAAATCTTACTTTGGATAACCGAGTGGCTGATCAACTCTGGGTGCCTGATACTTACTTCATAAATGACAAGAAATCTTTTGTTCATGGGGTCACTGTGAAGAACCGCATGATTCGTCTACATCCTGATGGGACTGTGCTCTACGGCCTCAGGTCAGAGAGTTTGTGTGTGTGCAGTTTTTTAAAGTATTTTTTTGTTTTACTTTTTCTCTCTCTCATGCATTAGATTAATGTTTGATTCTTTTGTGTGCGTGCATCTATACATTTATCTCTGTCTGCATGTGTATGCTGTATTTTTGGCTGACCCTATTCCCCTGGCTGTCCTGATGTTGCTTTTTTTTAGAATTTAAAGCCCAGTGAGAGATGCGTCTCCTGTCTCAGTCAGGGAATATAGGTTCTGTTAATCAAAGAAAGATGAGGCTGTCCCTGTCCTGGTTGAACCAGGTTACCGGTACTTGTTAGCATTCACTAATTAGCAAGAGCACAATCCATATCTGGACCCCGGAATGGTTTCATCCAGACATTATTATTATAACATGTAAAGAGAACAAAAAAATGTAAGTCATGAGTACATTATGTACACTCCCCTTCAAATCTTTGGGGGTTTTAATGTTTTAAAAAATTTAGAAATATACAGTAAAATCAACATTTCAGTAATATTATGACATATTACAATTTAAAATAATTTATCTATTTGAATATATTTTAAAAATATAATTTATATCTGTGATGACAAAGCTGAATTTTCAGCATCATTACTCCAGTCTTCAGTGTCACATGATCCTTCAGAATAGTCGGACCTGCTGCTCAGGACATTTCTTATTATTATCAATGTTAAAAGCAGTTTAACTGCTTAATATTTTTGTGGAAAAATATTTTTTTCAGGATTCTTTGATGAATAGAGAGTGCAGTACATTATAAATGACTTAACTGTCACTTTTAATCAATTTAATGCATCTATGGTGAATAAAAGTTTTAATTTCCTTCCAAAAAATAAATGTAATTGACATTAAACTTTTTAAAAATCTTTTTTATGTTTTAAACACAAAATACATTTGGTTAGATTTATGCTAAAAATAAGACAACAAACTATATAACGAAAATAAACAATCCTTAGTATCCTATTAAGATTAGCTTATATTATTGTCACTGTAAACAAAAACAAAACAAAAAAAGTGTTTTAGGAAAATTCTGGCATGACTCACTAGAAGAGAAATAACGTTCAGTAGTCATTGTTAAAGGGATAGTTCACCCAAAAATGAAAAATAAATTAATTTGCTCACAATCGAGTTGTTCCAAACATGTATGCATTTCTGTCTTCTGCTGAACACAAAAGAAGATATTTTGAAGAAAGTTGGTAACGAAACAGATTTGGTTACCCATATTCTACGAAATATCTTCTTTTGTGTTCAGCAGAAGACATACATTCTTACAAGTTTGGAATAACTTGAGGGTGAGTAAACAATGACAGAATTTTCATTTTTTGGGTGAACTATCTCTTTAAATCTACCAAAACTTAAAAGGAAAATGATGATTAATAAAAGTCAAGATTAATGTCTTTCTGCAGAGGAAAAGCTGCAGTCCTACACTTCTTTCCCTACATAGTGTAGAGTTTGATTTGCAGCTTTGTCTGGCCGATATTCCCTCTCTCTCCATCTTGCTCAATACTGTATAATTCATATCTAATGTACTATGCCTGAGAGGTATGAACATGTGCTGCTCTACATCGGTGTGCACCTATTAGTGTGTGTCTATAAATATATGTGATCACTGATTAGATAACTATCTCTCTGCCAGAAAAACAATACGGAGTAATAAGGTGTTTTTGTGGGGGTGGATGTACCTGTTCGTGTATACAGTGTGTTTGTGTTTCATTTGTCAGGAAAAAGTGCTTTATACTCTTTCAGGGCTGCAGAACGAAGAAGCAATTCCATAAGTTGTCAAAAAGTGCAGCAGTCACGCACTGAAAGGCCATCACGTGTGTGTTTCCGTGTTAATTCAAGCTCAACTTAATTAAGATCCAGCCAGAGGCATTTCAGAGAGGGGCTCCACGCTGCAGACATGACTGAGACAGCGTTAAGGCAATTACACAGGAGAGGAATAAAGAGGGATGAAACACGAGAGTGATATAAGGAACGCAGTGTGCCTGCAGTGTTGTTTTACCAGCAGCTTGTGGGAGAACCTTTAAAATGACACGTGAATGAGCTTATATTAATGTGTATTACCTTCCAATTACTTGCTACATTTCACTTAATGGCGGTTGATAGGGAGATGATTACTTTTGTTTTGTGATATGAAGTAGTACACGTGTGCTTGTCAAATTATTATTAGTTCAGCATGAATTAAAGCTTTCCGATATATATACATCTCATTACAGGTGGAAGTAGGTGGCTGTAACAACATCTGCTCTTAAATGTTTCACTTACTTCTTCTGACACTGGACAATTTTTCTAAATTAATATAAGTATGTTTGATCATGATCAGTCAAACTCAAAAGCAAACTTGCTATTACTGTAGACATACTAAACAACTGGTCAATTGTGATAGTATCGTGTTGTTGTTTTTCACCTCATATCTGTAGGATAACTACCACAGCTGCTTGTATGATGGATTTGCGCAGATACCCGCTGGATGAGCAGAACTGCACGCTGGAGATTGAAAGTTGTAAGTGCTGTTCACGGTTTAACCGTTAGCATTCATGACTAGCACGCTGAATAGATAGGTTAATTGCATATCCACAATTAAGCATGTATATGAGTATTAGCTGAGAAAAGAAAACCCTAAAGTCATTATAGTATCATTAAATGGACCAAAAGTGGTTTTGAATCAATATTTTGTTTATTTTAGTTTTCTTATCATTAAACACAAGACTATCACTGGCCTATAGTTCACAGCCATTCATTTTACAGTCGAGTTTGTTAAACTAGTGTCCAGGGGTGCGTTTACCATAAGCAAAGTTTTCTCAAGTTCAGTCATTACCAATATAGTTCAACAATTTAACATTTCCCCAAACCATAGTTCCAACGATCATTTACAAACAGCATCGCAAAGTCGTGTGGTTGGAACTACAGTTCTTGACCTGTGGAATCATAGTTTCAATTTAGTATGACATGTGGACTTAAATAGATCATGCTCTTAATCACAATCATCTCATATATGCAAATTTCACTCTATGTATTTTAGTTTGTCAGAAGAATGAAAGCGCTATTTTTGAAGAGTGAATTGGGCGAATGTGGTCTAGAACCCCAGGGAAGTCAAGTCAAGTCAAATATATTTATATAGCGCTTTTCACAATACAGATTGTATCAAAGCTGCTTCACAGTATCAATCAAAACAACTTAACAGTGTTTGTTTATTACTGGAAAAAGACATCCAAGTTTGGTAGAGCTGATCAGTGGTATGATGGGTCATTTAATTTGAATATCCCCAACTGAGCAAGCCAAAGTTGTATTTATTTATTTACAAATAATAACTGCCAGTAACTGTAAGATAAAACATTTATATGAATGCCTGGCTTAATAGAGGCGTCTTTAGTCTGGTTTTAAACTGGGAGAACGAGTCTGAGCAACGAACAATATCAGGAAGGCTATTCCAGAGCTTTGGAGCTAAATGTGAAAATGCTCTCCCTCCTTTGGTGGATCTGGATATCCTAGGAATGACCAGAAGCCTCGAATTTAGTGATCTTAAAGAGCGCGATGGATTATAGGGCGATAGAAGATCCGTTAAATAGGAAGTCTGGAGTATGACGTAAGAGGGAACCTGCGATTGAATCAAACATCTGGAATTAAAGCAAAGCAACAAAGAACAAAAATAGCGAAGTAGTCCTCTGATGCCATGTTCAGTATTTACAGCAATTAATGAGAGTTCTATGTTGTTGAACAAATGTGGTTTGAACTAAGAGACGTGCTGTGCTGCAACAAAGTTACTATGGTTTCAGGAAAAAGTTGTGACTGGCTACTGTAGTTAAGTTCTACAACACCAAATTCTACTATGGTAGTTAAAGGAACACTTCGACTTTTTGGAACTTTAGCTTATTCAACGTATCCCCCAGAATTAGATAAGTCCATACATACCTTTTTCATCTCTGTGCGTGCTGTGCTGTAAGTCTGTTTGACGCACCCACCACTAGCCTAGCTTAGCACAAAGACTGGATGTAAATGGATACAGCTAGCATACTAATCCCAATAAGTGACAAAATAACGCCAACATTTTCCTATTTACATGTTGTGATTTGTATAGTCACTGTGTGTACAAATAACAATGTAATATGAGACACAGCCACTTTTTAAACGTTTAAATACTGGGAACTATTTTCTTAGAAGGCGAACCCCTGCTACTTGGGCGGAGTGATTACCGCAGCACCCGAGAAGCGCCGTTCTGTCAACAAAACCAACGTGACTAACTAGCTAGTAGCGAACGTGAACCTACAGACAGTAGCCTACTATTTCACAAACAAGGTCACTGTTTCTCAAAAATGAACACTGCCCATCCCCCCCTCCAATTCATTAGCAAGTAGAAGGCTACAGTCCTGAAAGTTACCTTTAGCGCTGCTTATTTGTTACTGGGGCGATAGAGCGTGTTTGTGACAACACAATACTAACATTAGTGGGGTTACATGGAGCCCGGTAACAACTGTAATAGTAGTGTGCACCCTATTCATGTAATAGTGTCACTAAGATTACATTACATCTAGCTAATGGCACTGTAACAGTAGGCTAGTCATCTAAAAACATAACGGAACACTTACCGCGGCCGCAGGTGATCCACTTTGTCCTGAATTTACTATCGATGGGATGGCCGTATCCTTTAGCACACGTTTCATGGTCCGTGTGGCAAATTGCATTTTTTCAAAATAGTCGTCCTCAGTGAAATGTTCTGAGCAAACGAAATAGTCCTTGATGATGTCTACAGGTGTGTTTGGATCGACAGAGCAAGTAGCCAATGATTCATCAGATCAGCGTTTTTGATTGGAATTCTATGAAACATCATGGTATTACCTGGTCTCCCCTGTTTATTGTCGCAGCTCTTCACAATACAGTGAACACCCATGATTGTAAACTTTGCATTTATTAGTAATTGCTGACTCTATTAGTCCAACTCTGAGCGAACTCTCTGCTCCTCAGCACTGCGCGTCTCAGGTGCTGCGGTTATCACTCCACCCAAGTAGCAGTGCTACAGTAGCAGCCTTCTGAGAAAATAGTTCCCAGTATTTAAACGTTTAAAAAGTGGCTGTGTCTCATATTACCTTGTTATTTGTACACACTGTGACTATACAAATCACAACATGTAAATAGGAAAATGTTGGCGTTATTTTGTCACTTATTGGGATTAGTATGCTAGTTGTATCCATTTACATCCAGTCTTTGTGCTAAGCTAGGCTAGCGGTGGGTGCGTCAAACAGACTTACAGCACGCACAGAGATGAAAAAGGTATGTATGGACTTATCTAACTCTGGGGGATACGTAGAATAAGCTAAAGTCCCAAAAAGTCGAAGTGTTCCTTTAAGCAGCGATTTACGCTGTTGTACTGAAACGCACCCCATGGTAGACAGTTCACACTGGACACGTTCTTGTATTCTGTCTGTTTTTTTTATTTATTATGTACATATGCAGAGTGGCTTTTCCATCACGTACTCTTCAGCATCTTGTACCATGATTGTCACAATATTAAGACATCTAGTCAAGACACGTCTTGAGCATTGAGCATGTCTCCAACATTCTGTTACATGTGTTTCATCTCACTGTTTTTTAACTCAAGATCACGTCCTTTGTGAATGGCTTCACATGTGAGGAGGTAAAGGAAGGTAGTAATTCCAAGTTGTATTTCTCCTCAGGTAGGAAAATGGGTCAGGGGGCATGATTAATTTTGTTAATTTTCTTTTCACACCATTCTGTTTAATTAATACCATTAAATTAATATAAAACATTGACAGCTCTAAAAATACATAGAGCGAAGGTAAATGCAAAAAGTCCACATTTTCAATGAAAGCTTTAAATAAAGATGCATGAATTTCTTGCAGCAATGCAGCAAAAACTGGCACAATCTGTTGCATAATCCTAATGCATGCATTCATGCATCATTATTCATTTATCAAGAAAAATACCTGCAGAGAATCTGGCTGTGCTGACCAATCTCTCTGTTTCATCTTTCTCAGTCTCTGCAGTCTCTTACTCTCTGTCACTCTTTCCTTTTGCTCTCTTTCATCTCCTCCCCTCATCTCTTTTGCACTTTGCCTCTCTCGGTGTGACAGACATTGTTTGTAATTGGGTGTCTGCTTTGTTGGGCAGACAGCTGTATTCCTCTGAGGCTGCTGTCATGTCAGAGCTCTGAGATGCATATCACAGCAGGAAGGAGAAACCTCAACACCAACATCACAGCAGACATAATAAACCATGTCGCTTTCACACGGCAGACAAGATCACTTACTGTAATAAGAGACAAAAAGACTTTCCACAAATAAGTTAATAGTAGTTAATAGTTCACCCAAAAATGAAAATTGTGTCATCACTCACCCTCAAACCTGTATGTTCTTTTGAATTTTGAAGATTGTTGGTAGCCAAACAATTTTGGAGACCATTGACTTCCATAATGGCCAAGGGAAAAAAAAGAAAGAAAAAAAACACTCAAAATATCTAGTTTTGGAATATATTTCATTCATATTTCATATGAACCATCCCTTTACGCACATGTCATGGAATAAAGTCTCGTTTATTCTTTTTTGTCAAAAGGTCAGTAAACATTTGCATTCAATTTGTTATGGAGCCTTTCATTTGGATGCTATTCATTTTATATGAATTTGGCCATTTTTTTACAAACCAAAATTTTATGTCACACAGTTTGCTTTTAATAAACTCGGATGCTTTGACCTTTCATTGACTCTTTTTTTCCGAAAATCACATAACAGGGTTTAATACAAAATGGGACAGCTAAATATTTTTTATTGACTCAATATTTAAAAGATATGAACCACAATAATTTAATCTCAATTTAGGAGATTTTTTTTTTAATTGGTACTGTCAATACAGTGGAAGAGGAACAGGTTACAGGCCAAAAACATTTTGGAACAGTCATGGGACACCAGAGTGTACACTTTTTGTAGAAAGCAGCACCAATTAATCCAACGTTAAAGACTCGGACATTAAAGAGAAGGGGACCGGGAAGAGTAGACCTTCATGAGGATTATCGCTGTGCTTCAGTCACTCAGGAGTATAGGCTGATGTTTCTTTTGATTGGACTTAATGAAGAACAGGAAGAATTGACTATCGTAATACTTTATCTTTTAATGAAGCTTTTAATGTTCTACAGTACTGTGCTCTCCTGGAGATAAGCGCACAGAGTCTGCAGGGACAATCTTTAACAGCTAGACCTGGACCCGGACCTCTCACAGAAGTGTTCTCACTGCATTCACATGCTGATTTACCCCACTGACAATATAGACTTTGGGAATGTGAGAGAGGCAGCTTTCCCTTGAGCCAGCATGCTGTTTTGTGGATATATGTGTATTTCTGAATGTTTCTGTCCCTCTTTTGTTTCTCAGATGGCTACACTACAGATGACATTGAGTTCTACTGGCAAGGAGGAAGTTCAGTGACGGGGGTGGACAACATTGAGCTGCCGCAATTCTCTATTATTGATTATAAAACACTGTCTAAGAAAGCTGTGTTTGCCACAGGTACAGTGCGCTCCCTGCATGAGATGAGTCAGCCCCCCTCAGTACTATATGCCAAGATTCTTTCAGTTCACTTCAGTTAAAAAATTATTCATTAAAATAGTTGTATATTTGTAAGCACAGAAATTTGAAAGTGGTATGCGTGTTGTTTGTGTACAAAATTATGCAGTTCGCTGCTACATAATGTCTGGTCCAGTTTGCAGCTTATTTTCGTCAAGACCCGCCCACTTAGATGGGAATCTATCTGACTGACATATTAAAAGACCAACCACAGTTTGTTTTAGTAAATCTGAAACATGATACCATATTAATAGACCGGTGCAGAAAAAGCTCATTCGAAATATGGTGTAACAGTCTCCTCAGTTTGTTAACAAATGCATGCATATACACGACTATTCAAAAGTTTGGGTTCAGTAAAAAAAAAATACTTTTGAAAGAAATTAATACTTTTATTGACACTGAAGTAAGTATTGGCTGTAATGAGTAATGGCTGCTGAAAACTCAGCTTTGCCATCACATTAATACATTACATTTTAAAATCTATTAAAATAGAAAAAAGTTATTTTAAATTGTAATAATAATCAACTTTATTTTATATAACGCCTTTAAAGCAGCTTCTCAAGGCACTTTACACAATAAAAATACAAAGAGAGAGGGGGAAAAAATACACAAATACAAAGCGTACAAAGAACACAAAATAATTAAAACCATCAAGAAAATGCTAACCTTTTAGGTTTTAGGTTGGATTTAAAAATGCTTAGATTTTGTGCATCTTTAATATGAGAAGGAAGTGTGAAAGCACTGTCCCATATAGATAGTAAACGTGTCCGTGTCTAATGTCACAATATTATTGTTTTTACTGAATTTTTGGTCACATAAATGCAGCCTTATTGTGCATATGAGGCTTCTTTCAAAAACATTTAAAAAAATCTTACCAACCCCAAACTTTTGAATGAATTATTACTGTGTGATTAAATGACTGAACTGTGTGTGTCCAGAACAGGATTAAGCACTAAAAGGTGAAATGACAACCAAATCTAGCTGCAGTGTTTAAGTGGCCGTGTACCTCACTGACACAAAACACTTTAATTTCTCACTTTCAGGGTCGTATCCTCGTCTGTCTCTCAGTTTTAAACTGAAGAGAAACATTGGATATTTCATCCTGCAGACCTACATGCCTTCAACACTGATCACCATCCTGTCCTGGGTCTCCTTCTGGATCAACTATGATGCTTCAGCTGCAAGAGTTGCACTAGGTGTGTGTGTGTGTGTGTGTGTGTACACCTAGTACTTCACACCAACTAAAGACATACATTTATTGCACTTTTTCTACACCCACCTTTTCCCATTTCTTAAATTTACAATACATGTCAACCAGTTTCTAAACAAGCTTTTTTAAACATTGTAAAATTGACTCGTTTTAGGAATCACCACCGTTCTGACTATGACTACAATCAACACTCATCTTAGGGAGACTTTACCTAAGATCCCTTATGTGAAGGCCATAGATATCTATCTGATGGGCTGCTTTGTCTTTGTGTTCCTGGCCTTGCTCGAGTATGCTTTCGTCAACTACATATTCTTCGGCCGTGGTCCACATTTACGGAAGAAAGTGGCAGAAAAAGCTGCAAAAAGCAACAATGAGAAGAGTAACAAAGTTCAGGTGGGTTTTTGACCAGCTCTTATGTTTACACTAAGTAATTTTTTTTTGATTAATACAGTAGAGGTGTTGGACTTCATACTGTCTCCTATTATTATATGTAGATTACCTTCATCAAACATTAACAAGTTAATTTTTAAAAACACTAATTTAATAACACTGTTAAATGTAATCTTTAGAAAATCTGATATTTTTTCGTACATTATAATGTGGTCATGCCTTAATGTACTTTTAGCATTTGGATTTTAGTTTTTAGTGTTTTAGTTTAAATTCAATTTCGGCATCATAACATTGGCCAAAACTTGAAAATATTAATTGTCTTGGCAGCATTGGCCAGAATTTTAATATTGATACATCTCTAAATTCTAAATCACTTTTATTTACTAAAATTCAGTTTTATTTATTCCTTCTTTTATATTAATAAAGGTTGATGTCCATGGACACATTCCCCTGACAAACCTTGATCTGCGCCTTAGTGGGGCAGAGATGTTAGGTGCTCTTGGGGACCCGAGGAACACCATGTTCTCTTATGATAGTGCCAGCATCCAATACCGTAAGCCCCTTACAAGTCGGGACCTCTATGGACGGCCCACTGCCTCTATCGAGAGGCCAATGGCACGAAAAAAGAGTCATCTTAGGAGGCGAGCCGCTCAGCTGAAGGTGAAGATTCCAGACCTGACAGATGTAAACTCCATTGACAAGTGGTCACGTGTCATTTTTCCAATCACCTACACCTTCTTTAACTTAGTATACTGGCTGTATTATGTCCACTAAGGAGCAGCACTGACTCAACCCAGCCATACACACATCAGGTCAGGCTCTCTTACCCTCCTTGTGGTTTTGACTGCCAGTCAGACAGGAGGAAGAGGTGCATTCTGTAGTTAGCCCTTCTCTGTAAATTATTAAACTATATATAATATAAATCTGTATTATAATTTTTCAATAAGAAAATAAGTCAAAATGACTACTCAACTTTTGCTGCTTAATGTAGATTATCATAAATATTAGTTAAAATTGTCGCTGTATTTTTGCACTTTGCTTCTGTGGGATCAATTTCACTGACTTGCAGAAAGTGCAACTACGCAATGGGGAGAAAATAGGCTTTTCTTAGCTGACGACTGTAGTGCACATCTACTGTAGGTCAGACAGGCTTGAGTTTGTAAAACAGCATTTGAAAGTTGTTTTCATCATTTATCTTTCATATTATGAAGCTCTTAAAAGGATGTTCTGGGTTTTTTACAAGCTCTGACATTTGTAGCATAAATTTCATTACAACAGAAATTTATTTTGACCTGTCCCTCAGTTTTCTTATAAATAATTGGAATAAATAATTTTCAAATAAAGCTCTTAATTTCAAATTACTTTTATTTGTAGATATTATTAAAGCTGACCCCTTTGTTTTACAAAAAAGTTGACTTATTTATTTAAGAAAACCAATTGTTATTCAGTTATTTGTGTCTGAGGTCAATATGACCCAAGCTAAAGATTAAGAGGAATAGTAAAAGTTGTGTCAACCTAAGTGTCGACCTAATTCTGTTCAATATCTGTGGTATTAGTTTGTGGTTACAGTAAGATACTTACAATAGAAGTATACAGGCCAGGCAATTGAAATAACCACATAACATGAAACGCTATGGAACTTTACACCAGTTCCCATAATGTAATGGTTGAGCACTGCTTACATGGGCCAAACGGAATTAATGTGCACTATAATTTACTTATTATAAGTTAATTCACCTAAAAAAGTAGTTCCTTCAAAAAATGACATTTTATAGTTGGCCGAAGGAGCTTAACTTGAATTAAAACCTGGAACATTTCTTTAAAACAAGACTATATTGTTCAAGTTTGTTGATGAAAGCCTAAGACGCATCACATACTGTAGATTAAACCTGTTCTTCTTATTAAGACTTCACTACCAAGAAATGGCCTCATCATTTGGGTTACAGTATTTATATTGCTTGGTTAAGACTAAAACTCAAAAAAAAAAAATATTGTCTGCAGCTCTGGTGTGTCTATATGTGGCCTAACACACTTTTTGTTCTCTATAATCAAATGTAGTTAATCTGCCAAGAATGGATGTCCTTGCATCAATATGACAACACATGATGACAAGCAGGATGTTCAGGAGTTCAAAGTCTGGACAGTATGTAAATTTGTACATTAAAACATATCAGGTATCGGAAGATCTATGATGTCATCAAGTTTTTCTATACTTTTTCTTATAAGCCAATTAATCCTGCATATTTTATTCAAAGCAGTAGTTGAATTTTCACCCCACTTTATATTAAGTGTCTAACTACTGTATAGTGTGTACTAACATTTATATTAATAATTTCATACAATGCACTTACACTATACGTATATTTAAAAATACCCTCATGAAATTACAGCTGTAATTCATTTCTCTAATTACTCTGTTGTTGACCCTTCTCTTACATCTTAAGTGAAGTGAAGTGACCAAGTATGGTAACCCTCTTTGTCTATTTGTCCTCTGTATTGATTTAACCCATCCAAGTTAGTGCACACACATTAGAGGTAGTGAGTAGTGAACACTGGGCAGTGGTTTGCTGTGGTGCCCGGGGAGCAATTGTGGGTATTGAGGGTGGAAGAGAATGCTCTTCTTTCAGTCCCCCCATCTACATTTTCCTGCCGGTATTGAGAATTGAACCCGCAACCTTGGGGTTACAAGTCAGACTCTCTAACCATTAGGCCACAAATGCTCCATTAAACCTAAATAAACTTACCCATGCTGCCCTATAAACCTACCCATACCACCAAACCACCATGCTCAATAGCAGCAAAAGTGTGTTGGGTATCACTTTATTTTACTGTGTTCTTGTTACACGTTACATGTAATTACTATAGTAATTACATGCAACTAACACTTATCTCTCAACATGAACACAATAAGTGCATTGTACCTAATAGATAGATATAGATGTAGGTACATAGTAGTTAAAGACACCTAATATAAAAAGTGACAGTTTAATACTGTAAAGCCCAATAAAATCCAGACTTGATTCATTAGCAAGAGGTTATATATAGCTTAATTATGTTAGTTCCTATTGCTCAATAATTGACTCAGTACTCCTAACGCTATTGCAATCGAAATGTAGCTATGACTTTAAATATAGCCATTGTTTTAGGGATGTAGTTCTAACTATTTATATAGTAAGTGACTTCACTGTAGTTACCTTTCAAATTTGTATTTAGCTTTAAACATATTCACTGCGAGTTATATATTATCCAAGCTCACCAAAATGTCAGATAGGACTTAACAAATTAGATTTTTCCTCTTTATGGCTGAACTTGTGCCTTTAAAAAACAAAAACAAAAAAACAAAACAAAAAACACATTTTACAGGGTTTACCATTCACTAGCTTAGTTTAAATTTTCTGAATGGATTTCCACTTTTCTATAGAACAAAGATTACTCAAGGGTACCACACATAATCAAAATGAAAGGTACTTTCAAGGGCTTTTCCAATGCCCTGCATTTATATATGTAATATTATAAATATATGAATATATATATGGCATGTAAATAAATTGCTTGCATTGCAACACTCTTTTTAGTGTCAATCTGACTGGGACATAAACAGCTCAGTAATTGTCCAGGAGTGACCTAACTCCATTAAAGATTCTCATTTAAAGCTAATTAAAGAGATCTCAAGAGTGGCAGAACAAAAACGAAGCTCACACACGGTCCAGCCAGAATCAGCATGAAGACACAAACACGTAAAACACATAGAAGTGAAAACATATTTAATATAGGGGTCTGATAGGCCATATATCACTCATACAACGGCAAATGCCAAAAAAAAAAAAAAAATTAAACAGTATCCTATATCCCTGTATGATTTCTGTAATTGCACTCATGCTAATGGCCGGTGCAATCTTGTGCAGATGCGGAGTGTGTTGAAGGAGAATGCATTGTCACTGATTGAGACTGATAAGATGATTGTATTTGAGTGTATGTTTGTATTTAAGCCTAGCAACCACAGTTGTACTTAAGGATACTTTATTTTAAATCGTAGACATTTTGAATGAATTCAAATAAAATATCCCACTAAGCAAAATGTGAAGAGCTGATTATTGCATTGTCGTTGCATTAACACAGGACATAGGTGTTCTTTTGTGAACCGGGAGGTCTATGAATCATGATGGACACTGAATTAACTGTGGATTGGATTAAAAAAAAGGGTTAATTGTTCTGACAAACCATGTCTGGGGGGTTTCTGCCTTTTATCATTTGATCTGCCTATTATTATGTTGACTCGCATAGACAAAAAAGGAACAACTCTCGACTCATGTGTTGGCATTAATATTTTTAGTTGCTTTATTTAGAAAGGCATCCTTTTGGGGTGTGAAACCAAAATTAGTTTGCATTTCATGGAGAGCTGAACAAAATCTCTGGCATCCGTTTAGCTTTTCATCGTGTAAAATCCTCAGCTTCAAAACTATCCTAGCACCATTAATCACGCAACTTCAAGTCAACTCTAGTCCATAATGATGTACTGTAGCTTGAACAATAATATTCAGCCTGTTGAGCTCTTTATGAACACTTCATAGGTAGAGAGACTGAGAGATTCCCGGTTCTTTCCATAAGGTTCCTGTTTGCCCGCATGCAGTCATTGTCTCATAATATAGACATCAGAAATCCTTTGTATCCAGTAATGAAAGTAATGTTGAAAATCTTTGACAGCAGATGGCACAGAATCATCTTTATAAGGAAATGTACAGGTTGGTATCTTCATTTCAACTGCAGCACCACCTAAAATAAGACACAATGTCAGCAGAGGTAAGCGTTGGTGCCACTATTGTATAATAAAGTGCCCCTTTTATGATTTTTTGGACGTTGCCTTTCATGTAGTGTTATTTAGCTGTTTTGAATGTAGAAGTTATGCAAAGTTTCAAAGATCAAAGTGAACGATAAATGTAGTTATTGTCTCCCAAAAGAAAGAACCGATTCTGAACTGCCTGAAACGAGTCATCAGTCTGTAATTCCAGCCTTGCTGAGCGAACCTCTAGGTTTGCAGGTTTTTTGGCTCCCCCTGAACACCGTCTACTTTGACTCGCCCTTAAACACTAGTTTTAGCTGAGGCCTGGAAGAGTTTGGTTCATGTTGTCGACATTTCGAGAAGACGCTCTTTTCTGCATTGCGAATTTAAATCCACTTTGTATGCACTTCCGAAAGATGTAAAACCAACACTATGATAACCGTTCGTATCACTGTATACAAGTGCTGAGGAAGCCTCCTGAAATGCAGATATAGTAAAGGGCGTTTTGTATTATAACATGTGCTGTAAGGGATAGACCAATCACAACAGCCTGTACCATCTGACCAATCAGAGCAGAGTAGGCACTCGGAAAGGAGGGGTTTGAAGAGACCAAATCCTTTCTAACCGTTTCAGACACTGACAAAAGAGGTGATGCTGCAATGTTTTGTTTTTGTTTTTTTAAAGAAAATATAAGTTGTTTTTTTTACCTTGGATATGTGTAAACCTATTTTAGGAGACTCCAAAACAAAATTAGAAACTAATAAGGGCACTTAAATAGTCCATTACCTTAACCTTAAGCATTACCTTATTAGCAGCCTCTAGTGAACTGATGAGAGTTTGCAGCTCCTCTTTATTCATTTCTATATTCACAGATCTCTGAAGTCCATTCTCTTTCAGGTCCAGACTGAGATTTAGCAGAGGGGTGTTTAAAGCTGACAGCTTATCACTGGATAATGCCAGCTAGGAAGGAGAGGGGGGAGGACGTAAGAAAGCAATATTAGCAAATGGAAAAATCAATAGATTTTCTTATCGCTATGATTAATGCATACGTGTATGTGTGTGCTTGGTGCACCTTTAACTGCCAGTTAAAGTCCTGTAGCTGTGTGCTAGAGATGGTATTAGTTCTCTCCACCAGAGCATGTCTGATCTCATCAAACCTGGACCGCACACACTGGACAACAGCCTCAGCCCGTGCTGTGGCCAAATCACTCAGCAGTTCCTGGATCTTCAGACGTGCACAAAATAATCCATCTCACAAATGAATCAGATGTTTAGTCAACCAATAAATCTATCTATTTGAACATTTATATGACTCTGTACACAGTTAGACACGTTTATATGTCTGTTCAGATTCTCCTCTGCTAACCTCTTGATCTGAGCAGCCCCTTCCTACAGCAAAGCGGATGAGAGAAGAGAGAGTGTTCATTAACTCCACCCATTCTGTCAGACTCCACCGATCACTGTAATCTGTTTGCCTCGGACCACTCCGCCCGCACACCCCATCCACCACCCTGTGCATGAGCTTACAAAAGAAACAAGGAATTGGAAGTTTTCAGGGTTCAAAGTTAAGCTAATAAACAAAGATTACTGTTTTTAAGTTTCATCTAGAATTACGCATTTTTAAACAACAGATAACATAATAATTTTTGTTAAAAAAAAAAGTGATCCCAACTGTTTTTTAAAAAAGTAAACGAACAAAACAATCCACAAGCCAAAAACTATACCAAGAGACCCGGCTGATCTCAAGCTAATGGCAGAAGGTGTGCTGTCTATGTGTGCTACTGGTGTCGAAACAGAATCAAAACAACTATTTGTGCATTTATGTCATTTCATAAATAGCATTATATACTTACTTTAGGACATTCTTCAGATGGCAATTTGTCGAGCAATTTGATCATTTTGCTGTCTGTCGTCTTCCTCAGCGTCAATGATGTCAGCTGACCGAAATGTCACATGACTTCATCTTCTGTCGGCTGTCGCGTCAGTGCCTTCAGGATGTTCAGGATGTTGTTTGTACTCTGGGATTTATTAATGAAACATTTGACATACTTAAATTTACGTGTTAAAGTCCAACAAACTATTTCACTGTTGTCACATTTATACATTATTGTCAAGTCGAACGAACCCGGAACTATTCGCTCACAAAATTTCAAATTAAAAGTTCAAAATCATGTACTGTATATAAGTTAACGTTATCTAGATTTTAAATTCGATTAACATTTATTTAAATTAATTCTAACTTATTCGGACTATTTTTCTCCAAGCAAAATAACAGGTTTTGTACAGACAAACTTTTCCCATGTCTTAAAAGAGAAAGAAAAACTAAACGTAAGATGTAATAAAAAATATGTATATTTTACTCAAAATCCCTTTTGAGATGCTGGTAATCAAGGATTATATATGCTTTACGTTCAAATAAAATGTTTTATTTGTTTAGATTGCCGAAGCATGATAATACTGGCACACACAGGAGAGATAGTTGTGGGTGTTGTAGTAGTGTGGGTGACCAATCCATTGAGCAGCACACTGGTGCTCGCGCGCAAGTTCTCCGATGTAGGTTCGGTAGCTCTATATTTAATGTAACTGGTGGACCGTTAAACACAATAACGGAAGCGCTGATGCATGATTTATTTTGTACAGGATTATACTTACTCTGAAATGTGGGCAGTCCGTGACTCGACGGTAAGTTTAAGGCTTTGTTATCTGGAAAATGTGGTCCTTTAAGAAAGTACATCTCGGGCCATGATGCCGCCGACATAAGCATTTTATGATTTTACATTTCTTTTGACCTGTACTTACTCGAGGTCACATACACATTTATTGTACCTGATTTATAGGTGTCTGCGGATGTGTTTCCGGATGTGTAAAACGAAGCATAATTTGAAGCATCACCATGTTTTCATCACAATCTTTTCGCGTCTTAAAAGTAGCACGTGGTTCAGGTTGTGTAAGTTATTTAAAACATTTGCTGGTCAAAACTCAAAACAATTGAATGTTTTGTTTAAACAATTGTTTACAGAAAAGCTTGTAATAGGCTGTTTAATGCCAAGTTCGATTGTGACAACTTCCCATATCATTTGACAACATGCCCGTTTAGTTTTCAATGACATATATTTTTTCCCTCGGCAGTAATGTTGAAAATGTTCGATAGTTTTTTGTAGTCAAGACTTAGGGTATGTGTCTATGCAGAAACTGAGTCAAATGTGAACCTAGCCTGAGAAATACTTGAGTAATAAATGTGTAACTAGTATGTGAATTTTCTCAGAGGCCTGCATGAGCTTCCTAACGTGTTTCTCAGTTTATTTGAGAAATTTTGTTTATCCATAAAGCATTCAGTATTACATTTGATACATACATCCTCTAAATTATCTACATGTTGAAAATGACATGTACACGTGTCTTTTGCAATGGAATCTTTTAGATTTTTATTAAGTAAATGTAATAATAATTTTCAATAGTTATTGCGAGATGAACATTAACTTGACTGAAACAACTTTGGTTTATCCATACATCATTTATTTATGTATTTATTTTTTATTCATTTTATGTGTAATAAAACCTCACTAATTTACATTACAAGCTATTCGAATCTAATCTAATTTTTAGGCCATATAAATAACAGCAACTGCACCAAATTGCATATTTTTGCAAAGTTTGAGCCCTTGAATAAAACTGAGGTGTTTTTTTTCTCCTCAAGTATAAGCTCCATATTCTAATTATATCATACTATATGAGACATAAAAGCATGATGTATCGAATATGATACAAAACATAAAACAAATATGGAAGCCATTTATGTTCCATTTAAAAAAAAAAGGTTATTCTGATTATTACGGTTTCGAGATTTGACAAATAAAATCTATGTATTATCATTTTGATTTGGCTACACAGAGCAAAAAAAAAAAGTTTATTAAAGTTTCTGTCATAGCTTCTGCATTCATTCTCATATATCTGTGTCTGTGGTAGAGTAGTGAGTTTTTTTTTTTTGGTAATACTTTTTTTATTGCCTTTTCTTAAACACTTACACAACAATGTACATCACATGTCTGTAACATCACATATAATGTAAAAAAAAAAAAAAAAACACCGGGGCTCGTATTACATGAAAAGTGCAAAAGCACAAACCAACATTGGATAATGAAGTGTGTACTTTGGAAGTCAGAGTTAACAATACACTGCAATCAATAATAGTCACAGATAAGAGAAATAAAATAAAATAGGGTTAGTGCAAATTAAAATATATTTTAAAATGGATATAATACCTAATCAACCATTTTGTTCCTCCTCTATTATATTGTTCATATCCCCATGCTCAATAAATAATAAAAAGGGACTCCAAATCCTCTTAAATTGGTCTTCTTTACCCTTAAGAATATATGTTATCTTTTCCACTGCAATGCATGAAGATATTTCTCTTAACCATCGAGTTATAGTAGGCCTTTCTATCTTTTTCCAATAAATGGCGATGAGCCGTTTGGCATGTAGAATACACATGTCAATCAATACTTGAGTGTCCTTATTAATTTTCCAGTTATCAGGAGGAATACCAATAATGAAAAGCCCCGGATCCAGTGGCAATCTAACTGAGACTATATGCCATATCATATTATTAATTTCTTTCCAAAAAGCTTTTATTTTATCACATTCCCACATACAATGAATTAATGTGCCTTTTGCACTGTTACATTTAAAACAGGTATCTGGTATGTTGCTATAAATTTTGTTTAGTTTCACCGGAGTTATATAGGTACGCATAAGCCAATTGTACTGTAACAGTTTTAGTCTGCTGTTAATTGTCTGTATTTGGGCTTTTGGACATGTTTGCTCCCATTTTTCCTTATCTATCTTCAATCCAAGGTCCTGTTCCCACATGGCAAGTCTGGATGTAGATGACTCCTGAGAACCTAACAATAACATGTTGTATAAACAAGATATGTGTCCTCCACCAAGGCTTGGTTTAGATACACATTTCTCCAGATTAGTTAGCTCTGGCTCAGCAAGTCCTTGCCCCCGGGCAGTACGTATAAAATTCCTAATTTGCCAATATTTATAATAATGTTTTTTAGGTATTTTGAACTTGTCAGTAATATCAGTAAATGACATTAGAACGCCAGAGTAGTGAGTTTAATGTGAAACTCGAGGTCGGGGACCAAATCGGTTCTGTGGTGTGCGGACTGGAGTCAGTCCTAGAGCCTCCAAACAAATCTTTGGGGTGCGGATTGGATCGATTCCTTTCCTAGAGCTCCTATCTGGTTTTAGGGAAAAATCGGGTCTATTGGAGACGAGCGATAGATTTCTTAGGCGTGCCGAAAGAACACCACAGACACAGTACAATCAACATGGGAAAATCTCATAGCAATACAAGCAGCTGTGAGAAATATGATACTTGCCAGATGCGAAGTTTATCTATGTATCATCTTTTTACTCTTTTAATTCCTTTTATAACTCTATAATCTTTTTATCTCTTTCAATTGCTTTTATAACTCTTTTAATTTTCCTTGCTTTTATTTTGTGATTATTTTAATTCCTTTCTGTGTTAAGCACTTTGAATTACCATACTAGTGTATGAATGTGCTATATAAATAAACTTGCCTTGCCTAGAAGATACTATTTCGGAATTGGTATAGAATGATGTGGTTAGCCTAGTCAAAGCATGTTGAATGTTGGGTAGAGGATAGAATAGTCCCACTCCGATCATATTTTGAGCTATTTTTAAACATTCCCAGTGGTCTTTAAATTATGATTATGCCATTTTTAGCCAAAATCACAAAACCTGTGCCGTTTTCTGGCACTTCGCTTCAGCAGAGCGGCAGTAGCTCATTAGCAATTCGCCTCTGCGTTGTGGGCGGAGCCGTTGGCACGGAGACGACCCTCCCCCTGCCCGTTGCTGAGAGCTCTGTCTCTCCCGCTAGCTTACATCCCCAATACCGGTGGGGCAACAGTATTATATACACGTTAATTATTATTATCCGAAGTTAATCAAAGTTATCACCGATCACCGATCATTATTTCACTCCAAGACGTCGCATGTGGAGACGCCCATTGGAGTTACTACGTCACAACTCCAGTCTATTTTAGCCGGCATTTTAGCGTCTGCTACTGATTCACAGCCATTTGAATGTAGAAATACTCAGAAATACAACTTTGAGCTTATTTTTCTCAAGATATGTCCTCTAACATCAGAAAAATGCCACAAGAACATGTTAACACCTAGAAAAACATTATTTTCATCGGAGTGGGTCTTTAAGCTATAGATAAAGTCCTCATCTAATGCTTGTTTACATTTGTTTGCTTCCAACATTTCACATAACTAGCCTAGTTAAACGAAACATATCTATGGCCACCTATTATCTGCACACTGTGTGTGTTTATATAGTCGTTTTAGTGTGTCATTTTTCTGCTTCCTCATTTTGGGTCATGTTATTCTTGCAACATGTCCACCAAAGACCTTCAGAAAAGTGAAGCCTCTTGTATCTTGGCCTGTGTGAAATATAAGCTGCTTCATTTGAAACGAATCAAACACTCTTTCCTCTTTCCATTTTGTAGGGAAGTATGTGGTTAACTTGAAAATGGCATTGACTTCTGCCTTTCAGCCAACTTAAGCCTGTTAAACAGGTTTCATGCTTTCAAAAAAAGAAGAAATGGCAGATTGCAAGGAGTATACTCTGGATTTATAGTAATTTTATATGTGTGTTCAGGACGAGGGCTGTGTGTAGTGCAGACAGGGACCTCACCATTTTGTCTGGCTGTCGTCCTCATGGAGCGGCTCCACTGGGTTCGACACAGATGTCTGCAGCTGATATCCACAGACAGGAGGAGGGGCTGGTACTCTCCTCCTTCATCACTTCCACCTAAGAGCAGCCTGGACGCTCAAGACCCTCTGGTTCAGCGGCTCAGTGGAAAGAGAAGAGTGGTGGTATCACAATGTGGTCCACAACATGCGGAGTACCACAGCTTCTCCGAGGGCTTTCAAGACAACAGCATCCGGACAACCAAGTATACACTCATCAGTTTCATACCCATGAATCTGTTCCAGCAGTTTCACAGGTGAGCTGAATATATTATGTCTAAATGATTTAATGGTGTGTTTGTATTTAGAGGTTTTTGTGTGTTACTGACACATTTGTGTTCTTGCAATAGATCGGCAAATCTGTACTTCCTGTTCCTGGTGTTGCTGAATTGGGTCCCAGTGGTGGAAGCATTTCAGAAGGAGATTACCATGATTCCCCTAGCCGTGGTGCTCACCGTGATTGCCTTCAAAGATGCCATGGAGGATTACAGACGTTACCGATACGACAAGAAAATTAACAACACATTGACGCATGTCTACAGCAGGTCAGTATGTGTTCGAGCCTGTTTATATGGTGTTGACAGTGTGTCTGTTCAGTTGTGTTTTTTTTTTTGAGTTTTCCCTGGTGAAAAAAAAAAAGCTAAGTATACTTGCAGCCAGACTAATTCAGTGTTCTTTAAGTGTGTTAATGATTAGTTAACTTGAAGTGTGCTATTTTGGAACAACTAATTTTGTACTAAGTATATTTTAGTTTTGGTATTAAATTGTTGTAAAGCATAACTAAGTGTATTTAGTGTACTTTTGTGTGCTAAATTGGAACAACTTCAAATATACTTAGTATACTTTAACTATGCCTGTGTGTGTGTAGGGACTAATTACATGCTTGATTATTAATATCAAGTGTCTTCGAAACATATAAGCAATATACCAAGTGTATTATATTTGAGTGAAAAGTATATGCTAAGTAATACCTTTGGCTTATTCCAAATACTACAAATTGCACACTTTGTCTTCAATAACAAATGCACATTAATAAACAAATATATTACTTAGCTATACTTTGTACACTATACTATTGTATACTATAATGTATTTTGAAAGTATACTTTCAATGCATTGTTACAATGATAATTTTCAGCACACAGTTAAAAATATACCTAAAATATATTTTTAAAGCTCCAGTCCGTAACTTATTTGGGTTAAAAATTATCCAAAATAAATGTTTGAGCAAGTAAATAACCAGCCAGTGTTCAAAACTATCTGCTTGCCTTAGCTCGATTCAAAACTGCTTCAAAAAGCTTGTAATAATGTTTTTAATTCCAGTGGTACTGGTGGATTTCCACGGGAAATTTGAGCATGTCTTTGCGTCATTACGTCACATCTGTACACATAAAGAAGGAGTCTCGGCTAGTAGGCTATGTTGCGTGTGATGATGTTGGAGGTGGAGATTTATAGCCTTTTCTCACAGCACTTGATATAATTAAACTTATTAATTTGATGGCGGATCCAGGTTCAAACGACAATCACCAGTGACAACTGGAGATTCACCTGTTGTAAAATGCAAAAGACTTTGGACTGAGAGTTTGGAAAAAGAGACTGCAACCGGGCCCATGCAAAGACAAGGATAAATATCTGAAGGGCTTTGAATGTAGTCACGCAATGCTGATGTTGTTAACATTAACAATTTGAGAACAAAGTATAATTTGCTCGGTTTGACGTGATATGATAAGCGATCGTTAGATTTAATCAGTGTGATTTACCGCAATGCTTTTTTCCCTTAGTTGGTCAGAACAAAAGTGGATGTTACTTGTTCAGATGACATTTTAGGGCGAAAATTCTTATGTTGGTCATACTTCCAAAAAGTAGAATCTGTTATTGTGAATGACAGTCTCCACACCAGCTCGGCAACTGACAGCTGCACATTCTCCTTAAAACATTGGATTCATCCGCGCTGTGCCGTGCCGAGGCACAACTCACGTAAAGTTAATAATTCCGCGAATGACTGCAATTGCAGAATTCGAACAGAAATGGCGACAAAGAGGAAAAACTGCGGACTGCAGCTTTAAGTAAAGTGCAAATAAATACACTTTTAAAAAATAAACAGAATTTTCTCTTCAAGTATATTTTTCTAAAACATATCTTGAAAATATACGCACGTACAATTATTTAAAAATGTGTTAAAAGTTAGGTAAAAGCATGATGCTAATATACTTTTAATATTAAAAGAGTATTTTAAGTATCAACTTTAATATTAAGAGTAAGTGTGCATCATTGATCATTATTTGCGCAAAAATATTTTCTCAAAACACGAGGTTTGCTATTTAGAACACAATTTAAAGCAGAATTATCAAAAAGCTAACCTTGTTAGTTAAAACATTAAAACAGCATGCCACAGGAAATGTGTTCAAAAGCACCGCATCCACTACAAATATTACTATTTATTGTAACTTCTGGATAATCATTTCAGTGCTTAACCCCATAAATGAGAGTATTTATTCTAAATGTGTTTATCAAAATGAGTTTTTAAATCATTCTGTTTACTTAATTACTTGGCTCACTCCAGTCTGTGTCCGTACGATGCGTACATATTTATGCCTAGTTTAGTTTCTATAATTCTCGAAATGTGCGTGGAAAATGGCGTTTGTTTATACATCAGGCCCTGGCTCTTACATTTTACATTTAATGTCCATTAATCCATTACAAGCTCTTAGTTAACACGACTGTAAGATTAGTTAATACGATTGCTAAATGTAAGATGTAAATGTATTTTTAGATAAAATGCATGATAAAATGCATTTAATTGCAGTTTTAGTTAAGAATAACCATGTTGGTAATGAGCTTCAATGTGAGAAAAAAAAATATATATATGATAATATCCATAATAGATATATATAATGTCTTAGAGCTCAAGGCAACTTTGAGTTAGAGGCTCATGAATAACAGCCTGTTTGATCCAGTCGTTAATCTGGGCCTGCTCCTTGGGCCTATGGATAAAATGTGATGGCCTTTGCCTTGTTCTGCATCTTGTGACAGTGGCGTATTAAAGGGATCATATCATGAGGAACACATTTTTCCTTCATCTTTTCAGATAAAGGAATTCATTGCACTGTGAAAACACTTAACTTTCAGCTCAAATGTTCTTCACCAGCATTAAAGACTGAAGCCGAGCTGTAAAAAATGGCTCGTTCGGAAATCTTTCTTCTTCTTTTTTTGATAAGAGAAACTAATAACATTTGACTACCCATATGTACACATCAGTGCAGTCTATCCAGTTTTTAGAAACCTAACCCAAGTAACGGTCTGGTAATACAAGACAAATCAGGAAGCTAGCAAGAGTAAAAAAGTGTAGAAAACCTTCAGAACTGTTACGGCCCCGGTGTAGCATCGGTCTCTCTGCATATCCTTCAGAAGGATCCCAATGTTCGAAATCAATTAAACTATAACTAAGTTTAGCTTTACTGCTTAAAGCCCAGACACACCAAAGAATTATAAGCAAAGAAAAAAAACTGCGGTGACGGAAACCAATTGTGGTGTCTGCTCAGTGCTCACAGACTGTCTCTGGGCCAAAACACACCACAAAGACTACAGCCAGCAGCCAACTAGCATGTACGTTCTGCACCTGCCTGAGAGGAATAGCTCTCCATACCAGCAGGTGGCAGTAGTCTGTATTCAGCATTCAAAAAGGGAAACTGGAAGAGCTAGGACTGTGAATATACATTGAGAATATACTTCTGTGGCCCTGTCCCAAATGGCACGCTAAGCACTCGCGGTCTTCCTACGAGTCCGCACTTTCTTGACGTAGCGCCGCTTTGACTGTCGGGAAGGAGTCTGCTGCGGAGCTCGCGCCAGTGCGCATATCGACATTCAAACACTGTGCCTCTGAGATGAGGAGCTAATTTTCAAGAAATGACATTGCATAATTCCCATATTGTGCAGAACACTTGAGCCCCTTTCACACAGAGATTCCGGAAAATACACGGATAAAGCGACCCGGGATTTGACCCGGGTTCGTTTGATTTTGGTTCATTCACACTGCCAGTGATTTTCTGGAATCAGAGAGTGCGTTCACACACAACCCGTAAAAATCCCGTAAAGACATGTGACATCGATGTGACATGTAAGTTAATGTCTCAGCAGCGTGTATAGTTTGCTTATGAGCAATTTCTGCGTTCTGGCAATTTCCCGGGATTAACGCGCTGTGTGAAAGGGGCTATTGAGAGCCACAACTTCCGTCTAGGCTCTCAAGGACTTTACCCGTTAGAAGTAATTTTTCTCCTTTGTTCCCTGTCCTTCCTCAGTCGTCTATGTAAAGAAATTAGCTGATAAAGGGTTTTCTATAACAATGCTTCAGTATTTCCTTGAAGAGATATTGATCTCTAGTGTCTTGATGTAAAACTTCAAATGTAGTTGTGAAAGTCTGTGATGTCACAGTTATGCCCCTCCCAGTGAGCAAGTGCTCATTTCTTATAACACAACATCTGACACAGGACACCCTGTGCTGTCCTTCTCTCTATGTTTGATTATGGCCACTATAACATACTAAATGTCCGAGATAAACGCCACACTGCAAACTTGTTGCTTATTTACCAGCCCTCAGTTTTTCGGTCTAAAAACTGCCTCTGAGTCATAAAAAGCTCTACGTCTAGTTTGTTTATGATGCCTGGGAGTGTTTCCTGGATAAGGAGCGGCCCGGTCTATATGTTATAGATCATTACCGGTTTCTGAACCACACATTACTGTTGAGACAAAGGTTTTGAAGGGCACTTCTTACTTCTTAGGTGTCAGATCTTGCACATGATGATCTTTACTTGGACGGAATCATAAAAATGAATTTAACTAGTGATGGTGAGACCTGTTGGACATGCTGGGGATAGAGAAACTGCCTGAATTGGCTGGACCATTCTTACAGACCGTCTTCCCGGAGCAAGAGGAGTCAATGCTACCATGATTCAGTCGTTAGACCTAGATCAAGGTGTCATGGCAAAAGATCTGACCAAAAACAGAAGGCTTGTCATGCCAAGTTGGACTGAAGATGAAGAGGTAAAGGAATTACAGCAATCGTACTGCAGGAATAAGGTCCGAACAACTAAGTACACCTTCCTGTCCTTCATCCTCAAGAATCTTTTCGAGCAACTTCATCGTTTTGCCAATGTATACTTTGTCTTCTTGGGTGCATTGAACTTTGTGCCTATTGTAAATGCGTTCCAGCCAGAGATCTCCATCATTCCTATTGTCTGCGTGATGTCCATAACTGCTGTTAAAGACCTTTGGGAGGACCAACGGCGGAGGAAGTCTGACCAAAAGGTCAATAACTGCTTATGTGATGTGTATGACAGGTAAAAGCATGAAACATTCTGAACGTCAGAATTGAAAATATACCCGTAATACACACAAGTCAGTTTGTACTTTAACCTATTAGGTTAGGCGGCTGATATCTGCTATCAGTGGATCATGGCATAGCGCATAATATGTATGCAGTATATATATATATATATAGATATATATATATATGCTTTTTTGTTCTTCAACAGCATGTTTACCATGTAGTATGGTATTATTTAATGTAGCTGTGAGGTGACTTGACCCAGATATTTTACTTTTGACAGTTTCTTGATCCTAACTCTGGCTTGTTCTTCAAACAGTTCGGAGGTGTGGCTTAATACCTTCAATGGATGTCACTGTCAAATGCAACAAACTTTGGTTTCTCCAAATACAGCCATTTGGATTTGCATGTTAAAGTGTCACAGCTTCAATGTGTCTTCTAATCTGCTGCAAATTGCAGTTGCTGTGCTCAGGCTACATTACATGTTTATTTCCAACCTGTGTCCTGTGCTATAACCCACGTACGTCATTTTTTTTATTAGTGCAGCTCTTAGTTAATGGTTAGCTTGAAGTATAGTTATTATTGATCTCTGTTTTCTTTTATAAATTTAAATGAATATCTCTTGATTAAAGGTTTATTTTAAACCTTTATTTAAGCTTTGATATTCTGCACTTTCCATGAAAAGAGTTTATTAATGCAACAGGCAAAAGCTTAGAAATACCTTTGATTTCAGAATGTATTCTAATTAAGGGTTAATACTATATATATAATATACTATAGTATACTGTGTAGTCATGTTGATCCTGTACACAGTTGCCATTCACAGACAGCTGACTTTAGTGTTTATATTTTGCCTTCTTGCACTAATGTCCTGATAAATATTGTACCAAAGCGTTGTGTTATCTGACATTTGGTTCTAGCTAAGCTGTAATGCTGCTCAGTTTAAAAAGGCTCCCATGTGATCGCCTTGCCCTAGGGGTCATATTTGTTTTTCTGTTCTGGAGCTGTTGCTGTGGGTGACAATGAAGCGCTGGGCTTACTTGATTACTATGAGATTGAGGCTGGTGTGTTTATTTTAGTAGGAATAAAACAGCAATGTTGAATATGCTTTGTGCTAAAATCATATGGCACATCAGTGCACAGAAACAAGGCATCATTGGAAATGCATATACAGCATGGATGTTTTTGTCATGCTGCAGGTATATATTAAATACTTTTTTGTTGTTGGTTTGTTTCACAATGGTTCTGCAGATAGTCAATAATACCACCAGCAAGACTGGTTTTCAGGGCCATCAATACTGAGAGGGCTGTTTTGACTAATAATAAACACATTTTACACGTCTTTCTGGAATACTGTATTCTGCAGTGATTCTGCAGTCTTATTAATAAGCACGAAACTGTATATATGCATTTGTTATTTCTGGAAGCCAATTTCCTACGTAACTGTAATAGTTTATTGTCTTTTTTTGCTTATTTTGTATAATGATTTTTTTTTTTAAATAAGCAGAGTACGTGATATATTATATGTGTATATATATATATATATATATATATATATATATATATATATATATATATATATATATATATATACATTATATTATATAAAAACATTTTTTTGTACAGCCATGCACAAAGCAATCAATATTCCACATATTATATTTTGATACCAATCAAGTCCAAATGTTTAACAAAATGTATAAGATTTAACATGTAGTCACGATTGTGTCTTTAATTCTGTATTAAAAGCATCAGCCAGAGTATGATATTATTTCACCAAAACTGTTGTTTGAACTGCATGTTTGAAAAAGAGTTTTGAGAAAAGCAAAACAATTAGTGAATTACAGCTCGGTTTCAATTATTCTAGAAAAGTGCCTTTCTTCATTGTGTCTGTTGTGTTTATCCAATATTAATAGTGAATCCAAATAAAGCATTTAAAGTGTGTTTGTGTATTGAAGGAAGCATCTGCGGTATATTGAGCGCCGCTGGGCGGAGGTGTGTGTTGGTGATCTGGTCCGTCTCAGCTGTAATGAGATCATTCCTGCTGACATGGTGCTGCTGCACTCATCTGACTCTAATGGAGTGTGTCACATCGAGACTGCCAACCTGGATGGAGAAACCAACCTCAAACAGAGGCAGGTGGTCCGTGACCTGTCACAACAGGTTTGTACCTATGCATTTCATTGGCATCTTCATCACCATTGTTTCTGTTTGTTCTCCATAAATATATGAGGTAAAATATGTTTTGCTGTATTTTTATTTTTAACGTGAGTGCCGACTCGGCCATTTGTAAATTGAATGTGTGTGTCTTCCCGTGCAATCCGCTTCCAGTAATTTTTAGCTGTACAAAACACCTTGTTATGCTGCTTGATATTGCAAACTGGTATTTCTTTCCATATTATTTTAACGTATTGTCATAATTATAAACATTGGTTTGTAGCACAAATTATTTTACTGTTTACTGCACTTTGTTATTCTACTTGTTATTTACCTATAGCGGCTAATAAATCGTAAATCTCGCAATTCACAGAAAATAGATTAATTCCACATTGCAAAAAAGTTGTATAAAGGTAATTGTTTTTTGTATTGAAATCTATAAAGCTTTTTAAAAGAAATAAAATGCATTTCATATATACAAAAGTGGCCTAAAGTGATGTCCGGCCTTGGAAAATCTTCACCCTTTGTCCAAATATTATTAAAATCATATAATTTTATAAGCATGTTGCATAGTCGTGCTTGGAGTCAATTGTTTTATTTCTGATAACGCAATGAAACATGCCAAGTTGTGCGAACATAATTTTTGGCCAGGCTGTCATACAAAGAAATTATGAACACATGGAAAAACAAGAGAGAACCAATGAAATTAATTTAAAAATATATATTTAAAATATTTTTCTCAAATTTTGATGGTTTAATAGAACTTTTAGGGTTTCTAAATACAAATATACCCTCTGGACATCACTTTTTGCCTCTACTGTTGACAATTATTTTAAATCACATCATCTAATGTTCTCTGAATTTCTAAATTAAAATACTTTTTTTGTGGGGCATAAAGTAGGGTGTAACCGTCATTACAAAGAAAAAAGTCTCTGAAATGCTGAAATCCTTAAAAGAAAACTTTATTAAATTGTTTGGCATAAAAACATTGTGAAAATAAAAACCTCTCTGAGCAGTGTGTTTAAAAAAATTGTGAATGTGATTTTCCTTTAGGGATCTGAATTTATTCCAGAAAACTACAGCAGTCGCATTGAGTGTGAAAATCCCAACAATGACCTGAGACGGTTCAGAGGCTTCATGTGAGTAAGCATTAAACTGCTTCTGTAAATGATAAACAAGGCATTTTAAAGAATTATTAAAATTGTTGTATTTACACAGGGAGCATCCTGGTAAAGGACGGGTTGGACTCCATAGTGAAAACCTGCTCCTGAGGAGCTGCACTGTGAGGAACACGGAGACTGTGATTGGCATTGTAGTCTATGCAGGTCACTTTCACATCAAAAGATATGATGAGATTGTAGAAAGATAAAGAGCTTCACATTAAAAGATATGAGATTGCAGAAAGATAAAGAGCTTGTGTGTAATTGTATGCAGGTCACGAGACAAAAGCGATGCAGAATAACAGTGGGCCGCGCTACAAACGAAGTAAACTGGAGCGCAGACTCAACATGGACGTCCTCTGGAGTGTCGCTCTACTGCTACTTATGTGCCTTATCTCTGCTGTAGGTTAGTATAATGGTCACTGATGTACTTGTGTTAGCATTTAAACTATTAAGTACTAGGTGGAGCTGCACGATTCTAGATAAATTGAAAATTATGATTTAGTTTAGTTCCTTTATTGTCCTCAAGTGGAAATTTGTCTTTGGCTTCACTATACACCACACACAAGTACACCAACACAACATAACAATATACATAAAAATAAAATAAAAACAATAACATTCCCATATGTACATGCATACATATCCACCCCTACTCATATTCATATCTTCTCAACATTTAAAATTCTAATGGCAGTCAGCAGAACACATTTGTACTCGCTCGAGGTTGTCTAAAATGTCTCCTTGATAGTTTTGTTTAAAATAAAGATCATGATTCACCTACGATTCTGATTAGGCAGCTAAACAATATTACATTTTAATGTAATTTATTAGAGATTCAGCAAAATGTTAATTACAGCAGTCTATTAAAAAAATATTTAATTAATTTGAATAGATTTTTGTTAATTAAGTTTGAATTAATGATTCAATGACTCATTCATAAAGACTTCACTTGTTTCATGACTGAATGAATGAGCGTTTCTATTAATCTCTTGAATGAATGATTCAATGACAAATAAAAAATTACAGTCTGTAACAAAATGAAAATTACAGTCACTTTAATCGTGCAGCTCCAGTACACGCTTAGTGTTATTTTTGTGGGTTTAGTAAAAATATGATTGTGATATATAGGTCATGGTGTTTGGTTGAGTGGACTACAGAATGCTATTTTCATGATTCCTGATGAGACACACCCTGCACTCGCTGCCTTTTACTTGTTTTGGACTATGATCATTGTTCTGCAGGTGAGTGACAGTGAGCGGACACATGCATGTCATGTCTAATCCAATTATTATCTAATGGTAATGCTTTAGCTAAATCGTCAGTAAATTTGAGTATGTAACATTTTATGATAGTTTGATGCAGGTTTAAAGGTCCCGTTCTTCATGTTTTTTGAAGCTTTGATTGTGTTTACAGTGTGCAATATAACATGTGTTCATGTTTCGCGTGTAAAAAAACAGTATTTTTCACACAATTTACTTATCTGTATACCGCTGTTTTCACTGTCCAAAAAACGGCCCGATGACTTCCTTGTTCTATGAAGTCCCTCCTTGATAATTTTACAGGTATTATTTATGCTCTAACAGCAACATTACACACTAACTAAAGTTTGAAAAATGGAATCGCGAAGAACGGGACCTTTAAATCTGGTTTGCATAAATTCTGTATTCTGTTGCCCTATTTTTTGTCATTTCTTTATAAAAAGTTTTTGACCTTTTAAAAGTTAAAAAATGTTATGGTACATGTACAATGATATTCAAGATTTTGTAGTATATCAGGCCTATCCTTTACAGTTCATGAATCAGGTTTTTAGTTAAATACTTCAGTAAGCATATAACCAATCTTACTTGTCTATGTATCTTACATTGCTGTCCTCCTCTTCTTTCTTTTTTGTGTGTTGTAGGTGCTGATTCCCATCTCCCTCTATGTGTCGATAGAGATTGTGAAGCTGGGACAGATATATTTTATTCAGAATGATTTAAATCTGTATAACCCAGTACTGGACACAGGAGTGCAGTGCAGAGCGTTGAACATCACAGAAGATCTTGGACAGATCCAGTACCTGTTCTCTGACAAAACGGGAACCCTCACAGAGAACCGCATGCTGTTCCGCCGCTGCACTGTGGCAGGAACCGAGTACCCTCACCGTGAGAACGGTCAGTTTACTTCAAAACAGCCTTTAAATACGGCTGATTGATTCTTTGGGTATGCTGTTTATAAGGATAAAAAATTTCAATTAAAGTTGACTTGCTTATTTTTTATCTGAAGATTTTACTGAATGTTTTTTAAGGCTGTCAAACTTAAAGGGATAGTTCACTTTGAAATAAATTTTTTGGTATGTTTTAGCTTACCTCAAGGGCATCCAAGATGTAGGTGTCTTTGTTTCCGCAGTAGTTTGAATTTTGATATTTTTAGGTCAAACCGTTCTTGTCTGTCAGTCATATAATGCAGGTCTATGGTCACTTCCTCAAAGAGCATACACAGAGAAGTCCAAATTAAACATGATTTAATGACTCGTAAATGTAAGTACACATTGATGGCCTAAGACACGAAACAAGCCGTTTGTGTGAGAAAACGAACAGTATTTATATCGTTTTTACCTCTTGTAAACACAGCCACGTCCAAGTGATCTGAGGGAAATACTGTTCGTTTTCTCACACAAACCGCTCGTTTCGTGTCTTAGGCCATCAAGACACCTACATCTTGGATGCCCTTGAGGTAAGCTAAAACATACCAAAAATGTATTTCAAAGTGAACTATCCCTTTAACATGCTAACTTAAGATATTCATAAATTGATTAATATTAAGATATTTATTTTTATAATAAAAATATACCCATTTTTAACACATTTACCAAATTTACCATATTACAGTTTAATTTTTCATTCTACTCTTTAAAAACTGATAATAAATCATGAGAAGTTGTGATTTATTAAATTAAATGTGATTTATTGTTAAATTATATTATATTGTACATTATGTATATTAATAATTAAATGGGAAAAAAATGATCACAACAACTAATTAGATTTTTAAGACAACTACATATATATATATATATATATATATATATATAGTAGTCTTTAAAATATCAAACTTTTTGTGAATAATAATCTATTTTATTTTGTCTATATGTGTGTGTGTATATATATATATATACATACACACACACACACATTTTATCAAAAGTATAAATGGGTGTTTATGCGTGAAAATATGTAGCTATCGTCATGGTCTTGATCATGTTTGTGTGTTTCTCCTCAGCGATTTCTCTGGAACAGTATGAGGCGCAGGGCTGTGGCGATGCAGATCACTCTCTAACCCTGAGGTCACGCACTAGCAGGAAGTCTCTGAGCTGTAAATCGCTCAGCTGCAACCGGAGTTCAGTGTCCCTCAATACCCTCACTGCAGAGTCTGACACGCACTCAGTCCACGACACGCTCCGCAGACACACACCCGGAGCCTTCAGCAGCACCATGGTGAGAAAAGAAAAGACTTATCTTTGGCATTTACTCTAGGTTAGGTTAGGTCAACTTTATTATCCCCAAGGGGCAATTTGTTTTACAGTGTTTTACAATCTGCATGTGTATTTTTCCTTGTCTTGATTACTTTATTTCTTTACTCCCTGTATTAGTCGTCTATTAATTTCACTGTAACACGCACTTCAAGTATTTATTGTCATAAGTAAATAAATCATAAATCATTTTTTCTCTAGGAGTGTGCTGTTGTTCCAGACCCTCAGCTTCATGTGAAGCTGAGCACACTGTCATCCCCCATACGTTCCCCTCTCCAACAAGAAGCTGCCGAAATCTCTCACATCCTAGACTTCTTTCTCGCCCTCACTGTCTGCAACACCGTAGTAGTTTCCTCACCCACTCAGCCAAGACACGTGGTATGATCCAAGTCTTTACTAATTAACTAAACTGATAGTCTGAAACCTTTCCCTAACTAGATTTTGGGTTCAAGTTGGTCATGCAGATTCGCAGTGCTGCTTTCTGCATGACCAACTTGAACCCAAAATCTAGTTTCTGGACACACAAAATTCCAATCACATGGATTCCTATTGAAATGGCAGGATTTCGCCTTTGAAAAGTCACTAAACAGCTGTAAATGTGACCGAACTTTAAAACTGTGTCCAGCTGGTTTTGAAGCTGTTTTTTTATGTGAACAACCACTAAGAAATTCGTCCGAAGGTGTCAGGTATACCCGAAAACCCATCTAATTATACAGTTTTTTGGGTTTTTTTTTTAAACAATTAGTCAATTTTGATAATATGTAGTTTGGCATCTCAATCCGCTAGGTAGAAATTTTTTGTAATAAAAATTTAATTCATATGAAGTATGTTGTAACCATTAGAGCAGGGTAAACAATGATTTTCTAAGACTGATCTTAATCTGTGCCCGTTTTTAATGGCTGCAGGAACAGACTGGCCTTAGCGATGGATTTAGGCCCGGGGCTTTTCCCAGTAAGCCAGTCAATTTGTAAGCCACTGTCAAAACTAAATTAACCTCAAACATGGTTTAAACTGTGCAATAAATAATACACTAATTTTTCATTGCTGAAATCATAATCAAATTAGCCAAAATATTACATAAATTGATATTGCAAATAATTATACGTCTTATATGTGCATTTCTTGCATGTTTTTGAATCTGTTAATGTAATATCAGGTTCAGATGCCTGTGGTTCGCACACCCCTGCGCTCTCTAGAGGAGATGAAGGCCATGTTTCAGAAGCTAAGTCTACCCCGCTTTCCCTATTCACCTAGTCAAAACACAGACACTCCTCCCAGCCTAACCAAGAAACTCTTCGCCCGGGGTCGTTCGGCTTCCTACTTCCCTAACAGCAACCCTCAAACACCCATCAAAACGCTACAGTCCCCCATCACACCTTCTGGCACCCCTTCAAGCACTCCATCCATCCCTGTCACTCCTGCGCTGTTGCCCAGTGGGGCGTGGGGCGAGGACGTGGACAACATACAGAAAGCCAAAGATAACTCTGCTGATGAGACTGAGAGTGATGATGAGGATGAGGCAGAAGAGTTGCTGTACGAGGCAGAGAGCCCGGATGAGGCGGCATTGGTGCAAGCAGCAAAGGCTTATGGGTGTACTCTGCTGGGCCGGTCCCCAGAGCAAGTCCTCGTGGCTGTTCCAGGCACAGGGCCACTGTCTATCACTCTGCTACACATACTGCCATTTCATTCTGCCCGCAAGAGGATGTCTGTGGTGGTGCGCCATCCCCTCACTGGAGACGTGGTGGTTTACACTAAAGGAGCTGATAACGTCATTATGGAGCTGGCTGAAGAAGGTATGTGAGGTGGCGTCTTTGCTTTACCAAAGCTGCTCATGTATGTTTTATTAAGGTTAGTTCACTCCAAAGGTCATTTCCATCATTTGACTGATTTTTTTTAGCAGTGATGGAAAAATCTGAAGGCCGTCATTTTGACAGATTACACTGAGGGTGATATATTGTACCGTAACTTGTAACTGTAATTTCCACCCCCGTCCAGTTGACCAGGAGAAAGATTTGTGTTCAGGCAGATACAAAGCATCAATGTAGTTGAGTTCAGTTAATTTATCATGTTTTGTTCATATCATAATCTAAATAATTATTTTTAGATAATGTATTTTTTTTAATATACTGCGTTGGTCATATATGCCTGTTCAGGCCCAAAAGCTTGTGTTTTAGTGGCCTCTGCTGTCACTATGGAAAAAGTCTCTGTTCATCTGTTTTGTTCCTAAATAAATAAATGCATAATCTTGCCCTTATGCTCGTCCTGTAATTTCATGATTAACCCTCTGGGCTTCTTTGTTTAGTGGTTACACTTGGCTTCCTTTCGGTCAAAAAAGACCGAATCCTTAAAATGTAACTTTTTTTCCCCCCAGGAAAACCATTCAAATATATTTTTGTTCAATAATATTTTCTTCTTATTATTAAGAATTTTTAAAGATTTTTATGATACTTTGCATTATTTATTTAATTTTTACGAGCTATTTTTTCCATTAGAATTTTTTTATTTTTTTTATTATTATAATAAAAAAAAAAAAAATTCAAAAAACTCAACGTGGCACATTAAAATATAATGCTGGCAGCAGGCAAAAAAAAATTCAAGTGAGAATACCACCATCCAGTGGCTTTAAAAATGTTTTAAAGTGTGTAATGTCCGTAACCGCCTGGTGGCTGCCCATAGCTTCCTATGTAAATAGATAGAAATGCTTTTTGATTCCTATTGCTGTTTTAGACATGATTTCTCTTTCTTATTCGTTTTTTTTTATTTAGATATATATTTAGATATGCTAAAAGACTACTTTTTTTATTTATTTATTTTTTGTTTAGATAAGTACAAATGTATAAATGTGTGTAATGTCCGTAACCGCCTGTAGGCTTCCTATATAAATACATAGAAAGGCTTTTTGATTCATATTGTTGTTTTAGACATGATGAGGTGTGTGTGTGTGTGCATTTGAGCAAGAAAGAGTAGCCTATCTTTTGTACTTTATTTTAAATTTTGATTTTATTTAGCATTTTCTCAACATTTGCTGTTACAGTCTTTCCTGTTCATTTCTCTGTGTGTGTGTGTGTTTGTGTGCGTGGGTGTGTGTGTGTGGGGGGGGGGGGGGAGGTGTCTTATTTGCACTCTTGATGTTTTAGAGTGTCACCCCTTCATTGCTGTACACTTTTTTTCTGCACAGTGGCTGATCTGTAGTTTGTACCACCAAAAGTTTCTCTGAGTTTTCCTAATTTTTCGTATTTCCCATTCATTTCCTATGTCGGTCATTTTTGACCGAAAGGAAGCTAAGTGTGACTATTTTTTTTAAGACCCTTTAACATATCCGAATCATCTCCTTGATTTTTTTGTGTGTTCACATAGGTAATACAACAAAAGTCACCAAGTTTCATCCCCCTCCGATGAAGCAAAAAAATTAAACATTTCAAAACGTATACTGTTTCGGTCATTTTTGACCGAAGAAGCCCAGAGGGTTAAAAATGGAAATGTGGATGAAAACAAAAGCTGTTAAAAGCATTATTATCATTAAAATATGAAAATTAAAATGACTGGTAATAACAGATTATGACAGAATTTGTACGACCCTGTCCGTCAAAATGAGGGACAATGAGAAATTATAACGTGACCTCTGGTTGATGGTGGACTAATCCAGGTGTTTCAAGCTTTTTGATGCCAGTATCCACCTCATATGATGATCGCTTTGTGAAGGACCCCCTTTTTAACATACCTGTAAAGTTTTCACCTAGCAGTATCAACAATATGATAATCTTTAACATCTCATATTGCTTCTGCTTACATACTGTATCAAGGCTTAAAAGGCTAATTTCTGTTGGCCCAAAAGTGTACAAAAGATCAAACCTCTCTAAGGGTCCATTCACACAGGCATTATTGCATTCCTCTTCACTGCTTTTCCATTGTTTTTCTATGTAAACATTCTCTAGATGGATGTTTTCGATCGTTAAGCTCACATCTCTCGACTTTTGCAGTGTCTCGCGCATGTTCTTAAGACGTGGCTCTCAAGCAAACATCAGTTAATTAAGACCTTTAAAAAATGTCTTAAAAGTCATGATCCCTTAAGTGTTTGGAGTATGTTTAGTAGATTACAGACTGAACAGAGTGTTGCCCTTTCAGTTTGCACACTGAGTATTTATTGTAATCACTGACTGTTGAGGATTAAAAATGCACTAGACTAGTCCATATCGTCATTTTGTGTAGTCCTACTTTTCAGAAATTTGGATGCGATATTGTCACAACAGTGTTGAGTGTATACTCAAGTATTTGTTTTGACTCTGTGTGCATGTGGGTGCAGCTGAAGATGGTTTCTCAAGGGAAGTAATAGAACGGACGCAGAAACACCTGGACCAGTATGCAAGAGAGGGACTGCGCACTCTCTGTGTTGCTAAAAAAGTACGTCTTTCACTCTCATTTCCCTTATTTGCAACATTCATTATCTTCTATTTGCATACAGCACATCAAATGTAACCTGACAATAGATTGCATTAAGATGCCTGTGCATGGAGGTTGAGACTTGAAGAAAATTGTTGGCATATGATTGACAGGTGATGGAAGAGCAGGAATACAAAGCCTGGTTGAAGAGACATGAGTATGCAGAAACCAGCATTGAAAACAGAGAAGAGCTTCTGCTTGAATCTGCTGAGAGACTGGAAACTAATCTCACATTATTGGGTGAGACAAAAATGAAATCTCCCTGAAATTATATTGTGTGTTGGTTGTCCTAGCCTAATTCTTTCTTGGTTTCCAGGGGCAACGGGTATAGTAGACCGCCTTCAAGAGGAGGTGCCTGAGACCATTGAGGCTCTGCAGGAAGCTGGGATTAAAGTATGGGTCCTCACAGGGGACAAACAAGAGACGGCAATTAATATTGCTTTTGCTTGCAAACTCATTAGACCCACAGACCACTTACTGATGGCCAATTGTGACAGCAAGGTAAGTAGAGGTGGTGAACTTTGAATTTTAACAAAGTGACTATTTACACCCTGGTATAAATAGCTGGTGATGCTAAAGCTTACGAAAATATGGAAGAACAAATCAGTAAATCCTGGTTTGGCCAGTTGCAACATACTGTTGTGAAGTGTGGACATTGAAGAAAGAGGAAGAAAGGCCCATCTAGGCTTTTGAAAACAAGTGCATTAGAAAGTTGTTACAAATTCCATGGACAAAACTGATGACAATTGAGCAGGTATAGATATTGTCTAGAACAAAAAGCGAATTGCTGAATCACATTAAATCCCACAAGTTACGCTATTTTGGTCATGATAATGCGACAATCAGTCGATACCATTAAAGTCAGCATCGTGACAGGTTTAGTGGAAGGTTTCAGAATTCGTGGAAGACTTGCCGGATAATATCACGACATGGACTGGTCTGTCAGGAGCTGGCTTGTTTAACGCCATACGAGACAGAAGACTCTGGTCATTACTTTCTCATCCATACAGCCAACCGCCACCAAGCAACTTTGGTGAAATGACATGACATATATAGCACTGAGTGTCCACTATTGTCAATTTAATATTTGTTTTGTATAATATGCAATAAGTTAAAGCACACTTGTAAGTAAATTCCAAAATATATTTATATAGTATATTTATGTTAGACTTTTCCAAACATCTAGGCAAACTGTAGAGCTTCATGCTGACAATGCCAAAGTCGTAGGTTTGATTCTCAGGAAGTGCATGAACTAATTGACTTAGCTTTTTAGCCTATATTGGTTTTGGTAATTCCCATTAATTTGTACATGTAATTAATTAAAATAAAACAGCCCTGGTTTTATATTATATTGTATTATATTATGTTAGAAAAAAATGCAAAACCTAGGGTGAAAATGTCAACAAAATACAAAGGTAGATGCCAGTATGTTCAATCCTTTGTTGCACTGTATATAAAACTGAAATCTGAATTACATTTTTTGAATGCGTGTGCTTTGTCCCTCAGGAGGCTTGTGAGGCTCAACTTCATGAGTTACAACTTGAGATCAAACAAGTCACAAATGGAGGCGCGTCTAAAGATGATTGTAGTTCTGACTGTGTGTTGGTTATTGATGGCCGTACGCTGGACTATGCTCTGCAGAAGGAGCTACAGGAGCCCTTCCTGGAACTCACATGCTGCTGTCGCTCAGTCATATGCTGCAGATCCACCCCCCTGCAGAAGAGCCTAGTGGTACGGCTCGTCAGAGACAAGCTGAAGGTCATGACCCTGGCTATAGGTGAGAAAGTACATTGAAAGGTATATGGTTGAATGTCCAGGTAGAATGTTGTTTGAACTAAAATGTGACGCTCATATTCAGGTGATGGAGCCAATGATGTCAGTATGATTCAGATGGCAGATGTTGGCATTGGCATCTCAGGCCAGGAGGGCATGCAGGTACAAGCAGAAACCAGGGTTGGGTTTGGGTACTCCCATGTAATTGTATTATTCGTTTTGACTAATTATGTCGAATTTTGACTAATTACACAATTGTTCAATACTTTGGGATTGTTAAAGAGTAACGTGCAGGTTGGACACCCCTATATAGCATAGTGTATGTTGATGATAAAACAACTAGATTTTCTGAACTGGAGTAATATATATTTAGCCATTAACGATATTTTGAGATAAATTGTGATAAAATAACTTACGCGTCTATAAAGCACTAACCGGAAGTGACGATGGGCGAGGGAGTCTGGTCAAGTTCAAGCTCAGGTTACAATGGATGTGAATGAAGAAACCGAGTTCTCCGATGTAGACGAGCATGCCTATGGCCCACAGGTAGGGATGGGGCCGATCCGATCAAGTATCGGGATCGGGACCGATACCAGCGTAATTCATGTATCGGATTTCCCCGATCCAACCTGCGGAGATATCCGATATCCTGCTGAAATGACTCCAAAAGTGATACCCGCCGGCTAGTCTGCTAGCTGCCTCAGGAAATCCATTCCGCAGTTTGCAGCCAGCAAGCAGGATAGCATTGAGCTGCCAACATGTTCGCTGTGTGTAAATACACTGGAAACACCGCAGAGCAAGACAGCAAAATGCAATGTTTGCAAAGCTGTATTAATTAAACCATCTGTCTGTGATGCAAAAAATCTCCAGGTCTATAATTCTCCGGAGTGAAATGTGCGCTACAACAAACGACCGAGTGTGTGGTGACAGACGCGGCAGTGAAGTCTGCTCTCTTCACCTGCACAAAACGCACCCAAGAACGAAAAGCCTTGTTTTTCCTAGACGGAAAATGATGGGCACGATGTCCTGACAGGCTGGAATTCGTGCAACCAGCACAAACACAATAATTTACCATTATGGCATCTCTAAAACTCGATCTAAAACTTTCTCTGTCTCTCACTACCGCTCTAACTACAGCTGAACGCGAGCTCTTATTTGCCTCGGCCTACGTCATATGACGCGTTGCTAGCGGGAACGGCGTATTCCAGAGCCTAGCACATTTTCATCAAAATTTCTACATCAAATGAGATTTCATTAGTAATTTCTACATATGTGTTTTTAAAAGACCTCTTCAGACAATATCAAGTATTAATTCAGTTATAAATTCAACCTGCACGTTGCCCTTTAAGATTTTTCAAATACTCACTTATGCTCAACAAGTCTGCATTTATTTACCAAAAATACAGTGAAAACATTAATATTGTGAAATATTATGTATAGGGGAAAAACATTTGATTTAATATTATAGTTAAAACCTTGTAGTTCATTTAACAGAACAGATCTTTCCCACTCTTGCAATGTTTATAATGTATTCTCCCTTCATGTAGGCGGTGATGTCCAGTGACTTTGCCATCTCGAGATTTAAGTTCCTAAGAAAGCTAATTTTGGTTCACGGTCATTGGTGCTACACACGGTTGGCTAACATGATCCTCTATTTCTTCTACAAGAATGTGGTGAGTAATGTACACAGTTCCTCTTATCTTATGAATCAATGCGTTCCTGACTTGTTCCTCTTCTTTCTTCTTTTTTCATGTAGATGTATGTGAACCTGTTGTTCTGGTACCAGTTTGTCTGTGGCTTTTCAGGCAGCACGATGACCAACTCGTGGGTTTTAATCTTCTTCAACCTTCTCTTCACCTCCATACCTCCACTCATATATGGAGTGCTGGACAAAGATGTGTCTGCCGAGACACTCCTAGAACTGCCTGATCTCTATGAGTCTGGACAAAAGTCGCAGGTGGTCATCCTGTCTCACACGTCGTTCTGTTGTACTCTGCCTTTCTGTTGTGTTCAGCTCATGAGCTGTTTTGCATTGTGTTTTACATGGTATGAATATAATGATGGCTTATTTGTGGTTATGTGATGTGTGTTTTCAGGCCTATCTTCCATCCACGTTCTGGCTGACCATTCTCGATGCGTTTTACCAAAGCATAGTGTGTTTCTTCATACCTTACTCTGTAAGTCATTCATTCAGATACTTCACTTTACTGAGTATTCTTCATTTGAACCGTGTTTTTTTGCATTGTTCCCAAATGACACTTGAGATCTTGGCTGTGCCCAAAAACAAAAAGTGTGGAACGTTTCTTAAATGCACATTTAAATAGAACCCCATATAACCCAATGTTACAAATTGAATGTTTAAAATATAATTAATCATTTAGATGTCTAAAAGATTCAATACAATTCAAATATACTTTTCAGAGCAGTGCTCACATATAATAATTCATATTGTTTTTGTATGCTATGAAGGCGTATGCAGGGTCTGATATTGGGGTATTTTCCTTTGGCTCTCCAATCAATGGCTCCGCTCTCCTCATTATCCTCCTGCATCAAGTCATAGAGAGTCGCACAGTGGTAAGCCAATCACAGCTGTTCAATGCAAATTTATCATCTATAATGCAGTGCAATTTAAAAAGTAAATCTTTAGAATAGTTATTGCATTCCATGCCACACTGTGTCCTCACCAAGCATTACAAAATCTACACTACCAGTCAAAGGTTTGGAATAATTAAGACTTTTTTAATGTTTTTGAAAGAAGTGTCTTTCCCAAAGGATTAATTTATTAAGCAGCACAACAGTTTTTAACATTGATAATAATAAGAAATGTTTCTTGAGCAGCAAATCAGCATATTAGAATGATTTCTGAAGGATCATGTGACACTGAGGACTGGAGTAATGATGCTGAAAATTCAGCTTTGCCATCACAGGTATAAATAGAAAACGGTTATTGTATATTGTTTTTTTTAAACTTTATTTTCGATTAAATAAATGCAGCCTGGGTGAGCATAAAAGACTTCTTTCAAAACCAGTTAAAAACTTCAAACTTTTGACCGGTAGTGTAAATCTGAAGTATTTGTCCCACCCCCCACGTGAAATGTTATTGGTCCAAAATACAGCTCCACATAATTGTACAGTAATGATCAAATATCTCTTTAAGCATTATCTCAAATCATTCAGCACCTTCTCATTCAGCATGCACAGAGAAATTGCATGTTGCATAAAGCACCACAGTAACAACGCAGCACTGAGTTATTCTTGTAACAAAATTTGCATACCATAGCACTATCATTAATGTCTTTATTTATGGAAGACTGGCTCTGTATCTTTTGCTAATGCTGGTCTTGTGTGTTTTTTCTTTTTTTGTGCAGACGTGGATACACGCTGCATTGCTGCTCTTCAGTGTCCTGTTCTATTATGCCTTTACCCTGTTGTTCAGCATTACGTGTGTGACATGCAATTCTCCTACAAACCCCTACGGCATTGAGACAAAAATGATGTCTGAGCCGCTCTACTATTTAGTATGTGGACTAACAACAGTCCTGGCCCTGCTACCCAGGTATTACACACACATACCTGAATTAGCTCATTCACATACCAGTCTCAATAACAAACTGTAGGCCTAATACTGTTTAAAACCCCAGTTACCTGACTACCAAGATTTTATGTTAAAGGCTTAAATACACTACATGACTTAAAACATTAAAACACTAGGCATCACACACTTGCAGGCTTTTTAAATGGTTACAGAAAAACTTGGCATTATACAGGGTTTCCCAAATGGGGTTCTTTATTTACACATTCGCATAATTTTGTGGGCAGAAGTTTACAGCATTTCAGCAGTATTCCACCAAAATAACAGGTTAAGGACTTGAATTGTTAAAAGTGAATAATTTAAGACACAAATATTAGTATTGTAACTTGTGGTATAAAATAAATTAATTATTATTATGAAATGTTAATTTTTTTTATTTCAAAGGATAATGGTGATGATTTTACAATAGTAAATTCTGTCTTAATTAGTTAAAACTAATAATAATTAATTATTATTTTATTTAATTTGCTTGGGTTCCTTAAACACTAGTATAATTGTAATGTGAATCACAAATATAAATACTAAAAAAGAGGTTTGAGTCCACTTTAAAGTCCAGGTTCAAAGTACATTTTTTTA
The DNA here is from genome assembly GCF_029890125.1 of Rhinichthys klamathensis goyatoka. Lineage (NCBI taxonomy): Eukaryota > Metazoa > Chordata > Actinopteri > Cypriniformes > Leuciscidae > Rhinichthys > Rhinichthys klamathensis. The sequence goes on along the minus strand of NW_026606799.1, from coordinate 333,828 downwards.
ACAAAATTTATCCATTTACCATTAACCAACATCAGAGAACCATGAACATGCAAATGTGTTGAAAATAAAAGACCCATTAACACTAAATCACGCAGAAACATGCGCCTCGTTCTAGGAGCCGCATGACAAATGAAAGCAATGTGTTCTAAAATCGGCTCAAAATATCAAACAGGTTTGATCTCCTCCGACTGGATAGAATCAAAGTCTGAAGCTACAAATCGGAGTCTGTGCCCTTTATACACTGAGATTTTTCAGCTAAATCTGTCAAATCTGAACGCTCCCAAAATCTGCTGACTGTCTCTGACTTTCGGCAACTAGCATCGAAACTAGCAATTCGGGGCAAAAGTCAAGTAGAGTATTTATACACTTCTAACAAAAAGAATAATTCTGCGATGCCTAGTTTTTTCCTATTTATGTGGGAAAGAAATCTATTTCTTTTTCACAGAGAAGGCCTAAACATGCACGCTTAAAATTGTATAGTGTGATGAGAGCTGAAAAAGCAGTATTAATGACACCATTATTTGAGAAATGTTATTTAAATGTAATCTTGACATACAAGTTTTCAGTCTTTCCCCATTCAACTTGATAATATCTGTACTTGTATGACTCTTAACTGCATAGAAAATAGTTGCCCGTTGAATTGTCTTTCCTTAAGACTTTGGACAAACTTTATTGGAATCAGTCACTTATGTTTTCATCTTGTCTTAAAGGGTTAGTTCACCCAAAAATGAAAATTATGTCATTAATGACTCGCCCTCATGTCGTTCCAAGCCCGTAAGACCCCCGTTCATCTTCGGAACACAGTTTAAGATATTTTAGATTTAGTCCGAGAGCTTTTTGTCCCCCCATTGAAAATGTATACATGGTATACTGTCCTTGTTCAGAAAGGAAATAAAGACATCATCAAAGTAGTCCATGTGACATCAGTGGGTTAGTTAGAATGTTTTGAAGCATCGAAAATACATTTTGGTCCAAAAATAACAAAAACTACGACTTTATTCAGCATTGTATTGTCTTCCGGTTCTGTTGTCAATCCGCGTTCACGAGTCCGCAGTGTCACGAGTTACGCTGATGACGTAAGACGCTGCTGACGTGTTCTGGTGCATCTGTGTATTTGTGTTCAAATAAATATGGCTGGACAAAAAAATGCAAGTCTTCCTCCGTGTCGAAATCCTTAGACATGTTTGCGAAGATTGTTTTGTTTACAGCGTGCGTCTCCCTCAGACTGTAAACGAAGCTGTGATAACACGTCAGCAGCGTCTTACGTCAGCAGCGTCACTGAGCGCGGCTTCACAACAGAACCGGAAGAGAATACAATGCTGAATAAAGTCGTAGTTTTTGTTATTTTTGGACCAAAATGTATTTTCGATGCTTCAAAACATTCTAACTAACCCACTGATGTCGCATGGACTACTTTGATGATGTTTTTCTAACCTTTCTGGACAAGGACAGTATACCGTGTATACATTTTCAATGGAGGGACAGAAAACTCTCGGACTAAATCTAAAATATCTTAAACTGTGTTCCGAAGATGAACGGGGGTCTTACGGGCTTGGAACGACATGAGGGCGAGTCATTAATGACATAATTTTCATTTTTGGGTGAACTAACCCTTTAAAGGCAGCTCATGATGGTACAGTATATTTCACTGTTGTCTTTTCATCTCTTTCTGTGTCTCAGGATCCTGTTTCGTGCCTTTTGTAACACTATCTTTCCATCTGACCTGGTGAGAGCACAGAAAATGGAGAGACTCTCGGCACAAGACTATTCCTCTTTACAGAAGTGGAGGGAGAACAAATCCGCTCAAAAACACGTCCCTCAAAACCTCAGTGTGAATGCTGACATGCCCCATTTAACAGATTGTATCGCTGAACCAGGCGCTGTTCTCTCATGACCAATAACAAAGACCCTTTTGGTCATATAAACATGGTCATTAGCTCAAATAGTGACCGTATGTGATCGGTACTTTACTGCACTTTAGTGATCGGTAGATACTCTAACCAGTCAGAATTCAGAGCTGGCTTTTCTTTGGCCAATGAGAGTGTTTTTACTGTGATGTGCCTTGGCTCTCACACCCTCTGCCGGTGGAGCTTACAGATGAACTGCATCGCAAACTCATTCCTGTCCAGTGACCGCAGAGTGGACTTGGAGTCTGGCTTTTGTAGGCTAAAGATATGCAGATGACTGTTTACGTTTCACACGGCTGGACCTGTGACGTTTTTATTCACACATGCACTCCAGCCTCACACAAGAACCTCAAGAGTTGTGAGGATGAATTGTGGGTCAGGATGTGGCTAGTGTATGGCAAGAAACAGTGGCTACTTTGCTCCTACTTTAATGCAATACTCCATTTTTGGTTATTGAGGCTAAAATATTCATGAGCTTGCACACTAAACATTAACATATACTACACATAAACTCACAATTTCCCACACAGTCGTTTTTTCAGATTTTATATTCTAGCAAAATGTAAAATGACCATCTTCCTCTGGTTGAAACTAGGAATGATTGAATAAAGATGTTTTGTTTTTTTCAGTAATTGGGAAAAACATTACACTTTTTAGATATCAGATCATGGAGAAGTTTGATACCATGAGGATGTTACATTAAAGACATTCATTGAATTTTCCCTGCTCAGGAATAAAATGAGGTGAAATTAAACATGAGCTAATGTATTTTTGACCCAAGGTCCTTGATGTTCATTTGTGTTTTTATTCTGATATCGAACACGCCTACTGCATGCATTACAAATTACAAAAAATACATGTCCAGTATTTCATGATAAAGGCTAGATTGCTTTTTGTACTTAAATGCAATTTTATTTTTATTGCAAAAAGTGAATGCTTAGAATGTGAATCGATAATCCAGAATGATCAGCTTAGATGATTTTGAGTCATTGACTTGAAAACATTATTGAAAGTCATCTTGTAAGCCCTATGTAATATTTGTAAAACTTGCAATAAAACATTCAAAACCTAAAAACTCGACTAGTGCATGAATATGAACATACTCACAACCGATAGCCTATGTGTTATTGTAAAGCACTTGTTTTGAGAGATAAGAATTGGCTTTAAAATCAGGGATGCCAACTTTTAAATTTAGCTCGGAGTGAAAAAAAATACACACAAAAACCCTGCATTACAATAAATGTATTGTGATTGTTAAAGTGATTGGAGTCTTTGCTCTGTAATTTTTCACTCTTTTTTACTTCAGACCAAACATAGCCTACTGTTTTTGTGACCTCAGTTTAATCACTGAAACATAATTGTATGATTCAAAACATCCAAAACAACTTACAGTGTTACAATGTCTTCAAAATATAACCTATAACTGCTGGAATTACAGCATTGTAGTGTTAGACAGAATTGCATTTGGTCTTCTTTCTAAAATTGATTTGCAGTCTTAATTGTGACTGGTCTTCTTTATTGCATCTAATTTGCACCTTTACACTGCAAATACATAAATATATTTGAAAAAAATATAAAAGAATTTATTACTGCTATAAGTGCATTTTTATATATTTTGAATGTTTTCCAAACTCAAGACAGCCAGCCATTTTTGTGGGCTCATTGCTTTGATTCACTCATGAATAACAGTCTTTCACAAGTGATGACGTGACTGATTTCCACACCAATGACTGAATGCCACAGTAATGGCCACATAAAGTGAAAGGTTTCTTATTGAATAGGACAGACACCTCATGACAAGACAAAACATATCTTTAAAGATGAAATCAGATAGCAGAAATAGTGTGAAGTACTGTTTTTTTTTGTTTGTTTGTTTAAGATTTTTTTGTTCTCCTGCACTTTTTTCCAAGATTTCCATCAAATTGAATTGAATAATCCTTACATATTATTCATAATATTATGAATTAAGAATTGTAAAAGAGTAAAAAAAAATAGAGCATCTGTTTAAAAAAAGTAGATTATACATTTCAACTATAAAGTAATCAATAAATGTCAATTTATTCAATGAATTTGAATATAATTACTAAAGGTTAAAGGTGAATGAATCCTGAATCCCACTTTATCTAACACATTTAGCCAAAGTAGGCCACCAATATTTAAACACCTTACAAGAAAAAAAAAAAATGTAAACACTTTATTCTCCTGCATTTCATTTCCTGTTAACTGTAGTAACAAACGAAACAGGAACTGTCACAATAATATTTGTTTACAATTAGTGAGCAAGTGCGACCATCATTTCGAAAATAAAATCTTATGTCAGAGGGTTTTCTACCTTTAACCATCAATGTGTCCTCCTTTGAGGTGTGGGCTGGGCCAACACGATTTCATGAAAGTGCGTATCTATATTCTACAGCACGAATTTAATTTCTCGTAGCCTACCATTTATAAATGATACTCACTGTAAACCCCTTGGGTAGGATTAGGGGTGTGGAGTGCGTGTGTATTACACGCCATAATGTGCGTATCATAGGCACGCAAAAACAATTTTTGGCGTATAAATGGTACGATAAAATGTCATATTGCATAAACTATTTCATAATTTAATGAAATAGTGTCTCTATTAGAGACCAGTGTCGTGCTCTGGATGTGTAAACCCATTGATCACAGTAGCCTACTATAAACGGCCCACTTTACCTGCATTCACCCTACCTAATTTAATTATATTAATTGTCGAGGGAGTTTTGTCGCTATAAGTTTTGCCTCGTCGCTCGCGTCTACATGGTAGAAATGTGGCCAGTCGAATATGAGAACAAGTGCACACTAGCACATGGTTCTACATTTTGGCATTGATTTAATTGGTGGGCGGATCTACTCGGCGACGACTTCCCTGCGTCTGTGGCTTTCGATTCTAGCGCAAGAGCAGCTCTACGTGAGAAACTGTTACTTCGAGTTGAACTGAGATTATTTAGTAAATGACTGAGTCTCAATGACTGACTGACTGACAGCGACCACACTGAAAATCTGCTTCAGTCACACTCACAGCAGATCATCATCAGACCATGAGTGTCAGTTCAACACGGAGCAGCGGGGAAGAACTCGACGAGCTGGAGTCAGTTAGGTGAGCTCAAACTACTCTGTTTTATGATCTAACGTTACGTGGACTTTTCTAAACGAATACACCACTCATGAAATAACTCTATGATAGTAAGCAGTGTAGCAGTACACGATTGAGATCAGTTATGCGCAGTAACATGCACTTCGTTATTTTAACTCCCCTTAATGACGGTTGTACGTATTTGATCCTCAGATCCTTCAGCTAAACTTGTTTCTGTGAAAGTTTCACAGTTTTTCGGGTTATGCTCAAATGTGAGAATAAAAAATAAAAAAGGGAAGAGCAATAAAAACAAGTATATAACGTAAACCAGCAAACTATTGTACGTTGTTTATTTGATTTGTACAACTGTTTGTTGTCGAGGTAAGTTAAGCTGCGTTAGCGAATGAACGAGGAAATACTTCTCTAATTTTACTTCTTTAGTGTATGAAAAGGTAGCAGAAACCTATTACCTCATTGACTGTCTGTTATATAATTTGACCTATTTTTATGAAGTTTTTTTCTTGTTAACGACAATATAGCAAAACAAATGTAAATTTTATTCAGTGTACATTTTAATTTCACATGATTAATCAAAGGCTTTTTTCAAATCCCACAAAGGCCAACATGTCATTTTTATATTTAACCCCTATTTTAGGACCATTAAGTTTATTTATTTTTTTATTCATTATTATTAATATTTGCTTTGGGACATTATTTTTATGACAAGAAACACATTCACCACCAATTCTAATTACAATTTTAGTCAAGTCATTTAATTAACTATCATTAAATTGCTAATTGTAATTTAATCTAATGGCTCATTAGATTCAAATCAACCCGTCCCTACATTTTTATATTTTTATGCAAAAGTTTCAGAACCAGCACATCTGGAACAATAGCAAATATGTCAGTGGATGTTCACAGTTGATATTCGACATCACCATACAACATGGCTTTGTGTTTAAGTGCCCCAATTTGTTTCTCTCTGTAGCTGGTATCATTATGATTTGTCCCGGCATGCAGCTGAAGCCCTTCTCCTTTCGAATGGGGTAGATGGGAATTTTTTACTCCGAAACAGCAACAAGGGTCCTGACTGCTTTGCTTTGTCTGTCCGGTAAGAAATATCCATTTGGGACAAAAATTCTGAGGTACTTGCAGTCGACATACTGCAGATTATGCAAGTTGGATATTTTCCTTGTGTGCTAACTCCAATTTATAGGGAAATCTAAAAGCTACCTAAAATGAACCTCGATTGTGTGTAAGTGCTGCTTAATAATTTTGATGTTTTTTTGAGGATTCTTTGATCAATTGAAAGCAATTGAAACAGCATTTATTTAAAATAGAAATAGAACCACCTTGCTGAATAAAAGTACTAATTTCTTTAAAGCTGCAGTCCGTAGTTTTTTCTGTTTGTCGCCATCTCTGTTCAAAATCTGCAATTGCAGTTATTTGTGAAATTCTCAACTTTATGTGGGTTGTGCCTCGGCACAGCGCGGATGATTCCAGTGTTTTGAGGAGAATGTGCGGCTGTGCGACATTTTCGTCAACGAATAAAAACTAGATAAATCTTAGATACTGACGATTTGGGAAGTGATCCAGTCAGAATACTGATGTCCTGCGTTTGTGGTAGATGCGCACATTTGTACTGTAACGTGCTGATCTACCCAGCGGCACACGGGTTGGCATGCGCTGCATCTCATAAAACGTTAACAAATGTAAACGTCTGGGAGAATTAGTAGAGCAGACATATAGATCTGAATAAGAGTGACGACGCAAAAAAAAGAGCTCTATTCGGTTTTCTGTGCGTGCACACCCAACCCGACAGATAGACACATATAAAGCGTGCGAGGACTTAATTAAGCGCTCTTTCGAGTCTGAATGGACAAATACACAAAATGATGTCGAAATGTCCGTTTTGGAGAGTATTCAGGTAAACTATGTTGGTTATGTCTTAAACAGTTTTGAGTGTATCGGATGTGCATCAGTGCAATTGGATCCGCATGTCATTGGACATGATCCGATGTCTTAAAGTGACAGTGGGTAATAAACCTAATGTGGTCTGTATCATCAAGAAACAAAAGAAAAAGAAAATAGCATTCACTGCTCGTTAATAGCTTTAATAAGGATTCATTATATTTAATTCATACAAATAAATATGTCTGCTGCTTGAAAGAATAAAGAATGATGTATGCAAGTTGTAAAGAATGCATATATCATTCATTGAAAAGAAGACTATTCTACTTTAGGAAAAGTGGTTTTATTTCATTTTAAGTTATTTTTAAGTCACAGTAGTTAAATCTGTATCTGTATTGCATGTTCAAACTTTAAAATCATTCATATTAACTGGTTAATAGATGTTTTCTCCGGAAGTATAATTATGGGTTTGGACATTTTAGATAAATTCTAAATTAATGCATTACAATTGAACTAAACCCATTATATTTTAGTCATCTGAATTGTTTTAGTTTTAGTCGACGAAATACAATAAGATTTTAGTCGACTAAATCTACAGTAGATACTAATACTAGTAAATACTAATACACTCATTTAAACTAGTTTCTCCTCCATGTTGTGGAAAGAGCCTCTGCAGTGGAAAGATGCAGATGTCCAGTGCACAGGTGTGCCAATGTGCTCCAGCCTCCTCCTGAGAGCAACACGGCCCCCTTGTTCTGTTTTATAAAGTGATTGTAAAGTGTGATTTATACTTCTGCATCAAATCGACGGTTTCACACCATAGTTGAACACAAAGAGAAGGAGCACACACGTAGTGTATTTAATAAATAGTTTGTTAAACTCTGTTACTTGAAAAATTTTCACTGCGCTCAAATTTCTTTGTGTGCTCCTACTTTTTAGCACATGTGCTCCTTGGGAAAAACCATAGCGTAGAACCCTGGGACTGGAGCTTTAAGAATCTTACTGACACTACACTTTTAAATAATAAGGTATAATATAATCTCAAATAAACGTATCTGACCTTCGTTCTGTGCAGCAGTAGACACTCACCTTTTCTAAAATGAGTTGCAATCCTCTGCCCTTTTATTACTCAAACAATTTAAAAAGTCAAATGATGACCCAACATGACTTTTTGCTAGTCCCCTTATTTTTCCATTTCTCTTATTTTCTGTGGGTATTCAGTTTACTTAAAGTTTTTCAGTTCCTTTTTCTTTTTTTCAAAGTGTCAGTTGTGAACCACCGTAGTCTTGTGTCTTGCAAAATAAAGGTGCTTACTCTCATTTGAATAATATAAATAAAAAACGTATTCACACAAGCCACGAGGCAGTACCCTGCTCACATCACTGTGACAGACTGATATGTATAAATGCGTTTAATTCTGAGGTTAACTGACTCTTCGTTTATAGTGTGTGACTTTGTAGAAATAATACTCAGCCTATTTCAGTGTGACTAGGTGTGAAATTGCTTTTATACCCCATAAACAAGTTAAAATCAAGTAATATTGAGAATTCAATGACAGTATGGCAGCATTTACTCACTCTCTTTTCCATCAACACTTCTTTAGAGCAAAGGATTCAGTGAAACACTTTCATGTCCGGCGGCAGTTTGGCAGATATTCCTTTGGCTTCAATGAATTCCCTTCCCTTCAGGATTTTTGCAGTCACTTTGCCAATCAGCCTCTGCTAGGCAGCGAGACAGGTTAGCTGTTTGCCTTTAATTTACAGTTCACAAACTTTTCAGCACTTCTGTGGCACAGTCACCCTGTTTCCTGTTTCACTCTTGTAACCAAGGAAACCTGATAGTGCTACGGTTCCCGTACCCACGGCAGGTGGAAGAGCCATCTATTTATGAGACGGTGTGTGTGCATACGGCCATGCAGACAGGCCGGCATGAAAATGACCTGGTGCCTAATGCTCCAGCAGTAAGTCAAAATGACATTATACAGACACACATGCACACATGTATTGCATCTAAAGTGCCCCTATTATGCTGTTTGGTTCGTGTTGGCGACATGATGAGAAGATGATGTTTTCTGCACTGCGAAAGCAAATCCACTTTGCATGTGTAATCCCTCTGGTCCTTCTCACCCCACTCCGAGCTGGACTCGAACCAGCATCTCCGGCATGGTAGGTGGCGACGTTAACAAGGATGCTAAACACCTCAGTCTCTAGTACGCCTCTTGAGATCAAGGGAGTGAAGTTTACCTGCACAGCTCTCACTAGCTGGCCTCCTTTACACTCAGCCTCCTAAACCTCACTCCCATCTGGGTCACAGCACCAACGTAACCCCTCCAGTTACTGTTTATATCACTGTGTTTAAAAGTGCTAAGGGAAGCCACCGGAGATGAAATTCAGATATGGTAATGGTGTTTCTCAACAGAATGGACAACTGGACCAATCAGAGCAGAGTAGGCTGTTAGAAAGGCGGGGTTTAGAGAGACCGAATCCTTTATGGAACCGTTTCAGGCACTGTGAGAAAGAGGTGATACTGCAATGTATATTATCAGGAAATTAAAGGTGATTTTGACCTTGGATGCATGTCAGCCTATTGTAGGAGACATCCAAAACAAAATTAGGATCATTTAAAACAGCATAATAGGGGCACTTTAAAAGAGTTAAATGGCTGTTAGCATTTAGAATTAAAAATCCATACATACATGCAGTGAGTGGAATTTATCTGTGTCTTAATTGTATTGTCTGTGCTTCTGAATCATTGAAAGTCTTTTCATGTTGTTAACAGCTTGGCACAAAAGAGGGTTATCTGGTTAAACAAGGATCGCTTATCAAGGTATGGTTACACAATTTACTATATACACACACACTTCATGTTAAAAACTTAAACCAATGTTTACAGTAAAACTAATCGGGTCAATTGTGAATGGGTTAAACTGGTTCTAGAGAAAACCTAGACCTAGTTCTTTTGGCTGATGGGATTCTTCTTTATTTATTTTCTGGGCAGAACTGGAAACAGAGATGGTTCACACTGAATAGATATGAACTCAAATATTTCAAGGACAAAATGGTAGGTTCATGTATTTTGTTCAATAAGATTTAGAATTAGATAACCATTAAAGTTGATTATTTATCTCTCATAAAACTGTCCCCTCAGTTTGTAGAGCCGATACGAACCCTGAATCTGACGGAGTGCTCGGCTGTACAGTTTGATTACAGTCAGGAGAGGGTCAACTGCTTCTGGTGAGAAATTTATGATATGACTGCACTATCTGATTTCCTTTTTTTTTCTCTCTTGGGTGTCAGGGATAGGCAAAATTCAGAAAATATTGGCTTCCCTTTTGTTTAGTAGAGAATATATCATTTGATACCATTTGGTGACATATTCTGAAAAAAAAAAAAAGTTAATAGAATCCAAAACTCATTTATAAACATTTATAAAAAGGGATATGCACATATGTTTTCTTGAAGTTTGAATTCACTTACAGAAAAAATGAATTACAGTTCTACATCCTGCTACATTCTACATTCATTCAAATTAAGGATTTGTAATTTAAAAGGCTTTCTCGGTTCAAGTCTGAATGGTGCACAGCCATGAGTTTATGTGACAAGGGCGGCTACAATTAATGAATGATCTTTACACAGTTATTGAACTGAACTGAGCTGAATAATGTCATTATTACCTTGTTACATCTGCTTTACAGCAGAATTTGAATCACTTATTTGATAAAGTATGCATCATAATTCTGTTACTTTCCTGTTTATTATTGTGAAACTGCTTTGAAACCACCAGCTGATATTCCCCATCACATCAGAAAAATACCATCCATCACATATTTCAAAAAGGCATACAAACTGTTTCTTCTAAATAGTTACACTTGTACTCACTGATTGTTTATTTATTGTCTGAGTCCTGTTTGCACTGTTTGTATTGTTGTTTTTAGTCATTTTTATCTGTCAAGCCCATGATAATGTCCTGTAAATTGTGTCGTAAATTGTGTTTTATGGTCTGCAGAACAGGAACCTGCTGGAAACCAGTTTTTAAACTGAGTCAGGCCCGTTTAAATCGTACCTTAATGTTACTTTTAACCTTTCCTGTATAATAAATTAAATGAAACAATCTTGTATAAAGCGCTATAAAAAAAATAAAGGTGAAAAAATATGACTTGATAAAAAAAAAGTGTTAGTTTAACCATAAAGGCTTCAGGGAAATAAAGAGAGATGCCCAAAATGTTGATGCTAATGGTAGACTGTTCATTTTCTTACAAAAGCAAAGTTTCTGAAGAAAAAATAAGGCTTTTTCTACTGTGCTAGACTAGATGTCCTGTTTGTTTTTACATCTGAAACTTCTGCAATTGGCCAACCATAACATTTCTGGCTATTTTTGACAACTGAAAATGAGCTAGTATATCTGCAGTATTACAGTTCCTGCGCTCACTAAATCAGCATTAGAGAGAATCTGCATGACAAAACTCACACTGTCTGTGTACAGACTAAGATATAACGATAGGTTAAAAGGTAATTACAATTTCATATCAAAATCCAAAAATTGTGCGTTCAATATCTATTGCATATAATATTTTCCTTCATGTAAGTGAAGCTCAGTAATGAGGAAGTGCAGTCAGACACTCCTATACATGGACTTCCTCCTGCCCACATATTTTCCGATGTATGCTCAATTTCAGTCTTTTACTTCACTATGCAACTCTTTATTAATATTCTTCTACTTTCATTTTTCTCTCTCTTTCCTATAGTCTGGTGTTCCCCGAGAGGACGTTTTATTTGTGTGCAAAATCCGGTGCTGAAGCAGACGAATGGATTAAGTTACTACGATGGAAACTGGTAAGCAGAAGCTAAAATATTAACCATGAAAGAACAGTCACTATGAATAATCAATTGTACGTAATGGTTTAACAGTATAAATAGTCAATTATTTCTTTGTTCCAGTGGAAATTAACCAGACCAGTCTAATCATAGATGTATTTGTCTTTTTGTTGTCCTTATCTCTAATGATGACTACCCTGCATTTCTAGTCACAGGTAAAGAAAGGTCGATGATGTTCAACATGGAGAAGTAGCACTGGAGCGATGTGAGCTGTGTCCAGTTTTATGTTAGTAATTACACAGGATTCATTAGCTTCATCTGATTTGGCATTATGGTAGATATCGCATGAAGATATAATCTGGCCACTGAATCACACATGCAAGATTTTCCATCTAGATCAAGCGAAGTCCCAAGGGACAATGCTATCATGTTTTAAAAAGAGTCTGGAGGTGGTGCATTACCAATGTTTTTTTATTTTTTATATTGTGTTCTGTGTGGAACTTTCAGGTTTTCTTATTCTTCTCCAAGCCAAGCTATACTTGCTGAATGTTCCTTAAAACGGTGTGTCTGCTCCCAGACATGTACAATACCCCCTTATATGCATGGCTGTGACTATGAAGAAGTAAACATGTAAAATGTAATGAAGTTTGTGCATTGAAAGACCTTTGGATGTAAGATACTTTATTTCCAGAATCGAGAGCTCCAGTGATGTATGTTGTAGGCTAACCTGGATGTTAGCGTCACCCTTATTCCCTCCACAAAACCCCAATAGGATTTTACATTGACTTTTGGTTTATTGCTAAAAGCAGGCTATATCTTAACTACAAATTCAACATCACCATCACTAAGTTTGAGTTAGAATAGTTGACGATTTAAAATGCAACAAGGCTATGAAAGCAAACTAGTAAATATGAGTTTTCCTATTCAGTGCGAGACCATCGTTTGTGGTCGAAACGTTGCAATTTATTAAACTTCTTTGGGACAGAAATAGTGCGCCAGTTCTTTTGCATTTCAGCTCAGTTTTCTTTTGATTGAGCACCTGCTGAAGTGATGTTTGGATGTGCGCATATACTACTCTGAATTCATGATGTTTAATGTCCTCAACAATCTGTAGTCCCACTCAACCATTTGTTAGCAACTGCTTTTTTCAAGACTAGTAAAAGCTTTTTTTAAAAATCAAAAGAGGGTATTACTGATATATTTTGTGTCAATGAATAAAACATAAATATCTTACACTTGTGTTAATCACAGAACTCAGGTATTTGGTCTACAAAAATGCATTATCCATACAGCACTCTAGACCAAAATAAAAGGTATAAAATTATAATTTCTCCTAATAGCAATGCTACTTCTAATGTGATGTGTGAACTGACAATGAACTCGTACTTGTACCAATTTTCCTACGGAGAAGCCCCTTCTGTAAAAATGTCAATAAATAAAATTTATTTTTGTAAACCAAAGCTTTAGACAAATTTATTAATTAGGAGGAGACAAAAAGGAGCAGGTTACATTCATAAAAGACATACAGCATCAAGACCAGGCAACATTATATTATGTACATATGTGTGTGTGTGTGTGTATGAGCTAGAACATCAAGACATCAGACTCGATGGGCGATCTTGACTCTCTTGTCCAAATGTCTGATTCCTGTAGGTACTGAGATGAATAGCAACTAAGCTACTTCCACCACCTGTCTTAGTTCTTCAATCAGAGGGACTAGCTCCTTCTCAAGACTGAAGATCAAACCTAAATATGAAAGAAAAAATCAGGGAAATGAATCATTGAACTGTTATTGTCATGAGCATCCAACCGAAGAGGCTCTGTGGCTTTTGTCCTATTGGAGAGACTCACCTGTGTTGGCATTACTACTTGCGATGAAACTTATCACTAAGGGTAATCGGTTGAACTGTACAATCTGCCAAGGAAATAAATAACCGCATATATTACAACAAGAAATGTTTAATGGACACTTTTCACATTACCAAGGTTCTCATAAGTGGAAATAGTTATAGTTGATACAACTTCTAACGAGAGCAACTTCTAACAATATAATATTTTCCCCATATTTCCCATTTTAATATGAAAAAGGTTTCTAGATGTGCAATGATGATAACTGTGAAAACATGTCATTACTGTCTGAAAATGTCCATAAGGAGCAAGTCATATGTGTGTTTAAATATAAATAAAGTACCTGGTATGTGTTATAGTAACAAATGATGCTCTTATTTTTGGACAAGCCGAGCTTGCTGCCCTGGTCAGTTGCCAAGGCAAAGGTGGACAGGAACGCTGGCCGCAGTGCATAGTCAGGGGCATTGTCATTGGCAACTAAAGGAGAAAACAAGTAAAATCTCAGATGGAGCTTAAGCAGACATGAAACTCAGAGCTGAGCTGTTACCTTTGATTACAGGGACTCCATCTCTATCTGTCACCACTATTGCATGGAGTCCTTCAACACTGATGATGGCAGAGAAAAGTAATCATTCATTACAACTCAGAATGCATAATGAAGTACAAAACTTGTCTAAAATACAAGATTAATCCGTTTACCTTGGCAGTTGTTTATACAAATAACTCCTCAGATTCTGTAACAATTAAATCAAACGCATTATGACATTTCTAAGAAAAGTTGCTTCAGCAAATGCATTACAAACATACTCACATCTGCCATATTCATTAGATTGACTATGTAACGCCCCTGCTGCACTCTGTAGCAAAAAGATTAAAGGACGACGTGGAAGTTACACGAAATTTTGACAGTATCTTGTGGGCATTTCATTGTCGTCAGCAATTTCTAACTAAACACAAACATTTATATATATACAGTAATTATAAATGGAGGAAAGATATATTAAAGGCATAAGACGCAAAATGTAATAGTATTACCTTCAATTCAAGCCAGTTTTATAAAAAGTTCGTCACTTGTTTATGTGCGATCATCACATGACAGAAAACACAAGGTTTTCCGTGTACGTAATATCCGTTAAAACGTCACGTATACGGAGAGTGCGTGTGCACCACGAGGCCATCTAGTGGTGGCTGTTGGTTTTGATGTTAGTAGAGTGTTTGTCTTCATCCCTTTATGTATACTGTCAAATGATTAGTTCAAATTAAAGGAGCCTAAGTGAAAGTGTATAAGTCCCCCCCCCCCCCAAAATCGTTTGGCCTTGGATTTTATTTCAAAATTAATCAAATTCTATTCTATTATGAATATGAATGTAAAAAAGAAAAAAAACTTTCATTATGGTGTGACTTAGGCCCACAGGTCTTTGTGGAATGTTTGCTGAGAAATACTTTTCTTAAAAATAAAGATTCTTTAATGGCATCAATGGCCCCACGAATAACCTTTCGAATAACCCCACGAACTAAAAAACAAAACAAAACAAAAAACAGGGTTGTTTAGATAGGCTAATTAAAATGTTCTGCACACTAAGAAAAATGGTTCTTTCAAGACCTTTTCATTAAAAGATTCTTTATAGTCCAGGCAACATAACTCATTTTGGAGCCAAAAATAGAACTAATTGTACATTTTTAATTTTTTTTTTTTTCAGCATAGACCTATACACCTATGAGGTGCCCAGAAGAACATACTAAAAGTCCTAAAAATCCTAGTTGAGGAAATTAATTCTCATCAATCCAAGATGTGTGCCAGTAAGGACAACAATACACCCCAATGGGGATATTTTTTCCCCTTTACTCCAATCAAAATAAAACGTTATACAATGAAAGTATCCATGAAAAGTAAAACATTTTGTATTACAAGTTTCTTTGAAAATGAATTTTAATATGCAAATGAGGCAGCTATACACTAATCGAATATGCCCAAAATAAACCCAAATAGGCTTAATTTTTTTCTTTACCCTACCACAATAGAACTTGACATAGTAAAAGTATACATGAAAAGTAAAACATTTTGTATTAGAAGTTTCTTTGAAAATTAATTTGAATATGCAAATGAACAATAATGGAATATGCCCAAATGGGCTTATTTTTCCTTCAGTCCTATTTCAATCAAACCTCACACAGTGAAAGTATACATGAAAAGTAACATTTTTGTTTTACAAGTTAGTATCTTGTAAAAACAAAAATGTATGTAGTTAGTTTCTTGGTTACATGATCTATTTAAAATATGCAAATGAGCTCAACACAGGCCTAATTGACTTATGGCCAAGAATAACTAACACATTCATGTCATTGTGGTAGGAGTAAAGGAAAAAAATACGCCTATTTGGGTGTATTTTGGGCATATTCGATTAGTGTATAGCTTATTTGCAAATTAAAATTCATTTTCAAAGAAACTTGCAATACAATTTTTTTTACTTTTCATGGGTACTTTCATTGTGTAAAGTTTCATTTTGATTGGTGTAAAGGAAAAAAACAGCCCCATTGGGGTGTATTGTTGCCTGGCCTTATTGACAATCTCGGATTGATGAGAATTAACATATTTTCTCAACTAGGATTTCTTAGGACTTTTAGTATGTTGTTCTGGACACCTCGTAGAAATGATCTAAGCTGTAAAAAATTATTTTACAATGAGTCTGTCGTAAAACGCTTTGCCTGGACTATTAGGGAACCCATAAGGTTACGGCATTGCTGTGGGGGGGGGGGGGGGGGGGGACCTTTTGAAACCTTTATTATTTAGAGTGTTGTATGTCACGTCTGTCATCGTATTTCTACACACACACATACACAGATATACACTCACCGGCCACTTTATTAGGTACACCTGTCCAACTGCTCGTTAACACTTAATTTCTAAGCAGCCAATCACATGGCGGCAACTCAGTGCATTTAGGCATGTAGACATGGTCAAGACAATCTCCTGCAGTTCAAACCGAGCATCAGTATGGGGAAGAAAGGTGATTTGAGTGACTTTGAACGTGGCATGATTGTTGGTGCCAGAAGGGCTGGTCTGAGTATTTCAGAAACTGCTAATCTACTGGGATTTTCACGCACAACCATCTCTAGGGTTTACAGAGAATGGTCCGAAAAAGAAAAAACATCCAGTGAGCGGCAGTTCTGTGGGCGGAAATGCCTTGTTGATGCCAGAGGTCAGAGGAGAATGGCCAGACTGGTTCGAGCTGATAGAAGGGCAACAGTGACTGAAATAACCACTCGTTACAACCGAGGTATGCAGCAAAGCATTTGTGAAGCCACAACACGCACAACCTTGAGGCGGATGGGCTACAACAGCAGAAGACTCCACCGGGTACCACTCATCTCCACTACAAATAGGAAAAAGAGGCTACAATTTGCAAGAGCTCACCAAAATTGAACAGTTGAAGACTGGAAAAATGTTGCCTGGTCTGATGAGTCTCGATTTCTGTTGAGACATTCAGATGTTAGAGTCAGAATTTGGCGTAAACAGAATGAGAACATGGAACCATCATGCCTTGTTACCACTGTGCAGGCTGGTGGTGGTGGTGTAATGGTGTGGGGGATGTTTTCCTGGCACACTTTAGGCCCCTTAGTGCCAATTGGGCATCGTTTAAATGCCACGGCCTACCTGAGCATTGTTTCTGACCATGTCCATCCCTTTATGGCCACCATGTACCCATCCTCTGATGGCTACTTCCACCATGTCACAAAGCTCTAATCATTTCAAATTGGTTTCTTGAACATGACAATGAGTTCACTGTACTAAAATGGCCTCCACAGTCACCAGATCTCAACCCAATAGAGCATCTTTGGGATGTGGTGGAACGGGAGATTCGCATCATGGATGTGCAGCCGACAAATCTGCGGCAACTGTGTGATGCCATCATGTCAATATGGACCAAACTCCCTGAGGAATGCTTCCAGCACCTTGTTGAATCTATGCCACGAAGAATTGAGGCAGTTCTGAAGGCAAAAGGGGGTCCAACCCGTTACTAGCATGGGGTACCTAATAAAGTGGCCGGTGAGTGTATATAAATCTGTTATAACAAGGTCCACTTCATCTTAAACAAGCTGTTTAATTCTTGAAATAACAATATGCTGCTACTGCACTTTTGTTGTGTTAATGGTGAATTATGCCAATGACTTGTACTCCACATTCCAATGAAGCTTTTCTATTGCATAGAATGAAAAGCTTTCGTGTGCGGATTAGTACTGAAACAACGGTTTCTTCAGTCCTCACAAACCAAGCAGAAAACATAATTAGAGAACATAATCCAGGCCAATGCTTTTCCAGCCCTTCATTCCCTCAATCACCCCATAACCTTCTACATCTCATAAGCACACACAGTTTTATGATCTCTTTCTAGGTAGTACGGGGGAGTCTGGACTTCAATTTTTTTTTTAAACTGCATGGTTTTGTTTAAACAGATGTGAATGTTAGACAGATCTGAAACCTGGTGTATATAACCTATATGATTATGTGTGACGAAGAGATGGCATCTGGATTTCTGAACGCTTCAGCTGAGAACGTTTATGGTGAAAAGAGCGCTTTCTCACAAACAGAACACAATATTGTCGCTACATACCTCATCACAGCAGGTAAATAGCAGTGGTTGTGTGTAGCCTACACCTTTTGTATTTGATGTTAGCAATTAGCTATAAATTAACTGAAACTTTTAAATAACTAATTTAATATTTATCAAGTTCACAATTGAATAGCCTAATTTTTTGAATTGGCATATCTTCTCATTAAGTAAGAGTTTAGTTAGACAAAATGCCAAGAATCTCTTGGTTCTCCTAAACATATGAACAAATAATTGAATAGAACATTTGTTCCAAGTTTGTTATCTGGTTTTTTATAATGTTCTCAAAATGTTAGCATAAAAATGTTAATTTGGCCTAGACCAATCATGGAACTTTTTTCTTTTTTAACATTTTAGTTTGACGGTTCTCTCAAAATTATGAACAAACGTTAACGTTAATAGATCTTTTGTTTAAAGTTATCTGGTCTTTAATGTTCTCAAAAGGATAGCACAAAAACGTTACTTTACGTTGATTACGGAACGTATTTTACGTTTTAGATGGACAAAATTGTCTAATGTTCTGAAAAGGTTCTCTCAAAGTCATGAAAAAAAAACCATTATTCTAGTAGCCTATAACGAAAATAGAACATTCGTCTGATTGCTTAAATTCAGGACAATGTTTTTAAGCATTCCTTGAAACTGACATTTACAGATTCAGCCATCCAGTGTAACCAGCAGGGGTGTGTATAAAATGGGAAACTGAAACTGGGAAATGTTTAGAATGGACATGAAATATGTGTGTGAGACAATGTCTTTGTGTCCACAGATGTCCTAAAGGGATGAACAATTTTGTCATCATTTACTCACCTTCAAGTTGTTTCAAACCTGTATGAGTCTGTTCCAAACCTGTAAAAAGATATTTGGAAGAATGATGGTAAATCAACAGTTGACGGTATATAGCCATTGACTTCCATAGTATTTTTTTTTTGTGGAAGTCAATGGCTACCGTCAACTGTTGATTACCAACATTCTTTGTGTTCAACAGAAGAAAGAAACTCATACAGGTTCGGAACAACACGAGGGATGAGTAAATGATGACAACATTTACATTTTTGGGTAAACTATCCTTTTAACCTCCTGCTCTCCATTTTTGTGTCTTTTTCTATCTCTATCAGGAGTGGTCAGTCTGACTAGTAACATTGTGGTGCTGCTGATGTTTGTGAAGTTCAGAGAGTTGCGTACTGCCACAAATGCTATCATCATTAATCTGGCTTTCACTGACATTGGTGTAGCCGGGATTGGTTACCCCATGTCAGCAGCCTCAGACTTGCACGGGAGCTGGAAATTTGGCTACATGGGCTGCCAGGTGTGCACCTCCTACTTTTTCAACAAACACAGTCATTTTGATTGTATAATTAAGCAAAATTGTGAATATAGTCATAGCTAAGTAGCATTGTTAGGGGACAATGATGAGTAAGAGTGTCCTATAAAGCATGCATGTTCTTGGTAGTTTTGCAACCTGAACTAACCTTGCATTTTATTTAGAATATTTGGGACACACATTTTCATTAAAACATAAAATCTCATTCTTTTTGGCTTAATTCCACTAGAATATACTTTCTTGCCATAACAATAACAGAACTTGTTGCCTCTGTTACAGATCTATGCTGCCCTGAATATATTCTTCGGAATGGCCAGTATCGGGCTGCTCACTGTGGTTGCCATTGACCGATACCTTACCATATGTCGATCTGATGTAGGTATGAATCTGTCCATACAACTGCCTGAATGAAATATGAACCACTAAGGACCGTCATTGACTCAGTGGAGGGTCAATGTCACTCGTGCCAAATGCTGTTGGTCAGGATATCTATTAATGTGGGTTTGTTACAGGACAGAAGCTGTCAACATTGTCATACACACTTCTAATTGTGGCTGCTTGGCTGAATGCTGTGTTTTGGTCAGCCATGCCCATCGTTGGTTGGGCAGGATATGCCCCTGACCCCACTGGAGCCACCTGCACCATCAACTGGAGAAACAATGACGCGTGAGTGAAGATTGATATTACAGGCCAGGCCATAGATACCCATTTTATTCCTTTACTAATCTTTTATCAGTTTTACCACTCTGTAAAGCTTTAAAGTGGAGAGGGGATTACAAGTGGGACTAATCCTGTTTGCTTTTAGATCTTTTGTGTCCTACACAATGACTGTGATCATTGTCAATTTCATCATTCCACTGTCGGTCATGTTCTACTGCTACTACAACGTCTCGGTTACTGTGAAGAGGTTCAAAGTTAGTAACTGCCTAGACAGCATTGACATGGATTGGTCTGACCAGATGGACGTGACCAAGGCAAGCAAAAGTATTTTATTTATTTTTGCCATAAACTGAGGGTAAATGGAACCATTAACTAAAACTATCAAAAATCAGTTTAAGTAATTGAAATAAAGCTGAAATAAAATAAAATGAATGATATTAAATACAAAAAGTGAAATTTTGTCTTAGCACCTTAAAATAAAAATGGTTTAAGTACTAAAATGACTAAAACGGAAATAATTATAAGTTAAAGTTAAATAGAAATATTTTATAAAAACAACAAAATTACTAAATGCAAACTGAAATCAAAATGAAAACTGAGGGGATGTTTACAGATTATTTTCAACAAAAAATGAAAAACTTTTTATGCGTTTTGGCTGTTCGTTTACAAAACGGCATTTTGGGGGCCTAAAAACGGCAAACCTTTGAAAATTAGTAATAAAAGGCAAGTTTTTGAAAACGATACCGTTATCGTCTCTGTGTAAACTACAAAAATGTTAATTTGTGAAAGCTGTGACGTCATGTGCATGCAGTGACATCACCAACTACTGGCCTGGCATGCAGTACATCATTGTCGTGTAACATTCCCTAAAAATGTAAAAAAAAAACTAAAAGAAAACCATCAACGTTGTCAAAATGATCCCCATTTACACAATTCGCAAAAATGACTAGAAACGCTATATTATGCTGCCAGACCAGTAGTTGGTGATGTCAATTTGTAAAGAAAAACTACGCGCCTAAAGAGTGAAGGCGTAAATGAACATGACGTCACCGTTTTCACAAATTCGTGTTTTTTTTAGTTTACAGAGATGATAAAGGTACGAGTTTCAAAAACTTGCACTTTGAAACCCGTTTTCGAAAGTTTGCGTTTTCAGGACCCCAAAACACATACAATTATTTTCCATTTTTAGTTGAAAATGGTGTTGTGTAAACGGCCCCCTAATCAAAATATAAATATATACAATAGGCTAATAGTAAATACTGCTTGACTGGTTTTGAGTGCCCTCTGGTTTTCGTTAACTTGAATGCTTAATTATTTTTTATAGATGTCCGTTATAATGATAGTGATGTTCCTGGCTGCCTGGTCTCCATATTCGATTGTGTGTTTGTGGGCATCATTTGGTGACCCTAAAAAGATTCCAGCTGCAATGGCCATAATTGCCCCACTCTTCGCCAAGTCCTCCACCTTTTACAATCCTTGCATCTATGTCATCACCAACAAAAAGTAAGGCCTCCTCGTCCCATCTTTGTTGTCACTTTCTTTCCTTTTCTTTCCTTACTAATAAGTTGCATTTGTTGACTGCAGGTTCAGGAGAGCCATCATTGGAATGTTACGATGTCAGACACGACAGCGAATGAACATTACCAACCAGCTTCCAATGACAGTGTCTTCTGTGCCACTCAACCCTTAAATGAAGAGAAAATCTGATATTTAAACATTCATAAAACATCAGCGCTGGACGCTTTCTGTCTACTCCACTGTTTTAACACCACTAGGGCACGATTACTTTGCAGTCTCAGACGAATGTAACGTGTTCTTTTACCATGAATATGGTTCCTGCAACTGGCATTGCCTTCTTTTAACCTTGCTATTATTCAGTATCTAATCTGATGCTTGTTACATTATGTCTGCTGCAAATCTTGTGAAATTGCTGTTCTTGATACTGCATGTGCTCAAAATGTTTTCATTTGAATAAAAACAATTACACAATGATTTGTTTGAAAGATTTCTATAATTTTTCTATTTTCTTTATAAAATGTGTCAAATTGAAGCATCCTTTATGACATTTATTTCACATTTTACAGATAATGAATTTGATGTGTATACTGCAACACATTAAATAAAGAAAAAATGTACAGTGCCTAAGGATTTGTAATGCCTAAGAAAATACTTTTTTAAAACTGTCATGGCAACAGAATCCAAGACTATTTTGTCAGAAGAGTGGCTCTTAGCTAAAGATTCATTTTAAAGCTGCCCTGAGCAATTCACTGACACATTTAGTGGGGGGTGGGAAAAACTGTTCTGACGCCGGACCCTTCCAGCATTAGTCAGACACATTGTTCTCCAGCCAGACCCGGATCTCCTCCTGATTCCGTCGCATCCATTCAATATTGTTCTTCACGGTCTCTAATGCCTGCTTCCTGGGCATCTCACCTGCTCCTGCATTTGGGTTCAGGGCAAAAAAGTGCTCCATCTAAAAGGAAACCAATTTGTGACAGTCAAACTGAGATATTTTGCACAAAAGTGCATTAAAATCCAAAATCTACTAAGTAGTAAGCTAGTATTCCATTCCAAACACAGCCTTTGTGTCTCACCTTCCATAGCAGCAGCTCGGTGTTGTATGCACTAGTAATTCTGGAGGGCAGACGGCCCAAGTTCCTGTCATTGATAGAATATCTAAAACAGACATGAGATCATATAGAACATTGTTATTTTCAATAAGAAGAAAACTGATTTTCCCTGTTCCTTTCAACTGTTAGATGAACTAACCTGTTCACTAGGTAATCCCAGTTGAGCGTCATCCATTCCCAGGCCATAGTTTTGCCATATGTGTTGCGTGACACGTATTGCACTAGACTAAAAACATCTTGACTTCTCACAATGCTTTCATTTTTAGCGGCTTCAAGCAACCTGTTACAAAAGAAAGACATTTGAACAAATGATTTATTGAGTGCTAGTTTACTATTACAAAGGCCCTGTTTACACCTGGTATTAAGATGTGTTTTGATCACAAGTAGACATTCCCGTTTATTCCAGTCTCTTTTGTCCAATTTCAACCACTTCTGTTCTGATTTTTTCAAGTGGAGGGTCTATGGGTGGGTAAATGTATGGGCTTTTTCAGATCATTCGATCTGATAGCCACAAGACCAAGCCGAACGCTGTGAATGGTGAGAGTTGTGCTTGGTATGTTTTTTCATCAAACCAAACTTGGGTCTTCAGGATACAAAGTTTAAAAGCCTTCTGACTAGCGCGCTACCCATGTTGTTTACACTTTTGCTCAGTAGGCGGAGAGTAATGTCTTTTGTGGTTGTTCAAACACATTCGACCACATAAGCCTCTACACAACGAAAGCAATCTGGTCAAATGCTTTTTTGACTACCTCTGAAAGTGGACAAGCTCAAAATGTTAGACCCCGTTTACACCTGTATTTAGCGTCGTGCACTTGTGATCCGATTGACCAAAACGCATCTTAAAACCAGGTGTAAACAGATTTTTTTTTTTTTTGCAATTAGGCTATGAGTTAGTCAACTGTAGGTGAAAGAATCTGAAGCAGTATCAGTATTTTTTCAGAGAACAATGGATTATCAAAAAAGTAAAAAATGCAGGGCAGGGACTTGGTTCTATGCGTCGTTATTGATTGGATTCTGAGATGTGGGCGTTGCACTCAAAAATAAATGTGAGTGATTGGAAAAATTCATCATACGTCACCAGAGAGAAGTGTTTCATTTTCACAGGATGAGTTACGGTTAAGGTTAGGATTTGGTTTAGGGGTAATTACTTGTAATTATGTATAATTTACTGTTATTACTATAGTAAATACCTGTAGTAAAGTGTAACCACGTCACCTTAAAATAAAGTGTTACCCAAAACAATTTTCAAAAAATAAATATGTGTAAGAATCACTCACAGTAAAATCTATATCATGCATTTAATGCCGACTTTAATTCTGCACTGGGAAGAGGGAGATTACCTATGAAGGAGAGTGACATTTTCAACTGAAGCCAGGCCGTAGAGCAGCTTGTCTTTCTCCTGGGCGAGAGAGGCAGAGAGATACTTCTGGAACATGATTTCCCAGCTCCGTTCTGATTTTGAGTTCCTCATTCCGTATCGGTACACCAACAACCGTAAGTTGACAGCCACACTGCTGCTCCCCAATCAGAGAAAGAGCCTCTTTGATACACTGACTCTGAGTGGACCACTATACATCCTGTGAGGTATTTATGTATGAATGTGATTACCTAATTGTTCCATCAATCCATTTATTGAAAATTTCAGAGGCTTGGTTGAGAGCTTCCTGGTCACTCATCTGACATGCAAGGCCTAAAATTGTCTCCCTCAGCAGCCTGTACAGGAAACGGAAAAAAGAAATTCAGGGGGGCGTTTACACGACACCGTTTTCAACTAAAAATGGAAAACTTTTTATGTGTTTTGGCCGTTCATTTACAAGACAACAGTGTTTCGGGGGCCCGAAAATGCAAACCTTTGAAAATGGGTTTCAAAGTGTTGTGTAAACTACAAAAACACACATTTGTGTCTATTTTGTGTTCAGTCTAAATAGGCATGCGCAAGTACTTGACAACCAAAACAACAAAGTGACATCGCCAACTCCTGGCCTGGCATGCATAATACAGCATTTTAGTTGCGGATTTGTGGGAACAGGGACCGTTTTAAGAACGTTGTCGTCCGCAAAAGTTTTCACAAATGCGAAGGAAAAACGTTTATGCTTTTAGTACATCGTTGTCATGTAAATGTACACAAGGTTTGTTGAGATTTTAATTTATTTTAATTTATTTTTTAATTTTTTAATATTTAAACCTTAAAATAAACCATTTTAAGATTATAATAATATTAAAACAAAAAGGTTAAATGAATAAAAAATATTTAAAGTCAGCATGAAACAAGTTGCGATAGTCTTTTCTTCCCTATTGTGACATTTCTGAGTAAAACGGATCCTTTAACAAGACAAAATGTAGGACGGGACTTAATTTTGTCAATCAGGAATTGATTCGTTATCGTTTGCTATTCCTATTATCTTATTTGAGTGACAGGTTGTCCCACCCTCATGCCAGTAAACACATCATCAGAAGATGTTGCTGCAAGAGGGAGGGGAAGTAATTTGATTAATGATTATGAGGGCACATGAATTTAAAATTATGATCTGCAACTGTGATAAATCTTGTATAATGAATACTGCAATATTCCATGAAGAAAATAAGAAATGTCCATTTTGAATTCAGGGTGACTTTAAGATTCTGAATTTCAGTAATCAAAATAGAAAATTTGGTCATGTAACTTTTTGTATAGATCATCAGATGTTCTTTAGAACACAACTTGTGGAGCAATGTTGCTGTCATTAAAGCAAAAGGAGGATGAAACAAACACTTAAGTCTAAGGCAATACATTTTTTTAAACTTTTTCATCAAATTGTTATGAAAAATGTATTAAATTAGAAAAGAATGCAAAATAGAAGAATTTCCAATGTATATGTGCATGCGTACAATAATAAACACACATGCATACTATTCAGTGCATACACACAAATGCATACTATTCAGCGCATGTACACACACACACACACACACGTGCTAAATAGTATGCATGCATATATGCAGCATTTAACTCTGAGGTTTACAAGACTGATAAATCCAAGAATGTGTCCCTGGCTTGGCCTGTGCTATAGGAGAGCTTTTTTAGTTCTGCCAAAAAGAATTCTCACCGCTCTGTTTGAGTCCCCTCATCATTCCACCCAAGCTCTCTGGATATCTTCTGGACATGGTCACGGAAGAGTTTCTAAACACGATTTCAAACAGAGCATATGAAAAACAGAAGATTTAAAATAGTAACCTCTTGCAAACATTTATATAAAGAATATCAGCTATAAATCTCCCGCTTGGAATAAGACCAGATTTTAACATTTTACATGTTTTTGTTTTTTACATAAGGACTGTTGTCATGCTCTGGAAGGTAGTGAAGACTTTGGGATCCAACCTGGAATTTGGGGTAAAGCACTGGGTCATCAGCCAGCATGTCTCTGACGTAGGAGATAGAAGTAGATACTCGATCCCACACAATGTACTCAGTTTCATTGGCCAGATATCTTGTTAAGTTGAAGGCATTTCCATAATTGACAATATCTGCCCTGTTAATGAAAGACAAAAGGCAGCACCCAAGCATGACTTCATCATCCTTACTTTCTGACCTCCACTATAACCATAAAATGCTGTGCTATGTAACATCATCTCAAATTCAGTTTTTTTTACTGTCAGCAAGTCGAGATTGAAAGCAAGAGTTCTGCAGTTGGAAAATGTTTTTTTTTTCACTGATCTAATGACATGTCATTATATCTGTGTTTTTTTTTACGAACTCACCGTCCAAATGCAAATACATCATCAATGTAGCTGCTTCGGTCAGTTGCATCATACACCTGAAAAAAAGAAAAGAAAAGATAAACATCATGTGAGTTTATATATTTTATCACACGACTCTCTGCAGAACATCATTGCTCTGATTGGCCAATCGCAATATCACTCCGTCATCCGTGGTAACGCTGTCATCTGGCGTGGTCTCTCACACGAGTCACACCCATAGACAGTAAAAAGTTAAAGGTCACACCGAGGTCTGCGGACAATCTCATTCAGATTCAAACGCAATTGGCGCCATCTAGCGTCTCAAGTATTGTCTGTAAGTATAAATTACCTCAGGTACAGAATTTATTTTACTGTAACATTGTTACATTGTCTGTCTTGTTGCTAGGCTTATTGTTTTGTACGTTATAGGGGACTTCTTTTTTTCCTTAGCGTAAGCTAAATTGACCCTTTTCACAGACTGTGATGACGTTGTTTTTTTTTAATGTAGGCCTATACATTCATAACACTAGATACTTTGTATTATATTACCTTTTCATCAAATTAAAAACAGGATAGTTAACGCTGCTGTAAGGGTGTTTGGAAGTGAAAATAAACATCTTTCTCTCTTCTGACTGCCGTTAACGATTTTTGAATTTTTTTTGAAAGTTGTGAAAACACAACTGTGGAGTTTTTCTTTAGCTATTTAAGGTATATTTTTGCTACTCACGACTTCTGCTTCTGAGAAATTCGGAAACGTGAAAAGTGTATATTAATGAGAACGAAATATGAATGATTATAGGCTACCTTATAATCTGTGAAAAGTTGCTCAGCAATAGTGCTCCACACACTGTCGTGGTGATTTACTCGATAAAAGCCCATGTGGTCTTTGTTGACTTTGATAAGACCATCGGTTGCAGGGGAGTATCCAGCAATGACGTCCTCTAAATAAACACAGGCCAGAAATTAATTACACAGCAGGATACCTCAATTAAAATAACTTATTTCTCAGTGTCAAAAACAGTCTAAACATCTTGTTAACCTGTTTTGTCAAATAAGAAAGAGTTGTTTTTGGAGTTGAGTGTGCTCCATTTCACAGGAATGGTCCATTTGTATCTGTGGGACAAGAGAGATCATTGTGAACTAATGAACTTTTCATGGTGCCAAATGAGAGAAGAAGAATCAGAGGTGAGTTCAGTTCATTATCTGTGTTCCTGTGAAGAATAATGATAATTATTATTTGTAAACATGTTGTAGTTTATTGGCTGACAGATGAGATAAGGACGTATAAAGAATAGAGCAGTGCTTTTCAATTCATGGGTTGTGAGCAGGTTGTGAGCAAGCGGCAACCTCCCCGTCTCTCTCTTGAAACCAACACGGAAGTGAATTAAACTGCAATTCATCGACTGAGGCTGACAGCAAAAGTGAGTCAAATCTGTATCTCCCCCATGTTAAAATGCCCAACTTCACAGCAGAAAAAAAAAATATGTTTACAGCCTGGTGGCAAATAGTTGTTTTGGCCTATATAGCTAATTTTGCCCTTCATGACGACTGTGAGGGGGGTGAATTTTTTTTACAACTTTAAATTATATTAAAGGTTGTATCAGCGATTTCAGGCCCAAACATAAATGATCACATTCATCTAATTTTTCCTAACGATCCGCTAGTTGCCCGCCCCATAAGCAGGCTGTCAAAAAACCGCATCTCTGTAGGCAGCCTAGGCTCTGAGATCTGCACACAAAAACATTGGGGTACAACCACCACTCAAAACCAAAATAAACAGTGTTCCAACCGATCACCGACATTGTACTCCAATGTTTTTGTGTGCAGATCTCAGAGCCTAGGCTGCCTACAGAGATGCGTTTTTTTGACAGCCTCCTTATGGGGCGGGCAGCTAGCGGATCGTTACGAAAAATTAGATGAATGTGATGAATGTTATTACAAAAACGCTCTTCAGAAACCTACGGGTGACGTCACGGATACTACATCCATATTTTTTTTACAGTCTATGGTTGTGAGTGACTGTAAAATGAGTTGTAAGTCTGTTCTGATTGTGGACAGTAAGAATAAACCAATCATATCATTAAGAATTCGAAAGGCAAAATACATGGCCTTATTAGCCTTTAAAAGGTAGGACAAAAACGCTTTCCACGTTTTTTGTTGTTGACGTCAAAGGCTGTGCATTTGTTTAACAGTATTTTGGTGCAGATTCATCTGTCACTTGGCAGTATGGTGAACACAATATTTTATAGTGTATGCATTTTCCTAATCTGCACATGCCATGTTACTTTTGCAAATTGTTGGGCCTATGTGGTTCTTGGTAATATTATTGATTTACAGAGTTTTATTCCACAGAAAATATTTTGGTGTAGAGGGATGTGGGAATATCATCAGGCTCACCCCAGGGGAGTGGTGGGTTGGCTGGGGTCAGCATTGGGGTCCAGGAGGAACCTGTTCTGGATGAGTTTCGCTTCAGTGTCTGTGATGGTCAGATTCAGAACAGGATAACCCATCTGCTTGGTCCATGTGTCCATAATGTCTGCCACAGGTAAGCCACTCTCCTAAAGTATGACCCAAGATATATATAATAGGCATATATCTAAATAGTGTGCAGACAAAAATGTATTAAAAAACATTAATTTATTAAAACAAATTAATGAGAGTTAGTAGACATGTAGTTGCAAAGTTACTTATAGTTATATATAAGCATTAAAACGACAAGGTATGACCAGTAAAAGCTATTTACATCTTCCATGGCTTTCCAAAAGTCTGCAGTCTTAGCATTCTGGAAGAGGAAGTTTTTCAGATATTGCTGTGGTAAAAAAGAAAGAGGGTTTATTTAAGATAAAAGTGTGGAGTCATTGGAAAATTAATGTAAAAAGTGAGGCGCCTTACTCGACATCCATCCCTAAATTTGTCACGGCCAAGCAAGTCCTCCAGCATACGTAAAATAGAAGCTCCCTAAAGCAGAATGAGATTAGAGCGACCAATTTATAGCAAAAAGTTAATAGAGCAACATCCCTAGGTTAGGCATCACTGAATTTACCTTGTTATATGAGATGGCATCGAACACAGATGTGATCTCAGCAGGGCTGGACACATCCACAATAATAGGATGGGAAGAGAGAAGAGCATCATCGACCATGACAGGAAATACATCATTGATAAGCATGATGTCGCGCTGGGAACACAGAGGATGAATTTGGCATAAACATGGTATCTAGCCTCAATGTGATTGGATGGTTTCAGAGAGATGTTGCCTATTTAGGAATACATTTGAATGATTCAGGCATGTGCTCACCATTCCCCAGTCAGTCTCGGCTTGTTCCACTCCCACATACTCAAAAAAGCTGGCAAAGCCCTCGTTCAGCCACAAGTCGTCCCACCAGTCCATAGTCACAATATTTCCAAACCACTGCAGATTAAAGACAGAACAAGGGTCAGTTGTAAAAACTGCTTAGACTAGTCTAAACAGTTTTTCATCTATTTTTCTGGTCCTATTTTTTTTAATTAGTTGAATTGGAAAATGAAGACTGATTGCCTCTTGTCTAACTGCTCTTAAGACACAGTATTAACATAGTGGCTAAGTTTATGGCCACAGTTCCTTAAATTGTAGACCCTAAATACCTCATGCCTATTCAGCCTTATATTGTTCCTGTAACCATGCCTTTTATAAAATGTGTTTATTCAAAGTTAAAAAGAAATTGAACATATTTCAAGGATTCAATACTCAAATGCAACCAAAGTCAGCAGCAGCATAATAAAAGCTCAACAAAAAGACTTGTGAATGTCTTTACTAGGAAATAAGTTACAAATTATCTAAATTGCATCATGATTTTAGACCATCTATAAAAGGTTTCTGCAGTTCTATTATAATACATTTTTAGCCCTGTGTAACTTCTGCTTCCAACAACCTTGGACCTGGCCATAAAAAGATAATCTTATCAGTGTACAATGTGCCTGCAGTCATGATCCTAAAAAACATCACTACGTTGGATGTTTCTGAGAGGGTGTAATATGTAACTGTGTGATAGTAATCTTTATGGTAATCATATTTTTCTCTGTCAGTCTTGTTACTGTAAATCGGCCTGATAAAATTCAGCCTCTTTGATGGAAAAAGCAGTTACAGGAAGCAGTAAAATGAGATGCAGGCTCAGAACAGGGTGTTCTGCCAAGGCCTGTTCTGAAGTGTGACTGATGATGTATGCTATTGTCCTCGCTCTGCTCAGTGTCCTGGACAGAGCACCTGTAGTGTGCTTTAAAGCACTGCTTGCTTTGATATTAAAGCTGCAGTCTGTACATGATACATGATGCCTGGTTAACTAGCTTCACAACTCGTAATCTTTCAGTGATTACCATTAGACCATATGTGATAGATAGGGTTAGTAACCTGGTGAACAAGCTCATGCGCAATGACACTGGCCACTCGCTGTTTGTTGATTGAAGAGGACTCCTTCTCATCGAACAGCAGGTTGGTTTCTCTGTAAGTAATCAACCCCCAGTTCTCCATCGCTCCTGTCCCAAAGTCTGGGATTGCAATCTTATCTGGAGCAGAAACAGAATACATCCTATATTCCTTTGTCCGAATATAGCATAAAATACTATAGATCATGAATCAATGCCTTTTGATAAGATAAGTTTGTAGAGCTGTTAAATCGTATAAGGTTAAATGATAAAAAAGTGTTCAAATATATTTTTTTTTATAAAATGTTAATTTTAAAAAGTATAAAAATAAAAATAAGAAATGTATATATATATATATATATATATATATATATTTAAAAATGTACTATATGTATTAATTTTGGTTACATATGATTTTGAAAAAAATAATTATTCCCTTTTCAAGAAAAGCTTAAATTCAATGAAAAGTAATAATATTTTCCTTACACCTGGCAAGTAAGAAGATACACTTATACACTTATTAATACTTTCAGAAATATTTTAAAATATTTATAAATGTAATGTTAAAAACTTTTTTCAAACAAATATCATTAATGATTAATTTATAAATATCATAAATGTAACATTTTGGGGGAGTTGCACCACATGACATTTTACAACCTGAAAAAAGTCGTAAAGTAATAAATCTGTTAAAATATTTCTGTTTAGACAAAAAATCATAAAAAAATAATGTCCACTTAACAACCAATTACTTAACAAGGGTTTCTTTTGAGAATTTCATTTTTTTCCCCTTCATTGTGATATTGGGACAGTTTAAAATTAATATGAAAATAAATTTAAATTCAGATAGGGCTAATCATGAAAGAGTTGTATTCAATTTATTATATGAATTGGTTTTATGTATTTTTTAAATAAATTAATAGATCCAGAAAGCAGAATCATTGCCCCATAAAATAAAAATTATAAGTAATAATTAATAATGATGATGATACCTCTAATATGATAAACAGTTAAAAATTGTGAAAATGTATCTGCTGATTTACCAAGTTTCTCTATTGAATAGTCCATGTCAAAATACTCCTCAAAGTAATCAAATATGATCTTAGTGACATTTGCAGCATATTCAGTGGTTGAGATCTGCAAAGGCTGAGCATAGATCCTCAACTGTCAGGAGGAGAGAAAGAGATGAATAATGAAAATCCACAGAGGTTTCAGTGTTCCGACTGTTAGGAAATATTCAGTAATATTCAGTTACTGGTTTAGAAGAACAAACAGCGAAAGAAAATTTCTTACTGGTATTCCTCTTTTTGATGTTCGCTCCACATATCTGAACTGGTGCACCGCAAAACATACCAGATAGGTGCTCATCTTTACAGATTTTTTAAAGGAGGTTTTTGTTTTTTCATCTGACATTTTCTCTGTGTTCTGTGAAAGAGAGCCAAAAGAGGTGTTTAAAGGAATATGAACATCTAATATACAGTTGTGGTCAGAATTATTGGCACCCCTGGTAAATATGACCAAAGAGGGCTGTAGAAATAGATCTGCATTGTTTATCCTTTTGATCTTTAATTAAAAAAAGTAAAATAAATGAAAGTGTGTGGGTGTGTGAAATAAATGTTTTTCTCCAAAACACATTGGCCACAATTATTGGCACCCCTAGAATTATCTCAGAAGTGTATTCCCATTAATATAAAAAAAAGATATATATGTAAGCACAGCAGGATGACTAGGAATATGAAATTGTCTAGCTATGACTTCTTGTTTCACATGAATATAAATATGAGGAAACACAAAGGCCAAATTCCCTTAATCATCCATCACAATGAGTAAAACCAAAGAATAGTTCTGATGTGCATCAAAAGATTGTTGAGCTTCACAAAATAGAAAGTGTCTGTAAGAAAATAGCTAAAGAATTGAAAATCCCCATTTTGACCATCAGGGCAATAATTAAGAAGTTCCAATCAACTGAAGATGTTACGAATCTGCCAGGAAGAGGATGTGTGTCTATATCGTCCTAATGGGCTTATAATGGGCCATGGTTGGATCTTCCATCAGGACAACGATCCAAAACAAATATCAAAATCAACACAAAAATGTGTCACTGAGCACAAAATGGTCATGGCTTCTGCCATGACCATAGAAAATGAGTGGGGTGAACTGAAGAGGAGAAGCACCAACATGGAGCTGGGAATCTGGAGAGATTCTGTATGGAGGAGTGGTCTCTGATCTCTTGTCAGTTGTTCTCCAAACTCATCAGGCATTATAGGAGAAAACTCAGAGCTGTTGTTTTGGCAAAAGAAGGTTGCAAAAAGTATTTAATAAAAGGGTGCCAATAATTATTGGAGAAAAGTATTTATTTCATAATGTGATTTACCCCCGTTTCAATTCTTTTACTTCAATGAAAGGTTAGATGTTTGCTAAAAAATTAATGAAATATCAAAAGGATAAACAATGCAGATTTATTTTTACAACCATCTTTGATCATATTTACCATGGGTGCTAATAATTCTGACCACAATCATCTGATCAGATCTTCATTTACCAAAACCATTAAGACAACCACACATAACACACTAGGAGACTGATGGTACAATTCTAGGTTTAAAAGTTCAAGTTCTACAAACTGTTTTTAAGACTCAAGCATCAGGGGAATATACCTCCACAGGCATGTTGGACAGCGCTTCATATCCACTGTCATGGGTGATGGAGATTGTGTAGGTGGCCTTTTTGTTGGGCTCATCAAAACATGGAAAAGATTTACGAGCATCTGTGGGTTCATGGTCTGTTGCAGCGATTTTCCTATAAAAGATCAGAGCGGGGTTCATAAAAATCAAATAGGGGTTTACGTTTACCACATTAACCACGTGGGGAAAGTCCAACCACATTTTCATTAACATCTAATCAAGTTTGAATAGTTTTTGGTGGCCTCTGGAGTTTTGCCCATGCAAATGCTATAAAATAATATTAAAATTTACATTGAGACACATACTCAATTCCTGTATAGTGTGATTTTTAGTTCTTCAACATCATAGATAATAAAGACTTGTTTGTTGATTATGATATGATAGATGATCATGTGATCACCCATGATACATATAGCATGAGTTGCTATTTCATAACATATATTAGGAATGGCATTCCTATTTTAAGCTTTTTTAACAGTATTTCTCAGATCTGAAACTGAACAGAACAGTGCAGTAATAGTGCTAAAAGCTATATTACTTAATGATCAAATAAGCTTTAGCAGATGTAGATATCTCATTCTTGGCACCTTTCTGCTTTTGTTCCAAGAAATGAGGGTCCAGATCAGTTCAGTTCAAATTTCACACCATTCCCAAATCAGATAAAATGTGACTTACAGCTTGGCAATACTCATGCACGTGTAGCATCTCTTTGGGATTTTCCATTATTTTTGATATCTCACTTAGCGACTATAATTCAATTATCTTTGAAGCAGAGGTCTCAGACCTTCTTATCCAAACTGTGGGCTAAATTCAGACATTCAGTCCTGTCTAGTGTTATCTGTTCCCTGTTTACAAAGAGAAGCTGAGATGTACAGTAATTGTGAGAGAAATTGAGATAAATAAGTTTGCATGTCATTTCTGGGACATGTTGTAATATGGTAAAAGGTCATTTGCATGATTGGTATCTCACTGTTGGAGGCAATTGCAGTAAATCTCAGAATGTTTTTTCACTGATACATTAAAATAACCTGGTTAACATCTGAAATAGTGCAACAATAATAGGTCACTTAGAGTTCAGAGAGATAACCTAGGGTCCACTAACCAAGCCAGGTCATCTAAAGTTTAGGGTAATAAAGTTTTGTAGGACAAGAGTGACAACAGTGCTGATTAGAAAAAAGTTTACTATTTGGTGTTGCCTGATGGTCCTGACATGGTCATGATTGAAAGCTGAGGAACTGTAACATCCTTATCGAAGCGCCTGGTTACTATAGTAACTATTACAGCAATATAAAAAAAATGATCCATAGTTAAATTTCATCACGTTAAACTCTATGCAGAGTTGTAAAGTGTATATGTATTTTACTATACGCAAGTATTGTTTTGTGGAATTTGTACCTTACTCGAGTACTACTAAATTGTACTATATTGAAAAAGAATATATACTTTTTACTCTTTATAATTTCATTTAGACCTCCAAAATGCGAAGTACATTTTTGCAGGTCCTCACAACATAAATCTGTCCTCATTTTGTCCATTTCACTGAGCTTACTGATATAGTTAATGAAATCCATTTCAGTAAACTGTATTTGGAAACAACATTGGTCATTCAGCCTCAAGAAGAAAAAATCTCTATACTATAGCATAGTATTATACCTAAAGCAATGTGGATGAACTTGACTCACTGATCAGTCTATAAATAACTATCAAACGTTTTTTTTTGTGTGTGTTCTTTTGGAAATAAATTGTCACTTTTGATCAATTTTATCCATGTTCCTCCATGTTCACTAACAGTGCTAAAGGGATTTCACCCAAAAATGTACGCACCATCAAGTTGTTTCAAACCTGTATGAATTTTTTTTCTGCTGAACACAAAAGAAGATATTTTGAAGAATGTCAGTAACCAGACAGTTGATGTGCCCTATTGACTAAGATTAGTATGGAGAGAAAAAAATACTATCGAAAGTCAATGGGGCACATCAACTGTCTGGTTACTGACATTCTTCAAAATATCTTTTTTTGTGTTCAGCAGAAAAAAAAATCATACAGGTTTGGAACAAATTGAGAGTGCTGTAAATTATGACAGAATTTAAATTTTTCGGTGAACCATCCCTTTAAAGACCTTTATATTGTTACAAAATATTAGCATATTAGAATGATATATGAAGGATAATGTGACACTATAGATTGGATTAATGATGCTTCAAATTCAGCTTTACCATCACATGAATAAATTACATTTTAAACTACATTCAAATAGAAAGATTTGTTTTAAATTCCAATAATATTTCACAATATTACTGTTTTATTGAATGCAACCTTGGTGAGCATAAGAGGCTTATTTCAAACACAATAAAAAAAAAAACTTTTGAACAGTAGTGTAAACGTATTAAAAGTGTAAACTTTTTCACTTTCAATAATGTTTGATTTTATAATTCATTCAATTGTAACAGCACACATACTTTCAAGTATAATTTTTCAGTACTTTTAATACCTCTGGCCTGTGCATAATGACTTATTACACCACCAAAAAAAAAAAAAAAAAAAATCTACAATAGATGTTTTGATCCTTACTTGGTAACTTCATTCTCCTGGTACGTGGTCCTGTAGAAACCAACCAGAGAGCCATTGAGCCAGCCCTGGAAGTGAAGAGTGAGGACGTAGTGCTCGCCTGTACCAGTGACACTAAGCTGCTCGGCCACCTCTACCACCACGTACTCCTGCGGCGTGTACTCAAAGCATTCCTTCACCCTGACAGAGGTCAAGCCGGACGGGCCACTGCGCTGTAAAGTGGGCACCGCGGTGACAAAAGTCTCTCGGATGTGGAGCCACAGGTGCTGACTGGGCTGCGTCAGGGTCAGATGGATGGACACGCTTCCGGTGTAGGTATCCGTATTGAGGTCGGGCTCCAGATGCAGATCGTAATGTGACGGTACCATGTAGTCAGGTAAGCGGAAATTGTTCCATCCGCCATCTGTGTTGTCGGATGGTTTGCAGGGACCACGGTTATCTGGCGGTGTTGTGGGTGATGGTGTTGGAGTTGGTTTGGTTTCGTCTTCAGATGAGGAGGTCTTCTGGCTTAAACCAACTCCGAGCCCCACGGCAACACCTGTCACAATGACGGCGGCGCAGATGATAGCAGCATGCTTCCCACGGATAAAGTACCGTTTTTCCTTCTTTTCGAACTCCAAACTTTCCATGGCAAGCCGTCAAACACGGACACAAGACTCAGAATGTGTACAAACACTCAAAGTTCACAAAGTCAGAACACTCTCTCCCTGTGAACACACACACTATCCTTGCACTTCCTTTTGCCTCCAAAGAGAGGAAGCAGCTGTGTCTGATTCCCAAATGTGTGGACATACGCAGTCCAACACTCAATCATGCAGGGCAGCCTGTGGGAGGCTCAGAGGTTAAATCAGGAGTTAAGTTTCACCGCCCTCCAAAAAATTGCTCTGATGCCTGTAATGTCACAGCCAAGCGGTTGTCAATGCGTTCACACAGGGAAGTGATTGTCCTCACACTAAATCTCACGCTGATAATGGCAATACATAGGGGACAAGGGCTGAATTTGTACTGCCCTTCAGTTAAACATAAATCAAAATATGTTAATCAGCAGTCAAAAAGGAATGATCACAAACAAGCATCTGAGAGAGAAAACTGGGGGAGGGAGGCATAGGAAAGCAAAGTAACATGGAAAGAGTTATTATGAGGAGAGGAAGGGGCTTAAGGGAGAGAACTGGTGAATGTTACGAAGCTGACACGGTTTTAAGTGACTGAACAAATAATATACAGGATTCAAAATGTAAATTATGAACAAATTTGTCAGACATTAAAGTCTACAGCAGATAGATGTGGTCCTTTATTCACTCCATCATAAAATCAAAAGGGACAAATGTGATCAGAGACCTTTAGATGGGGGATCTAAATACAATCACAATCACAATGTTAGTGACTGTACACAAAAGCCCCATATATAAAGTTTAGATCACATGCATGTTTTCTTCCTGAATGTAGTTTTATTTATTCATACCGGTATTTGAACACAATTGATTATATATACATAAAAATCTCAGGTGAACATTTATACACATATAGCAAGGAAAGTGCTTGAGCCCAAACTTTTTACAATGAAGGGCCAATAAATAAGACTTGTTTTCCAACAATATATTAAAATTTACATAAAAAAAAATCAAATTCACTTATATTCTCTATATTTCAATGCAAAATGATCTTAGAATGATCTGACCTAAAATCTGTGACTGTCATCTAAGGGTACATTAACATGACAACAATGTTAAAAACGGAAAGGTTTTCATTTTAATTTTTCACGTATAGATGACATTGTTGTCGAAACGATCTCCGTTCACACGGATCTACAAAAACAAAAAAAAATTCTGTATTATGCATGCCAGATCAGTAGTTGGCGATGTCATCAAGAAAAACTAAGTGCCTATAGACTGAACACATAATACGCATCTGCTGTCATGGATCTGCATGGAGAGAGGACCCAGACGCAAAATGAGCAGTGATGGTTTTATTGACAAGATTGTAGACCGGGGACAACTAGAGTAAGACAGATGACACGATGGCAGGCAGGGAGGATGACCACTGAGACCAGTCCTGGGTGACAGCGGGCTTGAGGACTGCGGAGGAAGAGGCGGCACCAGGTGGGATGATGGTGAGAAAGACCAGGCAGGAACACAAGGAACCAGAGGCTTGATGATCTCTCAGATGTAGCACCAGTCTTGCTGACAGACAGAGGCTCACAGAACCAGAGGCTTGACTCTTGAGAACCAGACAGCTGCACCAGTCTTGCTGCCAGACAGTGAGAGTCAATGGCCAGGAAATCTCAGGATACAGGGCAGGAACGAACACAAGACTCACAATGAACAAGTCAAGACACAACAAGATAACAAAGACAGACAAGACAAAATAATAAATGTAACAAGAGGCTAAATAAAACCTGATGCAAAACAGCTATGAAACAAAAGAAAAAAGAAAACTAGAAATAAATGACTGAAACTTATAAATGCAGGGAAGATGGAGATAAAAAACTTGAATAGAAAAAAAAAATCACAAGATAAAAAACAAGACTGGGATCACAAGGGCGATTATTAACTAGAACAAGACTAGAGGGGGGAAAAAACAAAATAGCAACAAGGATACACCAGAACCAGAAACAAGATAAAATACACCACTAGAGCAAGGGTAAGTGTAACCAGTCCTACTCGACCAGCTCAAAGCGGGATTCGAACTGGGGTCTTTAGTGTGGTATCAGGCGCGTTAACAAGGACGCTAAAGACCGCAGCCTATAACATGCCTCTTGAGGCCAGGGGAGTGAGGTTTACACACACAGCACTTACTGGCCTATGTCTGGTTCACTTATCCCCCTAAACCTCACTCCAATCCGGGTCACGGCACCAAATGTAACCGTTCCTACATGACCCGCTCCGAGCGGGATTCGAACCGGAGTCTCCGGCGTGGGAGGCGGGTGCACTAACAAGGAAGCTAAAGACCACAGCTGATAGAAATGGGCGGTTTCGAAACACTGCTTCATGAAGCTTTGAAACCTTTACAAACCTTTTGTTTCGATTCAGTGGTTTGGAACGTGTATCAAACTGCCAAAGTCAGGTGATTTCAGTAAACGAGGCTTTGTCACGTCATAACTGTTTTGAAACTTATTGAAATTTCAATGGCTTACAGCTGGGGGGTGATGATCTCTGTGAACCATTGAATCCAGCGGCGAACCATTGAACAAGTGTCTGAGGCTTTACCTGATCTCTGATTAGTAACAAACGAACGAAGACACGCGAAAAAAACACAAGACACGGACAATGTGTGTGAACTTATCATATATGCGACTGGACTGAAGGGAAATGTGGAAGCGTGTGCACCTGCGTTGCAGATGGCGAAAACAACAGGTGAGGATGGGGAATGAAGAGTGAATGGGGTATGTATGCAAGTGAGTTTGTGTGTGCGTGCCAGTGCTGCTCCCTCAGCGGTGGCGGTCAGACAGATTTGTCACATTACCTTCCTCCTCTTCAAGCCGAGTACTGGCCTGGAAACCTGGACAGGTAGTCGGCAACAACGTTTTACCTTCCAGATCTGTGCCGGATCTTAAAGTTAAAGGGCTGCAGTGAAAGGTACCATCTCATGACTCTGGCATTGTTATCTTTCATAGAGGGTATCCAGGTCAGGGCTCGGTGGTCTGTCTCCAGGTCGAACTCTCTTCCGAGGAGGTAATACCGTAAGCTTTCCAGGGCCCACTTAATAGCGAGGCACTCCTTTTCAACTGCTGAGTAGCGAGTCTCCCTTGGCAAAAGCTTACGGCTGAGGTATACAACTGGCCTCTCATTTCCCTGGGTTCCCTGGACCAGGACTGCCCCAAGTTCTGTAGGGGAGGCATCTACCTGGACCAGGAACCTTTGGGTAAAGTCAGGACTTTGCTGGACCGGACTGGAGCACATCTTCTCCTTCAGAGCTTGAAATGCTGTCACAGTCTTTGGTCAGGGACATGGTTTGCTATGCCTTTGGTCAGGGGTGCAGCTACAGAGGCGAAGTTTGGGACGAACCGTTGGTACCAGCCCACCAGTCCTAGGAACAATCTCACTTCCTTCTTGGTTTTTAGTCTGGGACTTTGATGGATGGCCTCCATCTTGTCAACTTGAGGACGTAGTTGCCCATTGCCCATAAAACCCAGTTCGCCTTTTGCTTTGCCCACTCACATTTTGCCACATTTAATGTTAATCCTGCCTCTGTTATCCTTTCCATGGTCTGTCTCATGTGCTATAGGTGCTTTTCCCAGGAGTTGCTGTGTATGACCACGTCATCCCGATACGCTGCAGACCCCTCCTCACATCCTTGCAGGACTCTGTCCATTAATCTCTGAAACGTTGTTGGAGCTCCATGCAGTCCGAAAGGAAGGACGGTAAAATGGAAGAGACCCAACGGAGTCCTGAAAGCGGTGTGTCTGGAAGTTGGCTCTAGGGGTACTTGCCAATATCCTTTGCAGAGATATAGTGTGGTGATGTACTTGGCTTTTCCTATTCTCTCCAGCAGATCTTCTATCCATAGGATCAGGTATGCGTTGAATGCGTCGAAGGTGATAGGCTTTCTAAGTGAAACTCCATTCGTCAGTCACTGATGTAACGTCTCCATAACCTCCTCAGTGGGGGTTAACACGCACAGCTCTTACTGTCCTATAGCAATTATTAACTGCAGACACAGGCAAGCAAACAGGAACACATCATAAAGCACACAACAATCTTTCTCACCATAAATATAGTGGTTGTTATGGTGTATATCTGATTAAACCAGATCTTGTATAATTTATAGGAGGGCAATGATATGAAAGACTGTTCATTAACGTATTATAATCATATAATCATAAATCATTTGTTATTATCAGTCTATGAGATATAATATAACATGATTAGAAACAATGGTGCTGTGACATCTTTATCTGGGAGTATCAATGATCTGAGAAAGACAGGAAGCTTTTACAGATATTAAGATGAATAATCTCACAGAATTTCATCAATCTTTATTCGACCCAATATAAAGGTAATTTCAGAAGAAATTAGGTCAGCAAAATTTTCACCTGAACCCTTTGTTGGACACAGATACTGGCTCAAAATTTTAATCAACAACTTTTAAGTTAAGGGCTTAGATCTATCGAGCCATATATTACAGAAGAGGTATTTTATATAGCCTTCGTTGTCTGTACTTAATTGTATGTATCAATACTTGATGTAGGCCTAATACACAGTACTATTCACCAGATAGATTCTTCAATTAGAATGTGACTTTTATTAGACTACTGATATGATTAGAGTTTCAAGTGAGGGAACATCATATTAACATGCTTTTTAAAAGTAAAATTTCAATTCATTTTTAAGTGTACATTTACTTTAAATAAACAAACTGCTTTTGTTGTGAAGTGTCTTTAGTTTAGAGCTGCCATCTGGTGGTCATGGTTGTGAAATACTTAAAAAGTAACCTTCCATTGAAATATACAAGGTTATGCTCATTCATATAAAAAACGTCTCTGGTTACTTACGTAACCTATGTTCTCTGAATAGGGAACGAGACGCTGCGGAAAGCGCAGTGGGATATCCTCTGGATGTGCCGATTGCCTGAAGCCCTATAGAATCACGCCAATTCATTGGCTGATGGCGCTCGCGCAAAGCTGGCTCCGCCCCGACGCTCTTACGTCGTAGCATGATGAACGCGCGCGCGCCATCTT
This sequence comes from Rhinichthys klamathensis goyatoka, assembly GCF_029890125.1. NCBI lineage: Eukaryota > Metazoa > Chordata > Actinopteri > Cypriniformes > Leuciscidae > Rhinichthys > Rhinichthys klamathensis. Next base: position 291,983 of record NW_026606799.1, on the reverse strand, counting down.
CTCCTCAGATTTCTCTGCCGAAAAGAAAAACTGTCGGCAGCGCGAGGAGCTTGGCAGCGAACGCAGCGTCTCGTTCCCTATTCAGAGAACATAGGTTACGTAAGTAACCAGAGACGTTCTCTTTCATAGGTTCACTCAACGCTGCGGAAAGCGCAGTGGGAACGAAATACCAAACTCGCCAAGCTAAGCGCTGCCATAACTGGTACCAGACCAAATAATAATAACAACCATGACAGGTTCAAGCAGAAAGAACCTGGGAACCTGGAGTCATGTCAAGATCTAAATTATAGAACCTCACAAAGGTGTGCGGAGAGGACCAACCTGCCGCCACACAAATGTCTTCCAAGAGGGCCCCTCTAAAGAGAGCTTGAGAGGAAGCCACACTTCTGGTGGAATGTGCTCTGATGCTAAGAGGTGAAGGCAAACCACGCACCTCGTAAGCCAGCGAAATAGCATCCGTTACCCAGTGGGAAATCCTTTGCTTTGATGCTGCAAGCCCGCGGCGGCCAGCACCAAAACATACAAAGAGCTGGTTTGATTTCCTCCAACCGCCTGAGCGATCTACATACAACTTCAAAGAACGGACCGGGCAGAGCAAGTTAAGTTTCCTTTCTTCCTCAGAGGCAAAAGGAGGAGGTTGGAAAGCGTTAAGGTTAACAACCTGAGAGCGGAACGCCGTGGAAAGAACCTTGGGTACATACCCCGACCTCGGCCTCAAAGTAACCCTAACCAGGCCAGGAGCGAAGTCCAAGCATGACTCACTAATAGAGAGAGCCTGCAAATCCCCCATCCGCTTTAATGAAGATAAAGCTAACAAAAGAGCAACCTTAAGAGTCAGAATCCGCTCAGGGGCTGACTCCAAGGGCTCGAAGGGAGCCTCTGACAAACCCTCCAGGACGACTGACAGGTCCCACGAGGGAACACTAGGGGGGCGAGCCGGTTTTAGGCGCCTAACCCCACGCATGAAGGCCGAAACTAACCTCAGTTTCCCCAAGGGAATCTCATCTGATTCTCTATGAGCGGCAATAGCTGCGACATATACTCTGAGAGTGGTAGCGGCCGCTCCGGAAGCAAACTTTTCCTGCAGGAATTCCAGCACTGTGCCTACTGGGCAGTTAACTGGGTTCCTATCATGTGCTAAGCACCATGCCTCGAACACCCTCCACTTGGAGGAATATAGCCTCCTCGTCGAAGGGGCTCTAGCATTCGCAATGGTCTCCTGAACGTCAGTTGGGAGATCAAAGCTTAAAGGTAACGGCCTCTGATAGGCCAAACGTACAGCTTCCAAATGTCGGGGCGAGGATGCCATATCCTGCCCTGAAGCTGGGAAAGCAGGTCCTCCCTGACCGGTATCTCCCAGGGGGAAGATTCCAACAGAGGGATCAGCTCCGAAAACCATGGCTGGGACGGCCAGAATGGGGCTACCAGAAGGAGGCGGACTCCGCTCTCCCTCACTCTGGACAGAACCGCCTGGATCAGCTTGATGGGCGGGAAGGCATAGAGTTTCTGCATCGGCCAAGGGTGGGCGAACGCATCTATCCCCAACGGAGCTGGAGGGCTCAGAGAGAACCAAAGCGGGCATTGGGACGACTCCTGAGATGCAAAGAGGTCCACTTCCGCTTTTCCGAACACCTCCCAGATCAGGGCCACCGTCTGGCGGTTCAACATCCATTCCCCAGACCTGAGCTTCTGCCTCGACAGAAAATCTGCTGCGAGGTTCAGAATCCCTGGGACATGAACTGCTCTCAGAGAGAGGAACTTGTCCTGGGACCACAGGAGAAGGTGACGCGCATGCCTGTCTAGGGTGCACGATCGTGAACCCCCCTGTCTGTTTACATGGGACACTACTGCCATATTGTCCGTTCTGACAATGACATGGTGTCCTTCGAGGAAAGGGAGAAAGTGGCAAAGAGCCAGGAAGACAGCCCTCAGCTCCAAGCTGTTTATGTGCCACGAGAGGGTCTCGCCAGTCCAAACCCCACACGCTGGCCTGCCCTCGAAAACCGCTCCCCATCCGGTCAGAGAGGCATCCGTCGTAACCATCTGGCGACGGAATACCGCACCCATACCGACTCCTTTCTGAAGGAAGAGGGGGTCCCGCCAGATTGACAGGGCGCGAAAGCAACTGCGCGACACCTTCAATAGGCGAAGGGCTGGCCCCGTGGGCCGAGCCCCTGAGAGCTTCATCCACCACAGAAAAGGTCTCATGTGGAGTAGCCCCAGAGGTAGCACAGGGGAGGCCGCGGCCATAAGGCCCAGAAGTCTGCGGCAGGTGCTCACGGAAACATGCTGGCCTAGTGCAAAACGGGACAGACATGTCACCAGACTGGAAATCCGTGCAGGAGCCAAACGGGCCTGCATAAGAACGGAGTCCATGCGTACCCCCAAGAAAACCGTGTTCTGAGCTGGAGTAAGAACGCTCTTCTCCGTATTCAACCTCAAACCGAGAGACTGAATATGACGGAGGACAATGTCCCTGTGGTGAGTCACCAACTCTCTGGAGTGGGCTAAAAGGAGCCAATCGTCCAGGTAGTTGAGTATATGGATGCCCTGGAGCCGCAGCGGGGCCAGAGCAGCATCCATACACTTTGTGAACGTCCTTGGCGCTAGAGCGAGGCCAAAGGGGAGGACCCTGTACTGGTACGCTTTTTCTCCAAAGGCGAACCTGAGGAACTTCCTGTGTCGCCGTACGACCTGGATGTGGAAATAAGCATCCTTGAGGTCTATCGTCACGAACCAGTCCCCCAGCCGGATATGAGATATGATGGCCTTCAGCGTCAACATTTTGAATTTTCCCTTGTAAAGAGAGAAATTCAACCGGCGAAGATCTAGTATCGGCCGCAGGCCGGCCCCCTTCTTCGGGACCAGGAAGTAACGGCTGTAGAAGCCCTGTTCGACTTCCCCCGAAGGAATCTCTTCTATCGCCCCCTTCAGCAGAAGGGATGAAATCTCCTGCTGTAGTACAGAAGCCTGAGCTGCGCTGTCGACTACAGTAGGAAAGACCCCGTTGAAGCAGGGGGGGTTGCGACAAAACTGAAGCGTGTAGCCGAGCCGAACTGTGCGAAGGATCCAAGGCGATACCCCTGGTAAACGCTCCCATTCTTGAACAAAATGTGATAGAGGGAGAGGAGTGTTGCAGTGCAAGGGACATACCTGAGGTAGGGTGTCGCGCTGGTTCCCATGGGGAGGCGCGGATGACCGTGGAGGAGAGCGCTTGGCGTCCTGACACGTACTGGGGGGTACCACCACCTGGATAGAAGTAACTGGGTCCGCCTGCTCCAGAGGAAAACGAACTGTGCCTCCGAGGAAGCGATTGGCGGGTGTAACGTGCACCGGGAGCGAGGGGAGAAAGCAAGACGCGTCTCCTTCCTCCTACGCCGGACTGGGTGAAGAGAGTGAAACAGGACCTGCACTTCGAAACACGCTGGGTGGCGAAGGTGACAAGGTTGGATGAGGAGAGCCGGGTGGAGTAGGGCAGAAACGCTTGCGCGGTCTGTCCCAACCTCGTAGATCTGGTGAGGCTCTCCTCCTTCTGACCTGCGGGTCAGGAACGGCTCGAGGAGGCTGGAGCGGCCGATTTGTTGGACCGCTTCAGCTGAAGGCGCTTGTGAGGGCGCTGGCGGGGAAATGGACGACCTCGGGCTCCCCAGACCGTAGTTGGAGGGTGGTGAGCCGGGTCACTCCTGCTAGTAGGGAATTCAGCCCTATGAGCAGAGCGTTCTCGGGTTTGAGAAGGGGAAGGGTTGGAGTATCTTGGCCCTCTGACCCTCCTGGGCATAAACTGCCTGAACGCGGCCGACTGAGACTTAGCGGCACGGAACTTCTCAACCACCGTGTTGACCGCCTCCCCGAAAAGACCTGAGAGGGAGATAGGGGCATCCAGGAGGAAACTCTTATCCTTGTCTCGGATCTCCGTGAAATTCAACCAGAGGTGGCGCTCTGCAGCAACCGAGCCCGCCATAGAGCGACCAACAGCCCGAGCAGTGTGTTTGGTGGCTCTTAGGGCCAGATCTGTGGCTTTGCGAAGCTCTTTGACAGCTTCGGGCGTCAGTCCCTCTCCTTCATCCATGTCCTTCAAGACGTCCGCATGGTAGGCTTGAAGGATGGCCATGGTATGCAGGGCCATGCCTGCTTGACCAGCCGCCATGTAAGACTTCCCAATAAGGGAGGAAGTAGTCCTACAAGCCTTGGAAGGAAGAAGGGGACGCGCCTTCCAGGACGGTGCAGACGACGGGGCGAGGTGGTTAGCCAGCGTGTCCTCGACCGCTGGAATAGCGGAATAACCCTGCTCCACAAAACCCACAAGGTTGGTGAAGTCAGCGGCTGCCGCGTTAGTTAGGCGTGCGGAGAAAGGCTGCTTCCAGGATCTGGAGATCTCGTGATGCAGATCGCTGAAAAAGGGCAGCTTTCTTCGCTCTGGCCTAGAATTAGGGCCACGTAGGAACCTCTCGTCGAGTTTGGACGATTGAGACTCGCGGGGCTCATCAGGCCAGTCAATAGAGAGCTTCTCTGTAGCGCGCGACAGCACGTCAATAAGCTCAGTGTAGGCCGGAGTATGCCGCGCGTCCTGGCCGCTAGGCGGGATAACGTCATCAGCCAAAGCAGGCCCGAAATCCTCGGAGTCGGAGGCTGCAGTGTAAATCACGTCATCCAGACCGAAAGAAACCGATTCGCGGGCTCCCGGGCTGGGACATAAATAATCATGCGCGAATTCAACCGCGCCGCGTGCGTGCTCGGGAGAGGGAGGGAGAGAAAGGGCGAGGCCCGTCTGCTCATACTCAATATCCTCGAGCTCAACATCCGAGCCCCAGGCCGCGGATCCACGAGAGGCCTCAGCAGTCTCGGGAGCGCGACGGGGGGGAACGAATGACTCCTTCTCAAAAACCGCGAGTCTAGAGCGGAGGGTTTTGAGAAGGAGATTGTCACAAAATTTACATTTCGACAATCCCAATACAGCCTCACGCGCATGCGAAAAACCCATACATTTAACACACTTACTGTGAGGGTCGTCGTTCGAGATAAAACGAACGCATGGCGGAGAGCAGCGTCGATAATCCATGACACTTCACTGTAAGGAGAACAGAGTTCCACTTATACCAGTCGCTGAAGTGTCGAGACGAAAGCTGAAGTTGAATTTGAAGAATTCGGGCTCAGAAAAACCGAACGAAGGGCGAGATGTGACCGCTTCGTGAAGGCAGAGAAATCTGAGGAGAAGATGGCGCGCGCGCGTTCATCATGCTACGACGTAAGAGCGTCGGGGCGGAGCCAGCTTTGCGCGAGCGCCATCAGCCAATGAATTGGCGTGATTCTATAGGGCTTCAGGCAATCGGCACATCCAGAGGATATCCCACTGCGCTTTCCGCAGCGTTGAGTGAACCTATGAAAGAGAACAGAAACCTCCTGAAAGTACACATTTAAATGTGTCAGGTGAGAATTGACATGGAGACATGAGGTGTTTGTTTTTTGTGAAGTGGATTTTCAGAAGGAATCAAAAAGTGTTTCTGTGGCAGGTTCTGTACAGCTGTCCTGTCCCTTTTCATTTTGTCTCTGCTGGCTTTGGGGATTTTTATGACTCTCTTTGGAAGGGAGGGCTTTCCAGTCATGTTTCGAGGTAACAAAGAAGGTATCGCCTTGGATTTCTGTTTGGGTTTCTTCTGTGAATAGTCTGATTTCGCAACTGTTTGCTGTCGACCAGAGTTTTTGGAGTTTGCATATTCCCCCATTATCCCGACCACATTCAGACTGACAATGGCCTCGGATATCCCTGCCATGTTTTGTGCTCTGCATCGGTACTCCCCTGCATCTCTATAGGATATTCCATTAAGACTGACCGCCGACCAACGGATTCCCACACGTGGAGACTCATGTACATCTGCAGGCAATGGGTATAAAAGTGAAGTGATCATGTGATCAGACATTAAATCAAGTGAATTAAGATAACACTCACTTACATGACAGTTTACTAGATGATAAATTTGTTAAATATTTGCACCATTGTGCTTTGAAGGGAAATATTTAAACAGAAAGGTTTAAAAACCAAGTGCACAGCTAAACAGTAAATAATTTTAAAGGTCCAGTAAGCGATTTCTGAGACACACTGTTGATATTTGAAATCAACCCAAACAAACACAGCCCTCCCTTCATTGCTCTGCCCCCAAAATGCACTATCATGCAATGCAAAAGTGGATGTCTGTCTCTTTATGATAGCAGAAGAGAAGCAAAATAAAGCGAAGAGGGTAAACAAAAGACAAGGAACAAAAAATGAACATACTACACAAAAGTATATACAAGCAAGAGTTCGTTGCTAGTCGCTAGGGGTGGAGCCGAACCCGAATACGGTATTCGGAAAGATACAAATAACGTGTTTTTTACGAATAGTTATTTCGAACAAATACTTAAAAAAAATATTTGTATTAGGGAACAAGAAAAACTTTATATCAAAAAGCTGCGTTTCCTCACGAGACCGCAGTGCATGCACGGATGAGTGAGTGAGTGAGTGAGTGAGTGACGTTCAGGAAGAGGTGACTGACACAGGCTGCTCCACAGACACAGCAACAGATAGGGCTCGGCTGAGCGAAAAAACACTTAACTGCATCACTATTTTTGTTGAATAGATTTTTTTACCTTAAAGGAACACTCCGAGTTTTTGGGACTTTAGCCTATTCACCTTATACCCCAGAGTTAGATAAGTCCATACATACCTTTTTCATCTCAGTGCGTGCTATAAGTCTGTTTGACGCACCCACCGCTAGCCTAGCTTAGCACAAAGACTGGATGTAAATGGTTGCAGCTAGCATACTAATCCAAATAAGTGACAAAATAACGCAAACATTTTCCTATTTACATGTTGTGATTTGTATAGTCACAGAGTGTACAAAAAACAAAGTCACATGAGACACAGACATATTTTAACCGTATAAATACTGGGAACTATATTCTCTGAAGGCGAAGCACTGCTACTTGGGCGGAAAGATAACCGCAGCACCTGAGACGCGCTCTCTGCTCCTCACCACGGCTCGTCTCAGGTGCTGCGGTTATCACTCCGCCTAAGTAGCAGTGCTTCGCCTTCAGAGAATATAGTTCCCAGTATTTATACGGTTAAAATATGTCTGTGTCTCATGTGACTTTGTTTTTTGTACACTCTGTGACTATACAAATCACAACATGTAAATAGGAAAATGTTTGCGTTATTTTGTCACTTATTTGGATTAGTATGCTATTGGAACCATTTACATCCAGTCTTTGTGCTAAGCTAGGCTAGCGGTGGGTGCGTCAAACAGACTTATAGCACGCACGGAGATGAAAAAGGTATGTATGGACTTATCTAACTCTGGGGGATAAGGTGAATAGGCTAAAGACCCAAAAACTCGGAGTGTTCCTTTAACTGGGTTCCGGAGGCAGTTTATAACTTTCGGGAAGCGGAGTTTGATCGGGAGATTATTCCATTACGCTGCATTATTGACGTCTGCAGTCGGGTGCTCTCATGTTCGCTCTGTTTACGTAGCTCTGTTAGCTCGGTAATTTAGACAATAGGCTGTTGACAGAGTAACGTTAACGTTCGGTTAAAAAGGTTAAAAAATGCTTGTGTAGTTGTGTCGAATTGTATGCACTTGTGGGAGTTATATGGTACGCAGACATCCCAAGTCTCTATTGATAGCGGCTCCCTGAAATTAGTTCAAATCTCCCGGAATCTAACGCGCATGCGAGACAGAACATAGGCCTACTGTGCTCCAAACCGTGTAGCGCGCGCACGGAAGAGAGGGAGAGAGCGAGAGAGCTTGCCGTGTGTGCGTTATGAAAGCTAGTCACCCCGCAACAATCCAGTCAACTCCAAACTAGATTTTTAGGCCTATTTTGAATTTTACTCGAATACAAATACAAATACTTTTCCCCCCTCAACAAATACAAATACAGATACAGATCTCTGTTACCATAGATATAACATAACAACAACAGCATATCTTGGTTCTGAGAAACATAGCAAAACCAGTTACCGGTACTCAAGTATGGAGCAGAAACAACGCAACCTCGGCATCCATTTTCAGGCCTTCCCGCTTAGGTCTCTCCGGCGCTAGAAAGCTTTGGTAACACTTTAGAATACGGTTCCTTCGTTAATAAATAACTACACAAGAACCAATGAGTATTAATATTAACAAACTATTATTAACTAACAAGAAACTCTGATTAATGAACTAGTAAGTAATAGCGCACAGACGAAAGTGGTACTTCACTATTAACTAATCAATAACTACAATTATTTTAATGCTTCCCAGAGAACTACTGAAAAAGTTTATTAACAATCTAGTAACTACTATTAATTAAAAAGAAACTCTGATTAACGAATTAGTAAGTAATAGCGCACAGATGAAAGCGGTACTTCACTATTAACTAATCAATAACTACTTTTTTTTTTTAAGCTTCCAGATAACTACTGAAAATTTTCATAATTCATGCAAAACTAATCAATAACCAATGCAGGACAAATGACTAGCACTACATTAACATTTTAACTGCTACTGTAAACGAATACACAAGGTTGTTTACATTATCAATATGTAATAGCATAGCAGACTTATGATTTGGGAAAGCTGTTAATAATTGGTCTATGCTGTCTATTTATCAACTGAATAATTTTAAAGAAATGGATTTTTAAATGCAGTTGACGGGACCTTACTTGTCCTGTGGCCAATTTTCCGGCATTCTTCTGGACTGGCATTGAATCACTAGAGTCATGGTGAGTACTGGAACATATTGAGTCATCAGCCACCCAAATACCTACAGTTATTTTATTATTTAACCTACCTCCCAAAAAAAAAAAAGTTTTTATGTATGTCACCTAGCTCATATATATATATATGTGTGTGTGAGTGTGTGTGTGTGTGTGTGTGTGTGTGTGTGTGTGTGTGTGTGTGTGTGTGTGTGTGTGTGTGTGTGTGTGTGTGTGTGTGTGTGTGTGTGTGTGTGTGTGTGTGTGTGTGTGTGTGTGCATATCTTGTGAGTGATTAGATTCTACACTTTTTTGGCTTTTCATTAGTAACTACTGTAAGAATCATGGTAACAAACTAGTAATGACTCAAGTGTTACTACATACTTCTATGGGAATTACTAATTATTTGGATCCATATTCTAAAGTGAAGATCATGGTAACTAGTAATGACTAAAGTAATGACTAAAGTTTTACTAAGAAATTTTCTAAAAGTTCACCAAAAATCTCAAACGCTTGAAATTACTTTTGTGTTTGGTTGCACAAATCATGACTAGATCATGTAACACTTTAGTCATTACTAGTTAGTTACCATGATCTTCACTTTAGAATACGGATCCAAATAATTAGTAATTCCCATAGAAGTATGTAGTAACACTTGAGTCATTACTAGTTTGTTACCATGATTCTTACAGTAGTTACTAATGAAAAGCCAATAAAGTGTATAACTGCATTGGTTATTGATTAGTTTTGCATGAATTATGAAACTTTTTCAGTAGTTCTCTGGGAAGCATTAAAAAAATAGTAGTTATTGATTAGTTAATAAGTACCACTTTCATCTGTGCGCTATTACTTACGGGTTCGTTAATCAGAGTTTCTTGTTAGTTAATAATAGTTGCTAGATTGTTAATATTGTGTTAGCCTACTCATTGGTTCTTGTGTAGTTATTCATTAACGAAGGAACCGTATTCTAAAGTGTTACCAAAGCTTTTCTAATATTAATGCGGGTCCAAAAGCTCTTGCCTGATCATAACCCTTCTTTTCCAGTGATATTCCTCTGACCTTTTCTCTTTTGTAATGTCTCTCAGTCATCTCCTATACGGTCTTTCTTCAAATCTCCCTCTTGCTCACTCTCTCTCCTGTACCCATCATGAGTGGACACGCCCCCTACTGGTGATTGACAAGTGTGTTGTGGCCCTCGGTCTGATCCACTTTCAACAGCGTTTCTCAGAATTCGCTTACTGCACCATTAAGTGTGACAAAGTTCTAAAGGTATAACTTACAGCCAGAAAGTTTTCTGGGCAATCTTTCGGAGTCAATGCTGCTTTGCATCTGCTTACAACAAGCTTAAAATAAAGGAAAATATAGTTTAAAACTCTGAGATCACCAACTAAATTACTGTAATTCACAAATTTAACATTCTAAATTTCACAATAAGGTCTCATTTGTTAACATAAGGTAATGCATTAACTAACATGAACTAGCAATATATTTTACAGCATCTTTTAACCTTAAAAGTTCATTTTAGTTCAAAAGGTTCATGTTAACAGATACAACTTTTGATCTGAAATATTAGTAAATGCTGAGATTAACTAAGATTAATAAATGCTGTAGGCTCGAGGTATTGTTATTTCATGTGGACTAGTCAAAACTTACTGTAATGTGTTACCAAATTTTCCATTAGATTCATATTTAATCAGCATAACAATCTAAGTGAAAAGTTCAACTGAAAAATTACCAAATTTCAGAATGTATTGAATTTTATTTTCACAAATTTGTTCATTTTAAGTCCTAACTTTTCTGTTTTATATTGTTTAATTCTAAAACTTAAAAAAATTAAATCAGAAAAGTACAAATAAAACAAGAAAGATACATACTGTATACTAGAGAAAGAGACACCACTGTTATTTAGTATTATTTATATACTATAGTTCTTATTATATTTCAGATTAACTTTTATTTTTTATATTTTAATTTTAGTAATTTTATGTGCTTTTGTCCTTTTTATTAGTTTTTTAAAAATATTTCTAATTAGCTTCAACTTAATCTTATGTTATTTCAGTTGTTGCCAATGGAAACATTTCTCATTTTTGTTCATTCATCTAATATTTAGATTTTAATTTATTTCAGCTTTATTTGAATAAACATTAATTCAACAATAACAACACTTGTGTATATAGAAAATATGCCACATGAGTGTACAAGAAGATACCTTGGTTGTAAAGGTCGGGTCTGGCAGATTTTATCCACATAATTGTTGGAGTCGGGTGTCCTGTTGCATCACAGCGAAGTAGAACATTGCTACCCAGTAAAGCTGTGATCTTTGTGGCAGAGGTCACCGCGTAGGGCCTGCGGCAGCGAGTGAGCTCCACACTCTGAAAGGGAACTCCAGCGAGATCTGGCGGTCCACTACAGGTCAGGAACCGATCCAACAGGACCAGAGAGGATTCCGGGGCTTTACTAATGTCAAGCAAGGTGGAAAGCCTACAGTCGCACACCCAGGGGTTGTCCTGAAGACCTGTGAGAGGAATGAAATGGATGAAAGAGGGTGACGTGATGACACATTGTCATTGAGTCTTCAGAGGAATGCACTGATTACATAAACTGTTCTCTCCAGAAAGGGCTTTAGTTTCCACTGGAGGAACAGCGTGAGCCATCAAAAGGCTGCAAACTCTCAGATCGCACTTAGATATCACATATGTGTCTGTGTAGGCTACACCACTCAGGTTGGGTAAATATTTCATTAACATAAGACATTCATGACTTAATTTGGTTTCACTGACTTTGGCGGTGTCGATGTGTGTGTGGAACAGTTTGTAGTTGTATGAGCGCCAATCAGGGTGTGTTACTGGATTATTATGTGCTAAAAAAAATCCTATTTATTTTGGAATACTGGTACAGTAGTAGACAAACTTGAAACTTGGTACCCTAAATTGTCCTTAGTACCATATGCAGATCACTGACGTAGATTTAGTTTTAGTAACGTACAATGGCATTCTTCAAGATATGACCCTACAGATTAACAAAGGATCTATAGTGTGGTGTCTCCTCTTTATGTTTCACCTAGAACCACTGAGCGCTGGCTTTGAGTGGCGTCACTGAGCGGCCAGAGAGCAATCAGATCATTGGGAAGGGTGCTTAGCCTGTTGCTCGAGAGGTCCAGATAAGTCACATTGCCAAGGTAACGCGCAGCCAGGGGTGGGATTCGTGCCAGGCGGTTATTGTGAAGTCCAAGTGTTCGGAGGCGGGGCACATCTCTGAGTCCCTCCCAGGGGAAGGTGGACAAAAGGTTCCCGTCCAATCGTAACTCATGAAGGGAAGACAGGTTTGTAAAACTCCTTGGATGTAGAACGGTAATGGAGTTGTATGTAAGCCACAAATAAAGCAGTTCTGGCATTGCAGAGAAAGCGCCTCTAAAGATCCTGGAAACAGAGGTGCGCTCTAGGCGAAATTTGACAGTATCAGATGGCAAATCAATTGGAATGGCAGTCAAGGCTGGGTTCTTACAGAGCACAGTTCTAAGAAAAACACAAAACATAATATATAAATAGATTAATAATATAAATATAAATATACATTAAAGTTAATATATGTATATATAGGTCTATGTGTGTGTGGTCAAAATATTTCCCACGTAATTATAATATTAAAATCTGAATATCCTTTGTTGTGTGGACTGCAGCAACAACCTGTTTATACTCAGCAACCCAACACTAAAAATTGGCATTTTATAATGCTACAGTATGGTTACAGCATTAGCCAGGCCGATTTATCATACCGCAATAAGATAAATTGATACGATAAGATAAATTGGCTTTATAAGTCTGTAAAAAATGTTTGGGTGTTTATAGTATTGTGCATTTTGCTCTGTTTTAGTGTTGAAGGAAATCTCTTAAAACTTAACAGGAAATACTAGTAATTTTCTGTCAAGACATTATCTGTTTTTTCTACGTATTTTTTCTGACAGTGTATAGCCTACTACACATTCAGTATTTCCTCTAAAATTATGAATACACCTGTCTCCCCTAAATTACATTACTGGCACGTGGCACATTGCAAGAAACCTGTAACAAGACAACAACAGAGTGAAGGAGAGAGCTTGTGGATGGAAGAATTCAGGATCAAAGACTTTACCAGGCAAAAAGATTACAGAAAAAACGATTTGACTGTACCTGAGTCCTTTGGAGTTACTGCGATCATGGAGCACACAGGTGCACAGAGACGGGCATGATGGACTCTGTGCACAGACCACCAACGCCAAGCACAGAGTGAGGTCTGCATATAGAACAACTGGATGCATTGCTCTAAGAGACACATAAAGGATCTCATACACTACTTTCCCAGAAAAGGGCAGGAGTCCGAGCAGGAGTGTGACATTCCCAAACGCTGTCGTGGATTAAGACAAAGTCTAAAAGGATTAGTTCAGATTACTCTGAAGCAGATCAACACCTATAGTCAGTGAAGTAAAGAAAAACATGCTTTACAATAATAATAAATAAAATGGAAGATGCATTCAATTAAATTTAAATAATGTGTTTTCTAATGGACAATATAATGCCGATATCTATAGTGCAGGGTGACCGATATAATGTTTGCTAGCAAATTGGATATAGCCTACACAAAATTCCAAATAGTGTTGCTAAGCAATTACTGTTCCATCTTGAGTTATAGTGTTTTCTCTCGCGAATGGGATCGTATAATTAGGCCTGTAGCTGAGATGGCCACTTTTAAAGGGGTCATATAATGGTACATGCACTTTTACAAGTTGATTGTACTGAAATGTGTGTTGGCAGTGCCTGTGCACAACCATCATATAATGATAAAAATCCATCCAGTGTTTTTGTTTTAATCTCCTTATATGTTTTCCCCTGCCTCAAATTGAGCCGTTCGTTTTTGTGACATCAATAAAACGGACGCCCCTCCCACGATTGTTGATTGACAGCAGTGATTCAACACAGACCCGCCCTCGCTCGTCCTGTCAATCATAGTCCGCGCGGATCGGCGCGGTCATTGTTGATATGCTGGAGCACTGTCTATGAGCAGAATGGCGTCTAAGCGATTGTGGTGTTCTGTTCTTGGGTGCAATAACGAACACAGCAGTCATTTTAATGTTCCTAAATCCGAACCGCTGAAGACGCAGTGGCTGAGTTTGTTTTCGAAGGGAATATTCCCCACGAGCAACGTCAATGCTTTCATGTTTGCCGAATCATTTCTCAGTGGACTGGTTTATAAACGAGGATCAGTGTAAAGCTGGTTTTGCTGAGAAGCTGCACCTGAATAAAGGATCGGAACCAGCTATTCGTCTTCCTGCTGAACCTTCAGAAGTACTAAAGTGAGTGTAACGTTTTATTAATCTTTATATTAATATTTATATCGCCAGCTGCACGCTTCACGATGGTTTACACTCGGTTTACACTCAGGGTACATTACAGCATGTTTTCTATGTACAACGTTCTCAATATAATTCATAATCCCACGTTTATAATGAACAACGCGTTATGGTATTGTGTTATTGTGTTACAAACGGTGTATGCGCAGAACAGAGAGGCGGGGTGAGCAAAGCTCATTATCATTTAAAGTCATATGCACTGAAACGGCGTGCTGAAAACAGAGCTGTTTTTGACCAGGTAAAATAAGTGTTTTCTTACAATACTAATGAGAATTTTTAATTAAAGTATGTTACAAACTTTTAATTTAGACCCTAAAGAATCATATTAGCTTGTACAAAAATGGCATTACATGACCCCTTTAAAAAATAATAGTTCATAAAACCTCAAAACATTTGCAAAATATTTGTTTGGATCATTGGTTCGGAGCTTGTTTCAAACTCGGCTAGTCACAGGATTTTAGAAAACAAGAGGTGTGTTCTACTTGAAGCGCAGACCGATCAGTGTATGACATAAAATACAGCGAGAGCGATTAGAGCCCAGATGGCTATGCTTTCGAATCGCTCACACGGTACTTTGATGCCTGTCTGCACAGCGCCTCTTCAAGTCGAACACACCTAAGGCTTTGTTGTCATTGAAAATTGCCATATTTAAAGCAACACCAAGCAACTTTTCCTCTGCGGTCACCCTACAGGTTGGAAGCGGAATAGGTTGGTTTCACGTGACGTCACGCTGCTGCATCGCGAGAGCGCGAAAATTCAGATGGAGGGCAGGAAGTGAAATAGCTGAGGATCTGGCATAAATTTTTTGTGTATTTACGGCGGCTCCAATCGTTCTAATCGAGAAAAGGGAAAGGGTTTTTATAGAGTATCAAAGATTGTCATTCAGAAAGGTGAGAAATGTAAAAAGCTCACAGAACAACGCCGTAAAAAGTGGATTTTTAACGTAACGTTACGTCTGCAATTTGGGAGGAGCAGAGTCTGTTAATGCCGTGTCTCTGCAGCAAGTCAAATTTGTAGTTTTCTTATGTTTCATTCAGACTACAGAAACGTGACCCGATCTGGCAATCTTACATAGCGTGGATATATCAGATAAAGGACCGCAAAGCGGTGGCATAAGTGCATTTCACCATGTCACGACTTGATGAACCACTGAAACGATTTTGAAAACATTATTTTAAGGTACAAAATCTTACTTAGTGTTGCTTTAAAAATTCCAATGGTTCACCTATAGGAGGCGTTGATTTGTTGAACACATGGACAAGTGTATTAAAGGAGAAGGGTTTTTAATTGCTTCTAAATACCCCAAAGCCTTGCCTAACACAAAACAAGCTCTACACATTAAAAAAAAAGAACACAATTATTTACAGAACAGCTAAGAGCTGTGTTTCTCTTGTTATTCAAGAGAGGAATGGGAAATAGATAACCCTGTAGTGGAACTACGGAGGCATGATTACAGAACGTTTTGAGCGGAGCTGGGTAGGTCTCTGTTGCTCCGCTCCACTCATACACTGAACT
Organism: Rhinichthys klamathensis goyatoka; assembly: GCF_029890125.1. Lineage (NCBI taxonomy): Eukaryota > Metazoa > Chordata > Actinopteri > Cypriniformes > Leuciscidae > Rhinichthys > Rhinichthys klamathensis. Next base: position 276,375 of record NW_026606799.1, on the reverse strand, counting down.
CCAGTCTGGTGTTCGTTGCTTGGTGAGGCCTGTGATGCTTTTGCTTCTTGTGAAACTATTTTAGTAGTTGAAGAAGAAATATTCGAACTAACTTTACAATGATGTGTGGTTAATAATTGTGGCTGCGTGCAATAAGGTGAAATAAATAAACACACAATTTTGCAATGATGCACAAGGTGGTGTTGGAGTCCCTCCCTCTGATCTCGGATGACTGCAGCGGTAGAGACAGCAGCAGCTCTATCTCTCTCACTCTCTCTCTGACCGACAGCAGCAGAAGCATGGCGACGGTGGAGACACGGGAGTGCGAGACGGAAGGCTGCTGCAGCGAAGCTAAGCTCCAGTGTCCCACCTGCATCAAACTCGGAATTCAAGGCTCATACTTTTGCTCTCAGGTGAAGCTCTGACACTTTGGTTTAAGAAACAAGCGAAGCTCTCGGGGTTTGTAGCGCATGTCACGCTTGCCGGCCTACGGGACTGAGCTCAGCATTAGCTAGCTAACTTAGCTGTCTTGCTGTACATCACAAACAGCCACTTTAGCCCTTGCTTTGAGCTTTGACGTTTGCATTAAAGTTTTGTGCATGGTGATTTTCAGGATGACATATTAGTCTGAGATGTTAAACCCTAACACGGAGTGAAAATGTAAATTAGCGAGCTGTTTCTCTGCTCAACGTGCTTTAAATGACTTCAGCTCAGCGTGGCCCGCTTGCTGCTCAGTTGCTAAATCATACCAACCCTGAATTTATAATCTCTAAAGGTAAATGACAACATGATGCATAAATCTGTGCAATCTATAAGGGAGTGTAGATTTAACCCTGACTCTCATCATCCTCGTATGATTTGCTGGGCTCTCCTATGTCTCAAATCCTAGTGAGCGGCAACATGGCCATGATGGACAAAAATTGGCAGCTCACTGGGTTTTAAGGCAAAAAGCCTATGCTCAAAAAATGCTGTACAAGTACACAGCTTATTACATTTTGACAAATCTTTGGACTCTTTCACTATCACTTTTGGAGAGGCTGATTTAATGACATGGTGTTGCCAAGTCAAATATATCTGATTTGACATTTCCACCGATCCCATCTGATTCAAACGTTCACCTTTGCAGCGCTATAACGTTATTTCACCCTCATGTAAACGTTCTTCAGAATATCCTCTTTTATGTTACACTGAAGAAAGAAAGTCATACAGGTTTGGAACAACATAAGGGCGAGTTAGTGATGACAGAATTTTCATTTTGTGTAATGAGCTCTCACTGTAATACTTTAATATGGAGAAGTGCAGAGCTCTGTCATATAGGATATTTTCATCAGCTTTTCTTTCTAAAGTACATGATTCAACTCGCCTGTAACTACTAGTATGTTAGTAGCTGTATGCAATGTAACAGTTCAGTAACATTATTATGTTTTTTTCTTTTGATTTGATTAAAGACCCATGAAATTACATGATAAACACTGTTTACTGTGTTTATGTACTTCCTATTCAAACAGGAAGCTAGGCATATAAAAAGCCTTTACTTTAAAACAAGAGGATTGTGATTCATTGCAAGATCATCACTCATAATTATAATATTTGACCTGTTTACTGGAAGAGAATGTTACATTTTAAATGCTATAATATATACTACCATTCAAAAGTTTGGGGTCTGTAAGATAACTTTTTTGTTGTTTTTTGAAAGAGGTCTCTTATGTTCACCAAGCCTGCATTTAGTTAATCAAAAATATAGTAATGTTGCAAAATATTACAATTTAAATTAACTTTTCTAATATTATCGTTAGTATAGTATGTATACTAGTCTTCATTGTCACATGATCCTTCAGAAATCTATACTGATTTGGTGCTCAAGAAATTTCTTATTATTGATGTTGAAAACCATTTTGTTGCTTAATATTTTTGTGAAAAGCTTGATACTTTTTTTCAGGATTCTTTGATGAATGGAAAGTTTTTAAAAAATTGCAACGTAAATGTCATCACTGTCACTTTTTATCAATTTAACTATATATATATATATATATATATATATTAAACAAATTTGTTCAAAGAACAAACTTACTGAACCTAAACTACTTAAAAATGGTAGTGTAATTTTGACACTAGCAAATACATCAACGTTAATAGAAACTTAATTTTTGAGGGCCTTTAAGAAGTGAAATTGTTTGAGTAATAACTTCTAATAAAGTTCTTGTCTGTTTTCAGGAATGTTTTAAAGGCAGCTGGGCCACCCACAAACTGCTCCACAAAAAAGCAAGTATGTGTGTTTTATTCACTCTCGCTGTTCATGAGTGATGTTTAATTCTGCATTTGCATTTTGTATTCTCCATAGTCCATACAAATCATGTCTTGCATAATGCCATCATTAATATCTGCCGTTTTATTTGTAGAGGAGGACAAAGTAAACGATGAGGGAAAGAACTGTGTGGAGAAAGAAATCAACACAGACCCGTGGCCTGGGTACAGATACACTGGTAAACTGCGACCCCACTATCCACTGGTAAGGACGCAGCAGACTAGAGATGGACATGAGCACAGACATCATAAAAATTGCATCGAAATTGCAGCACATGTACTCATATGGCGCTTTTCCACTGCATGGTACGGCTCTCTTTTGGGGTTTTCATTTTTTTTTGGGTTGTTTTCAGACACCCATGCGGCTTGTTCCTAGCAACATCCAGAGACCAGACTATGCAGATCACCCTTTGGGTAAGATTGCAAAACCCTTCACACATACATTTGACCTCATTTTGTAAATTATGCTCCACAACACTCAAATTGACTTCTCTAGCTTTCTTGCCCCAAGCCCTTCATTTGAGTCATTGCACTATTCCGACCGGCTGCCCTGTTTGATACGCCTGTATGAAGTTTAAACTTTTGACCCTTGCAGTGGGCCACTGATATACAAGCTTTTAAAATAATGGTCTCACTCTCCATCTTTGAAGAAGTGCTGTTTGATTTTTAAAATGTTTGCTGCAATAGTGCACCTCTTCTGACCACATTAAACCTCTGTTTATTGTATATACACATCTACTGTAGATGTGCAAGAGTAACCTCTGTTTACTGAAAACTCTAACTCTGTTTTTTGTTTGGTATTTCATTGGTGTATCATCTGTATTATTAGGATTTGGAGTTTAATGAACTCGAAATCTTATGTTTGCGATTAGGGAATGAGAAAATGAGGCCAAATGCATAGTTAAAAAAAGTTATATTGTGAAAAATAAACTTTTTTTCTATTTTAATGTTTTCTATTTTCATGTAATTTATTCCTGTGATGCAAAGCTGAATTTTCAGCATTACTCCAGTCTTCGGTGTCACGTGATCCTTCAGAAATAATTCTAATATGCTGATTTGTTGCTCAAAAAACATTTGTTCATATTATCAATGTTGAATACTGATCCATGTTTTTCAGGATTCTTTGGTGAACAGAAAGTTAAAAAGAACAGCATTTATTTGAGATTAAAAAAAAAACTTTTGTAACATTATAAATTGCTGTTACTTTTGATTAATTTAATTCTTTCTTGCAAAATCTTACAGACCCCAAACTTTTAAACGGTAGTGGGTCCTTAAAAATCATAGATTATCTATAACCTTCTAGTTACTATGCTAGTGTGTCTGAGAACCATGAAAACTTGAAGTTCTTTGAAAAGATGTGGTTTTATTTATTTGCATATGCCACTCTGATATTTTTATGTAATGCAATGAAACGTAGACGTGTTTAAAGGTGCAGTGTGTCATTTTTAGCGCCAACTAGTGGTGAGGTTGTGAATTGCAACCAACAGAAGTTACGGTGGCCGACAGGAAAAGATGCCGTCGTCGCAGAGAGTAGCCAGTTACGCTATGAGGTTTCTTTACAAAGATCAATCAAGGAATTATGTTTGCTTAATTGTTCAGTAAAATGATATGTTATTGCGAATATTATTGTTACTTGTTCATCATTGTGTCAGTGTTTTATTCGCTGACTTTAGCTAGTTTCTTTGCACGAAGAACAACATAGTGACGAAATGCACTCTGTAATAGCAGTGTTTCCCCTACCATTGTTCTGGGGGGGCGGCCCGCCCCCCCAAAACGACACCCCGCCCCCCCAAACATGCTGACGAAATCCAGTCATAAAAACGGAATTTACTGTATAACGCGGAATTTCACAGAATTTGTAAATTTGAGTAATAAATAGAAAGCAGTTCAGTACACTTGAAATCAAATCGCGATGTAGACTAGTGTGTGTGGATATTAAAACACAAAGACTATTTAAATACGAATCCTGCATGTTCTGTGTGAATGAATGGTGCCGCCGACGCGCAGTTTCATTTTACCACACAAACACACACACACACGGAAGCACGTGTGACGCTTGCGCTGAATTTTTGCCTATATGAAGACACAAATGCATGAACTTCCTCTCCAGGCTCTAGATCCACTCCGAAAGTCACTTCGTGATCATTTCACCGCTTCATTTGAGAAAAACTATCATCATGACATAAACACAGAAACTCAAAAGGTCTTCACGGCAACCCGTCAAAATAAAAGTTTGGTTTAACTTGACAGAAATATATTACTGTTGTACATTAGAATTTAGATATGTCCCAATGTTATAATACTAACACTGATCCAAATAAATTATCATCAAAATTCAGTTTAAGGAATAATCCATGTTTTAATTTTAACAGTAAAGCTCATTGTGCAGCACGTTATTTGACAAAAAGTTTATTTAATTTCATATGATTTAAATTGATGATAAATGATAAATGATTGTGTTTTATGTCTTCATTTTATTACCAGAAAAAACACAACACAGAATTAGGGTGAAATTAGGAATTTTTTTTTCATATATATTTTTTAAATGTTGTATAAGTTTAATGATTCATAATACATTTCAATTAATTGGACATGCTTTTTGATTGCTAAAAAATTTACACCACGTATCCGTAACACGCCCGCTCCGCAACACTAGCAGTTTCACACCCCCCCCCCCCCCCCCCCCCCCCCTCTGAAAAAAAATCCTAGGGGAAACACTGAGTAGTTTGTCCGTTTAGGTTAACTGTAGAAACATATCAGCGCAAAATGGCTATTTCAATGTAAGGGGACCTGCGGTGTATGTACATAGTAATGGATCATTCTAAGGTAATAAAAAATAACAGTTCATTATGTAAGGTACACCACTGAAAACATAGTTATGTACATGATATTGCATTTCTGTCAACAGATCCTCCTAAATATTACACAATGCACCTTTAAGTGTGACTTAAGTGTTCAAATACTTTTTGGGGTCCCTGTAAATGATGTTCATGATGAAACAATTTTTCAAACAATGATAGATGGTACACGTCTTTAAGAACGAATCACAAATCTCTCATGAATCTCTGTGTATTGTGAATAAATGCTCATTTGTCCCTCATTAACGGATGCTGCAGAGTCTTCCCGTAAGTAACCATTATATTGGTGATTAGTTGGTTTTAGGCTCCTATAGTTACAGCCTCTCATTCCTCTGTTATTTGCTCATCCTTGAGTCTCCTGCCCCCGGCTTTCAAACAGCATAATAGTGATGTATTGAAAGCCTGAATGTCTTCAAAAGCATCCCCTGGTTAGGTCAGGAATGTGTGCACATTTTTAACAGTACATTCAATTGCACTTCTTTGTGAGAGCGTGTGCGATGGTCCTGAAGTCACTCTATACACGTTACCATTTATTTCCGTGTATGTGTGTGTTTGGGGGTGGGCTGCTGCAGTGTGTGTCTGAAGCTCTTCTCTTGCTCTCTGCAGCTGCAGAGGTTGGGTTGTTGGCAGGTACGAAGCCCCGCCGCTTCCCATGTGTGTCTAGCCAGTGCTGTCCTCTTGTTTTAATAGTATTACAGGGAGCGGTTGGCTCCGCAGTGGGCGTGTGAGTGTATTTTTGTGAGCGAGAGTGTGTCTGTGTAGTAGCATGGCTCTGTTTGTTTCTGCATGGCTGATATCGTCACTCAGCTGGGACTAGAGGTGGGCGATATGACCAAACTTTGTATTACTTTAGCTGAGAATTCAATGAAATATGGTACATCTAAACTTGTTTGCGTTAATACGTTTTTTAGACACATCCTGCTCTCTTTTTGCATTACTACTACATTAGGGCTTTTTACTGTTTACATAAAGGCTCTAGCATTTCGCATCCTCATCTAATATATTGCCGACGATAAAATCAAGTGTTCACCTACTGTAAAGGTGAGAATGAAATGCTCTCTTCAATCTAGTTGGCACATTTTCTGTCACTATTTGACATTTTTTCCCCCAAACGCTGAAACATACTGTTTATACTATATGCTAGTGTTTCTGTGACTGTCCAAAGCATGTGAATATGAGGCATGCGATTGGCTGTTTGTTGCTAAGCAGCATCTAGCCGTAACATTCTAGCATTATGTACACGTTTGGCACTGCAATGCTCTAGAGCAAGGTTTCATAAGCCCGGGTAAAACGCAACTCTAACCCCTCTTCTAAACGTTTTGTGAAACGTTTCTCTACCCGGGGTTAAAAACAGTGCTTAGAACAATAATAACCTGGGATTAAGTGCAGTGTGAAAAGCCCTATAGAGTGTCTTTGTCGCTATACTAAATCTCTATCTCTACCGCCACAGAATATATAGTCATACCGCCCAGCCCCAGCAGGAACTGTCTGTGATCACATCATTGCCAAACTGTCATGTCCTAGACCTCACTAGATCAGCGACCATGTGTGTGTGTGTGTGTGTGTGTGTGTGTTTGTCTCTAAGAAGTGGTTATGTTATCTTCATTAGCTGACTGGAGACTGTGCTGTTGAGATTCTGTTGTGGTGAAGGTCAGTAGGCAGAGCTAGTCAATATATATGAGTGATAGTAAGATGCTTTTGTGGGTAGATGGGTATCAGTGTATTTTACTGCTCACCAATTCACAAATTCATCACGTCTTTCAGGAATGTCAGAGTCAGAGCAGACCATGAAAGGGACGTCTCAGATTAAGATCCTCAACGCTGAAGAGATTGAGGGCATGAGAGTTGTCTGCAAGGTAAATCAACATCATAACTCCACAAATAATAACTTTGCATGCAGAATAATAACTGTGAAATGTGACAGTTTTGGGTGTTGTTGTGAGAGTCAGGGATAGTACAATATTAGAGAACAGGAATCTGTATAGTTAATGAACTAACTTTAGTTTTGTGTTGTACCTGAATGAATAGAATTACGTTGTTAATGTGTGTAACATCCAGAATACAATTCAAGAAAGATTGTCCTATGTTAGGATTTTTATTCTGAGTGGTGTCCCATAAACTAACGTAAAAATGATTTTTTTTTCATGTTTCAATTGCCTGTCATGTAATGCAATGCACCAGTTTTAGCAAATCAGCTTAAAGGTTACCGAAATAAAAACAGGACTACTGATGTGTAAACAAATGTAATAGATTTAATTAGGATGCATGGGGTGAGACATTTTTCTGCCTCTATTTAACTTCTAATTGCTCTGCTGCTGTTTGTTCTGCCTTCAATGTTTTTTTTTTAAATTTAATTAGTCATTTATGTGTGGGAGAACCTCAGAAAAACAAGATAAATTCACACATTTTATGCAAATCAGCTGAAAAATTGGCTAGTGTCGGCCTATCATGTCTATCATGAGCAGGAGAGATTTGAATTGTTGACTATAAAGACTCTTTCTTTCTTTCTTTCTTTGTTTCTTTCTTAAGCACATTTAAAAACAACCATGGGTTGACCAAAGTGCTTTACATAGAATAAGAGAAAAACAAATGAATTAAATATAAAAAATTTACAAAGCAATATAATAGACCTATTTAACTTATATTTTAGACTAACATCATCTGTTCAAATAAATAGGATTTTAGCATAGATTTAAAAACTGAAAGAAGTTCCTGAGTGTTGGATGAGCAATAGCAAATGCTTGATCACCTTCTTAAACTTCCCGATCTGAGTGGTTGCGATGATTTGTGCGGACGCACAACTCAGCAAGATAGACTGGTGCAAGATTATGTAATGATTTAAAAAACAAAGTTAAAATGCAACCACTGCAAGGAAATCAAGATGGGGGTGATGTTCTGAAATTTACACATGCCAGTTTCCTCCTTCAGCTGGCTCGAGAAGTACTTGACATTGCTGCCATGATGGTGAAACCTGGATTGACAACAGAGGAGATCGACCATGCGGTGCATTTGGTAAAACTTCACAAACTTTTCTCTTTAAATATTACAAAGTAGTCTGATCAATGCATTAAGTTTAAATACTGGTTAGCTAAGGGGAAATGTGAAATTGCTGATGCCGTCATATGGAAATTTCAAATTTTTCTTTTATTTGTTCTAAACCAGTGGTTCTTTACCTTTTTGACTCAAAAAAGTACGCCTGGTCCTTTTGTTATAATAATAATGAATAAACTAAAAAATATGTCAGTTTATTATTGCACATATTTGTTTTTTTAGCATATTCATTTCGATTAACTTTTAGTATAATATAACTATAATTGGTGTTAATATAACTAAATTTAAATCATTTAAAGACATTTTGGGGTCCCCTGGAAGTTTGCTGAGGCCCCCTAGTGGGCATCGGACCCCTGACTGAGAACCACTGCTCTAAATGTCATGGTTCGTGCTGTACTACTTTTTGCTAGTTTCCTTCTAGAAAAAAAGAGCATAATTTTGACAATTATTTGAAAATATTCTTAATGAATACATAGATTGCTTTTGTAAACTCTACTTTTGTTATGGTTTGAGTAGTGCTGCCTGTATATGGCCATATTGTGTGTTGTGTTGTGTTGATGCTAATGTGGTGTCTCCATGTTTACTGGTTAAGGCGTGTACAGCGAGGAACTGCTACCCCTCTCCTCTGAACTACTACAACTTTCCCAAGTCCTGCTGCACCTCGGTCAATGAAGTCATCTGTCATGGGATACCTGACCGCCGTCTCCTTAAAGACGGGGACATACTGAACAGTATGTATCAGCATGCATGTGCACATATAGTATATACATGCATCTTACTTGCAAGATTTCACAGGAGATCTCATTTTTGCCTCCAAGAATGCCGTTTTAAAAGAATATACACACTCTCCCTCTAAATGTAAAATATATGACATATTTCAGTTAGTTCAGATGTCAGCTACACATTTACTAGGCATTAGAGATCTGTGCGTGAACACATTTTCACTTTTCTGTAAATGCATTGGCAGTGTCCAGACTGATGTTTTTTCCTCCTGCTCAGTTTATGATCATGATCTTAGCTGAATGCATAATCAAATCGTTATGCGTCACTGTGTAGTTTTCTGCAGTCCTGTGTAACAGAAAAACATTCAGACTTAAGTTGAATTGCACTTCATATTACATGCTCACTTGACCAATCATATGTTATTTTTTCCCCTGCAGTCGATATAACGGTTTACCACAATGGTTACCATGGAGATCTGAATGAAACTTTTTTTGTGGGTGAAGTAGATGAGGGAGCCAAGAGATTGGTTCAGACCACTTATGAATGTCTTATGCAAGCCATCGACTCTGGTGAGAATTAAACTACTTGCAAACAAGCACTAAACAATTCAACAGACCCCATGCTATGTGAATTCGACATTTTATTTGGACTAGGTGATGTAGTGTACAGTGTTTGTCTGATGGGATGTACACTAATGACCTTTAGAGGGCAGACTTGCACAGCGGGATGTCTTTGTTGTGATCTGAGGTGTTTTTTTGCTGTCTTGTCTAGTAAAGCCTGGTATTCGGTATCGTGAGCTAGGGAACATCATCCAGAAACATGCCCAGGCCAATGGTTTCTCTGTGGTACGGAGCTACTGTGGTCACGGCATTCACAAACTATTCCACACGGCACCAAACGTACCGCACTATGCCAGTGAGTAACATCTCGTCCAGTTTGACGCAGTCTGAGTGATACAAACATTGCACACTGTGATGTGATTAAATCTGCAGAGTTTGCAAACACTCATAAAGCTTGTACTGTCCTTGTTTTATGTATTTCTACAGAGAATAAAGCAGTTGGAGTGATGAAGCCTGGACATGTGTTTACTATAGAGCCCATGATCTGCGAAGGTAAGAACAATGTTTAAAAAGTAAGGCTGTCAAAGTTAACATCATGGTTTTCACAAAAATAATAAGCAGCACAACTATTTACAACATTGATAATAATAAGAAATGTTTCTTGAGCAGCAAATCAGAACATATTGTTGATAATTCAGCTTTGTCATCACAGGAATGAATTTCATTATAAAATATATTAAAAATAGAAAATAGTTATTTTAAATTATAATAATATTTCACAATATTACTGTTTTTAATGTATTTTGTTCAAATAAATGTGGCCTTGGTGAGCATAAGGGACTTTTAAAAAAAAAAATCTTGTCAGTAAAAACTTTTGAATGGTTGGGTATAACTTAACTATTTCATTTTGTATACCTACAATATTCTTGTGTATCATGCAAACAAATTGCTGAACCCATCAACTGCACAAGTTTTCTTTCCTTCAACATACTGTTAACTATTAAAAAAAAGTAGACTAAATATTATAATCAATTGATTAGTAAAGAGTCTTTGCTCTGTGCAGGTGGTTGGCAAGATGAGACGTGGCCAGATGGTTGGACTGCAGTCACTCGTGACGGCAAACGCTCGGCCCAGTTTGAGCACACGCTCCTCGTGACGGAGACTGGCTGTGAGATCCTCACACGTCGCCTTGAGGATAATGGCCGTGCCCACTTCCTGTCCCAAATGTAGGATGGTAGGGTTATATCAGCCCTGTTGTGCAGTGAAGGATACAGCAGCTCTGCCCCATATCACCAATCAGCCAATCACATTGTGGTTCTCTGTTGGGCAGGAGATGATTGGCCAAGTGGCCATATCAGTGGATTTGGGCAGGAGATGGAGATTTGGTAACTTTTGAATGTGTCACCTGGCAGTCACATTATTCAGCTTGGATCTGAGAAAATTCAAAGGCACTGGCCTTTAGCCTGGTTTCAGTGCCACCATACTCTGTCTACAAGGCAGAGGTATCTGCGTGAGTGGTTTTGCGTGTACGCACCTGTGTGTTTATGAGAGTGTGTCGGCTGTGTGAGGTTTGCTGTCTCAGTCTGCTTCAGTGTGTTTGTATGCCTTGGCTCGTTGCAGTGTACCGGGTCTGTTTTGTAAGCCATTGTTGAGGTTTGAGATGCAACGAGTGTATGTGATAAAACCCTGTGGAGTCTCTCCAAACCTTATCAAATCAAGATTGATATATGAAAACTCTTTACAGCTGAAAGAGTGCCTCGTAATGATAATGAACATTGTACAAATGTTTTTCATGAACTTCTACCAGCGTTAATAAGGTTCAGTTAAATCAATCCAGTTTGAGTGAGAATGTCACCTAGGGAAACATTAGGTTAGGTACAATGGTGTAATTATGTTTTGTGATGGGGAGAGGATGGCCTTTCTGAATGTCCTCTCACTGCAGTCCTCCTTAGTCAATGACGAGATGATTTTTGTTTGTCTTTGGTTGTTTAATGCCACTTAAAGAGCAATGCGAAAGTCAAAAAAACAGTTGCAGGCCTCTTTGTCAGTTTGATGCATCTCATGGAATCAATTACAGTGTTTCAGTATTCAAGCTGAATTAAAGTATATTTTCTCCTTTATTTGGACTTGTTAGTTTTTTTAATGTACAACAAATGCCAAACTTCAAGCAATCACAACAGAATGCAATTTCAACAATGACTTATGAAAGCAGGTGAAAAGATAATTCAAGAAGTTCCTCTGTATTGAATTGTTGTTGCTTTTGGTGAAACAATTAAATTTCTTGCCATGCAGAACTGGAGTACAAGATTCAATCCATCATTTTAGTTCCACATCTTTCAGAAATAGTTACAGTATATTAAAGTAGTATTAAGGTTGTATGCTAAGTCTGTGCAATCCATTCCCATCTGTCTTAAACTGGTGTAGAAGTTGGGTGAAGATAATTTGCTTCTCATTTGGATATTTTCAGTATGCATCGAATGCTGTAAGACAGAAAAAATTGTTAACTTCGACAGGATTAACTTGAGAAACAAAAAAAGGTGAGAAATATACCATTGTCCAGTTTTCATGAGGTTGATGGCATCATTGATCTCCTCCAGATCCATTTTGTGTGTTATAAACTCGTCAACCTTTATTTTGCCGGACATGTAGTCTTGAACCAGTTTTGGAATAGAGTCCTTGACCTTAAAACCTTATTCACATAATTAGAAATGAATCCATGCACATGCATATACTTTGAAAGCCATAGAAAGCATTAACTGACAGATGGTTTACCTCCTAATAGAGTTCCCTTCCAGGTTTTCCCAGATATGAGCTGAATTGGTTTTGCAGAAAAGTCTGCATCAGTATAGCCAACCATAACACTCACACCCCAACCTTTAACACACGACTCCAGTGCGTTCCTCTGAGGTCAAACAGAGAGAGATTGCAAGTTCTGAAAGCTTTTAAATAAGTACATAAATACAGCTTTTAACATACTGTAGTGTAGAGTACGTGTCAGTGAGGTCTTACCATTACTTCCATGTTTCCCACACACTCGAGTGAGAAGTCCACTCCTCCATTGGTCATTTCTGCCAGTACTTCAGAGATTGGTTTACTATATGCTTTTGGATTCAGAAAATCAGTGGCACCAAAGACCTTCGCCTTCTCAAACTTCTGTTCATTAATATCCACAGCAAAGATGCGAGAGGCTCCGGCGTTTTTACAGCCCATGACGGCAGCCAGACCTACTGCACCCAGTCCAAACACTGCACACACAGAGCCTGGTGTAACCTTCACACAAACACAAACAAATCACTATTGTAATGCACCTCAACACTCCACAGAAGCCACAAAAAAACTAAATAATAATAATAAATAAAACTATTAGGACAAACCAACACATTCTCACCTATGTAAGGTTGTCCCATTTCTTTAAGAATTTAAATCTCTGCGGTTTCACAACCAGAACCTGCGCAATGCTGTGGCATCATTGATTGAAACTATGAGTGACGACATGCACGACAGTCTATGGTCTGGAGTGGTCGAATGTGCAATCTACGTGTACATGTCTATGGTGAAACCACCGAGATTTAAATTCCTGAAGAAATGGAATAACCTTTCACAGGTGAGAATGTTTGTTTTATATCTATTAACAGGTTTTTACTACGGTGCTTTTTAATGTTTTTACTTTTACTATGGTAACCTTTTAATGTCGTGTTAGCTGAGACCTTTGTCTTGTATTGTGTTAGTTTAGCAAAATCATCTGCTGAAGACTATGCTGATACATTCATACATGTCTAACTACGGTTGCAGATACTGTCAACTTGTTCTTGAATGTTCATGGACCGGCTTTGACCGTTCCAATATGGCGGATGGCTTACGTATAGCTGCCCATAGAAACAGCTGCTAATGAGGCATTTTTATGGTCGCAACAAGCAAGGACGTTTTATAATATGGAGCACGCTAAATCTCAATCCTCTGGGAATCTACTGTTTTAATAAACGCTGAACAGAGGAGAGTCTGCTGGCAAAAGAACGCGACATAGCTCGTAACAAAACGAGAATCAACATTGGCTTGGCTTTTCGGAGATGAAGTGAGCTGAGGAATTAGGAATGTTGTGAAAGCGACGCGAAGATGGCGCTTTTATTACTCACCAGATAAGGTATTTTATTGGACCGATAAATTGACATCTAACAGTTCATTGTAAAGCATGATCTATTATGAATTGGTCATTTCATTATGGTTGTTGCGCTGTGCTGGAATTTATTTTCAAGGAAGTATACCTTGTCTATTAATGGGTAGGCTATAGCTACAATAACGTCTTCTGCTAGTCAGCCTGAGATCCTTTCCATCTTAACTGGTTATATCTCTTAAACCTAATAGTAAATGTGTTATGAGCAGTAGGATAATCTCTCTCTCTTTTTTTTTTTTTAGTTATGAGAAAGAACCATATTCATCCAGAGAGCTGAAGCACAACGTTTTTTCCCCCGCAAAATGCATGCAGTTATTGATTTCTCTTCTTTTAATTATTTTAAATTCTTCTAATACAACTAGAAATCTACACTCTAAAAAAGGTCTGTAAAAATATGTTCCAGTTAATATAAAGGAATTTTCTGTTGATCTATTGATTTTTCATAGATTTTACTCATATTTTGAATTGCGCATTGCAGTGTGTAGTATTTTAGGGTTGAAGGAAATGTCCGTAAACTTAACTGGAAATATAGGCTACTGGTAATTTTCTCTCAGGATTATTAAACTTTTTTCTTTTCTTTTTTTTACAGTAAAGAAATATCACAATGGATGTGCACTTTAGAATCCTGTTGGAAGTAGTAGCCTAGGTCTAGGTCATGCAGGTATTTTCCCCCTATTGTTTATGAATACTGTAAATTACATGCTACTCATTTCATGTAGCCTACAGATTTTTGCATAATATTAGGGAAGTAATCATATTCGGAGGTGGGGATGAGTCATGAATCATCCACATACATATCTGATTCACTCAAACATTGATTAATTAATGAGTTTCTCAGACACTAACAACTGTTGATTCTGCTTTTGCTTTGTTTAGAATGGTTTTCTTTGACAGATCAAAAATGGTAAGTGTATATATGCTTCTTGAGTCTCTATACTCACCCCAGCTGTGTTGACAGCAGCGCCGTAGCCAGTAGCTACGCCACAGCCGAGAAGACACACACGGTCGAGTGGAGCATCATCATGAATCTTTGCCACAGAAATCTGGTTCATGACGGTGTACTCAGAGAAAGTACCGGTGCTTGTGAACTGCAAGATGGGCTGACCACGGCAAGTAAAACGTGTTGTGGGATATGACATAAAATCAACATATTTATTTATCCTGTCAAAAAAAAAAAAAAAAAAAAAAAAAAGGATGAAATGTGACAGTTTGTTAATTGTGCTGTCATGATAATTACTTGTCCTGCCAGAGAATTTTTATTTTATTTTTCTAAAAAGCAAGAAATTGAGTATGTGAAACGTTGTTTTGTGTTTGTTTCTCACCAGTTGCGGTCGCACTGGTTTGTTTTTGGACACTTGCAGAATCTGCATTCTCCACACTGAGAGACCGAGAGTGGAATGACCTTATCACCTGTTCAACACAATACACAGATATATTTTTAGTTTACAGCAATATACATATTCTTGAGCATATAATGAGCATATACATATTTACATAAAAGTTAAAGGATTAAAAATGTTATTTTAGTATTATTTATATACTATTATATAATTTATTTTTTATTTATTTGTATTTATCTTTCATTTATTTCAGTTTTAGTAATTTTAGCACTTAAACATTTCTAATTTCAGAAAGTTTTTAATTAAAAAAAGTAGACTATAGGCTATATACTGCCGTTCAAATGTTTCGGATCACTTAAAATTTTCCTTGTTTTTCATAGAAAAACAAAGATTGATCCATTACAAAAACTTCTAATTAATCAATCACAAATACAGTTCAGACATTGATAATATTGTGAATGATAATTGTAGATGGAAACGAATCGGTTACCTAACGTAACCTCGGTTCTCTCTAGAAGAGGGAACGAGTATTGCGTAAGCTAGCTTACGCTGCGGGAAAGATTCATCTTTGCTGAGAGTTTGAAGCCAAAAAATTATTTCATAATTTGTATCCATTGACAACGCAGTTCCTCTGCGGCAGACCTAGAGCAGGCTAGCTAGCAGCTCATTGGTTCGCTCAGAGAGAACTGCTTAAGCCTATGGGAGAGCGGGGCTGAACCCGCTTCCAATGAGAGGCGCCCGCGCGCTCATTGCATCATAGCCCGCCAGAATGGGCGTGGCTATGGTGTATATAACAGTCTCTCCCAGGCTTATATGTTGATTTATTTCAGCGTGAAGCGAAACGCTAGTAGCGCAAGCACGGCCGGGAACGCAATACTCGTTCCCTCTTCTAGAGAGAACCGAGGTTACGTTAGGTAACCGATTCGTTCTCTTACGAGAGGTTCTCTCGTATTGCGTAAGGTAGCTTACGCTGCGGGAACACCTGGTCAACGCCGTGCGCGCTATGAATCCACTCATGAATCCCAGGGTGATACCGGGGGATTTTTAACGTGGAGTGAATGTAGTATGAGGCCGGCAGAGCGGGCACATGAAGTATATACATAAGCATTTAAGGAGAGCACAAGGGGCGAACCGGTTGTGTGAGGGACTCCCAGTAATGCAGCTTCTTAGGGAGCTGGTCGTTAGACAGCTAGTAATTTTGCCTGCAAGGCGGGAACTTCCAAGTTGTAAAATCTGACAAAAGTGGACGGGGAGGCCCATCCTGCGGCCACACAAATGTCATGAATGGAAATTCCACAGGACCATGCCCACGATGAGGCCATGCCTCTAGTGGAGTGCGCCCTGATGCCCAGAGGGCAGGGCAGGCATTTAGATGCGTAAGCAGAGGCGATAGCGTCTACTATCCATCTAGACAGTGTCTGTTTAGAGGCGGCCAGACCTTTGGTGCGCCCCCCAAACGACACGAAAAGCTGCTCAGCGCGTCTGAACGCGGCAGCGCGCGTAGTGTACAATCTCAGAGCCCGCACCGGGCAGAGGAGATTGGCGTCGCGCTCACTATCGGATGAAGGCAGAGCCGATAGGGAAATAATCTGAGCCCTGAACGGGGTACCAATCGCCTTCGGGACATAGCCATGTCTAGGTTTGAGAATGACAACAGAATCATTCGGTCCAAACTCAAGACACGCGGCGCTGGATGAGAGCGCGTGAAGATCCCCCACGCGTTTTACAGAGGACAGAGCCGTCAGAAAAACGGTTTTGAGCGAGAGGTATTTTAGGTCCACAGACTCAAACGGTTCGAACGGGGGTGCTTTCATAGCTTCGAGAACTATAGAAAGATCCCAGATAGGAACCGAAGGGGGGCGCGGAGGGTTCATCCTCTTAGCTCCCCTGAGGAAGCGGATGACTAACTCGTCTTTGCCCAGGGACTGAGCGCGTCGGGGTTCAGAGAACGCCGCGACGGCTGCCACGTAAACCTTGAGAGTGGAGGGGGACCTGCCCTTGTCCAGGATCTCTTGAAGGAAGACAAGCAAAGACGGCACCTCGCATGACCGTGGGTCCAGATGTTTGTCGGTGCACCATTTCGAGAACACAGACCATTTAGACGCATAGAGCCTTCTCGTGGAAGGTGCTCTAGCCTGTATGATAGTGTTTCTTACTCCCTCTGGCAAATCGACGAATAGTCGTTGATCACCCATGCATGTAGCGCCCAGCGCCGTGGATGGGGGTGCCAGATCGTGCCGCGAGCTTGAGAGAGGAGATCTGCTCTGACTGGGATGGGCCACGGGGCTGTCTGTGACAGCTGAGTGAGCTCCGGAACCCAATTCTGACTCTCCCAATATGTGCTATGAGGAGCACCGAGTGGCGTGTGTCCCTGATCCTCTGAATTACCTGTGGTAGCAGAGCGATCGGAGGGAATGCATAGAGCGGGCGGCGAGGCCATTCCTGGGCTAGCGCGTCCTCGCTCCTTGAGAAAAATATTGGGCAGTGAGCGTTCTCCCTTCTGCTCTGCCGAATAGCCGCCACAGTATTTGGACCGTTTGTGTGTTCAGGGACCATTCTCCTGAGGAGATGAGGTTCCTGGACAGTATGTCTGGACCGTCGTTCAGATGGCCCGGCACATGCGTCGCTCTGAGCGAGAGCAGGTGGCTCTGAGACCAAACTAAAATGCGGTGTGTCAGTAGGAAGAGATTCCTGGATCTGACACCGCCCTGACGGTTGAGATAGGAGACCACAGCCATGTTGTCCGAACGGATCAGGACGTGGTGTCCCCGAATGAGCGGGAGGAAGCGTGAGAGCGCGTTCTCGACCGCAAGCATTTCCAGACAGTTTATGTGTAAGGGGCTTTCCTGTGTCGACCAATGGCCGAAGGCCGGTGAGCCCTCGCAGACTGCACCCCAACCCGTGTTGGATGCATCTGTCGTGATGACTTTTCGGCGGGAAAAGGTCCCCATCGTGACGCCCTGCCGAAACCATTCTGCTACTGTTCATGGCTGCAGCACCGTGAGACATGTCTGCGTAACTCTGATCAGCTGGCGGCCCGTGTTCCACGCACGGTGGGGTACACGGCTGTTTAACCAAAGCTGAAGCGGGCGCATGTGCAGAAGGCCCAGCTGAAGCACAGCGGAGGCTGAGGCCATGTAACCCAGCATCCTCTGAAAGGTTTTCAGAGGTGTGCGGGTGCCCATCTGAAACGAGGCGGCCAGTCGCTGCACACTGCGCGCGCGCTGTGTAGACAGGCGAGCCGTCATCGTGACCGAGTTCAAATCTATTCCTAGAAAGGAAATCGGTTGACTGGGTTGAAGGGAGCTCTTTGTCCAGTTGACAGAGAGGCCCAGCGTTTTCAGATGGTCGAGGAGAACTGCGCGGTGCGACAGAAGCTCCGTCTGTGATTGGGCCAAAATCAGCCAGTCGTCCAGATAATTCAATATGCGCAGCCCCTGGCTCCGCAGGGGGGCGAGCGCCGTATCCATGCACTTCGTGAATGTACGGGGCGCCAGGGATAAGCCGAACGGGAGAACGGCGTATTGATAAACATGACCCTCGAAGGCGAAACGTAAGAATGGCCTGTGACGGGGATTTATCTGGATCTGAAAATAGGCGTCTTTCAGGTCTAGAGAGATGAACCAGTCCCCCTGGCGCACCTGCGCGAGGAGTTTCCTGGTGGTGAGCATCTTGAACGGTCTCTTCATGAGCACTTTGTTCAAAGACCTGAGATCTAAAATCGGTCTGAGGTCGCCGTCTTTCTTGGGAACCAGAAAATAACGGCCGTAAAACCCCGACTCGGTCATAGATGGTGGGACTCTCTCTATGGCGCCCTTTTGCAACAGCGTCGCAATTTCTGAGCGGAGCGTGCCGGCGGCCAGCGGGCTGACAGTAGATTCAAGCCGCGCGTGCACGAGGTGGGCGGCGGCGAAACTGTAGCAGATAGCCGTTCTTTATAATGCTTAGCACCCACGGGGAAATGCCTGGAATGGCTTCCCACGCTTTGGAGCATGCGGCTAGTGGCCGAATGGCTATATCGCCCTGATTGCTGCACATAGCGGGCTGGACACAGTGTGTGGGCGCGCTTTGAATGTGTGTGGCAACGGGATTTGCACTCAAGAGAGGAGTCTATGTGCCGTGAAACAGAGCGAGCAGAGAGGGGACACGCGCACGAGCTCGTGGGCGTGTTTATGTTCTCTGATATTAGAGCGGGCTGTGCCCGTTTCATGTGATGGGGCTCTGAGAGAGACACGGGATATATTATGCTTGTGTGTAAGGGTGAGCACATGATTGTGGGCACATTTTCTACACAACTGGCAAATTTTCTCTTTTTGAGATTTCTCTGGGTAGCCGTAAAAACGGCTTTTTGTTGCTCGCAAGCGGGCTGGGACACCGGCTTGTTTGTGGCGGTCAACACTACAGCAGTCGGCGAAACAACGGGGACTGGCAGAGGGCGAAGCTTTGACGGCGGTCCGGCCGCAGCGGGAGAGCACCGTCGTTTTCTTAACTTTGCTAGGCAGACTTCTGATGATCAGGCTTCAGCGTGATCTTGGGTCGCGGGCCCCGTGGGGGCGGCGGTGGTCTGCGGCGGCTGTCAGAGCGAGAGCGAGGGCGGCCGCCCTGTCTGCGCTGGGCTGTTTGAGTCTGCGGAGGGGGGCGCTATGGTGGAGCTCTGGCAGGAGGCTCGCGAGAGCGGCCTGCGGAAGAGCTAGCGCGGCGGGGCAGAAACAAATTCATGGTCTGAGTGGCTTTCTGGACCTCGGAAAAGCGATCGACGATTCCCGTGACAGCAGATCCAAAAAGGCCCGTCGGGGAGAGGGGCGCGTTAAGAAACGCGGCGCGCTCAGAATCTCCCATGTCGGCGAGCGCGAGCCATAAGTGTCTCTCGGCTACACAAAGGCTGGCCATGCATCTCCCCAGAGCTTGTGCGGCGGCTTTAGTGGCGCGAAGGGCGAGGTCTGTAGCACTTCTCAGATCCGTGACAGCGGGGGAGGGGTTTCTACCGCTTTCGGCCCACTCACGGAGAATATCGCTCTGTAGCACTTGGAGGACAGACATAGAATGCAGCGCTGCGGCGGCCTGACCGGCGGCGGCGTAGGCGCGAGCATGAAAGCTCGAGGTCGCTCTGCAAGCTTTCGAAGGAAGCGTGGGGGAAGAGCGCCATCTAGCAGAGGGCGGGCAGAGGTGTGCGGCGACCAAGTCCTCAACGGGCGGCATGGCTGAGTGACCTTTTTCGGCGCCTCCGTCCACCGAGCGCAGCGAGGCGGATATATCGGAGCGGTTTCTAGCCGAGAGCGGGGCATTCCAGGACTTCGTCAGCTCTGTGTGAAGTTCAGGCAGGAATGGGGCGGCCCGGTTGCACGCGGGGGTCGAGCGCCGATGAAAAAAGCTGCCGTCCATCCGGTTCGGGGCCTGCTCGGGTGGAGGAGACCACTCGAGACCGAGGCGTTCAACGGCCTGTGAGAGGAGGCGCATTAGTTCCTCCTCTATCCCGGCGCGGATCCCCACCGACTCTCGTGGATCCGAGAGATGACCATTCCTCACTGTCTGACGCGAGCAGTGAACAGGAATCCTTCTCCTCCGCGGCGTCATCGGAAGCGACAGAGCGGCCACTCGGCGGCAACTGTATGTCCGGCAGGGGCGGGGAGGGAGAGCGGGAAGCGGGAAGCGGCGGCGGCGGCGGCGGCCCGCATGGTTCCGCAGGGGGCTCCGGCGGCCTCTGGGAGCGGCGTTTCTTCTTACGCGGCGAAGAGGGAGGCGGCGCGGGAGCGGATTTTGCTGCCAGAAGACGTGCCCGCAGGGACGACAACGGCAGGCTCTCACAGAAGTCGCATCCTCCATCCGCGAGGGCGAGTTCTGCGTGCTCGAGTCCCAGGCAGAGAGCGCAGATGACATGGCGGTCTCCGTCCTCGAGAGGAGCGCGGCAAGAGCCGCAGGAAAAACGAGACATCTTTAAAAAGACGCTCGGCTCTTTTAGATATAGAGAAAAGAAGAAGGATACAGTCGTCGGATGGCGCTAGCTTGCAGGGCGGCTGAAGGTGGCGAAGACGGCCGGCTTCTTCAGGGTCCGGGAGCTCGCTAGAGTGATGCCTTCTCGACGGCGACGGATTTTCTCAGGACAGCAGAAGCGTGCAGCTTGCTGAAGATGAAATGAATCAACATATAAGCCTGGGAGAGACTGTTATATACACCATAGCCACGCCCATTCTGGCGGGCTATGATGCAATGAGCGCGCGGGCGCCTCTCATTGGAAGCGGGTTCA
The DNA here is from genome assembly GCF_029890125.1 of Rhinichthys klamathensis goyatoka. NCBI lineage: Eukaryota > Metazoa > Chordata > Actinopteri > Cypriniformes > Leuciscidae > Rhinichthys > Rhinichthys klamathensis. The sequence goes on along the minus strand of NW_026606799.1, from coordinate 255,145 downwards.
GCCCCGCTCTCCCATAGGCTTAAGCAGTTCTCTCTGAGCGAACCAATGAGCTGCTAGCTAGCCTGCTCTAGGTCTGCCGCAGAGGAACTGCGTTGTCAATGGATACAAATTATGAAATAATTTTTTGGCTTCAAACTCTCAGCAAAGATGAATCTTTCCCGCAGCGTAAGCTAGCTTACGCAATACGAGAGAACCTCTCGTAAGAGAACAGCTGATTTTTAAAGAAAAATCTACACAGAAGTTCTGTGTTTAAGGGGCTGTTTGTAACACGACACCGTTTTCAACTAAAAACGTAAAACTTTTTGGCTGCCTGAAAAAGCAAACTTTTAAAAACTGTAAACTGTTGCACTGATTAAGGAAGAAATAAAAGTGGTCATCTTTAGATTATGTCTCTGCTGCATCAGGACAGGAGTTATGGGTTTGATTACAGACTCAAAATGGAAACAGAACTTTCTATCTATTGTCTATTGTCAGTCTATTGTTGTGCTGAGAAATGAAGGCTATTCAATTTCTAATCATTTGAAGCTTTATGTGAGAGAAGACAGAAAGTTAAGGCTTTAAAGGCAGGGTAGGCGGGTTTTTTCTAAAACACTTTTTCCCAAATTTGTTTAAACTGTCTTTATATACCAATACATATCTAAAATGTAAGTACTCTGAAAAAGGATAAAATAAAAATCGAGTGTCTGTAGTCCTCTCAGGGCTGCAATAAACACAGCTATCTTTCCAGTCGGAACGAATGCAATGATTGGCTGGGCGACTGCCACTCTCCCTCGCTACCATGGCTACCACCCCTGCTGCTACAGGAGCTGCCCACATGCGCGCACCCGGTTGACTCGTTCATTTCGAAAGAGGAAAGGCACGTACTGGCCGGAAGCTAGGAAGTCTCACAATTAAGGCAGAGAAAGAGCAGTCAAAATTCCCAGTGCCACCTGTACCTGCATTTACAGTCAGCGCAGGCAAACAAGGCAAAAAAAGGTGATGTCACTCCATGCACTGCGCTCCTCTCCGCTCGGCACTGGTAAACGCGTCCTCCAGCTGAGCGGGCGGCATCACGCGTTCATGTGTTTTGGGGGCATGGCTTTGGAAGGAGCCCAGAAGGGAGGGAGTGGGAGTTTCTCTGTTGGATACTTTCAAAATCCAGCAGTTTTCTGCTAGTTTCTCAAACTGCCTTTAAGCGCTGGGTCAGATTGAGTCGTTTGAATTTTTTTTGGATTTGTTCACAAACTAAGCCACTTTCTTTCATGAACTAGCAGCGAAAAGCTAAGGAAGATGTCCAGAGTTACTTTCACTGACTCAATGATCAGGCTCATGGAGGCATATAATATCAGTGAATAGTGAATAATCAGTGAAAACGTACTCGGTTACTAACGTAACCTCGGTTCTCTCTAGAGAGGGAACGAGTACTGCGTAATAGCTTACGCTAGGGGAAAAACTCTTTTCCGCGAGATATTGAAGCCAAAAATTATCCTTAATTTTTTATTAATGTAAAACGCTTTGCAGCAGCAAGCAGACATAGGCGAAACAGCTCGCGCGCCTATTGGTTGCTCTGCAGCAAATGCAGCAGCCTATCGAGAGAGACTCTGCGTGACGTAATGACCAATGGGGGCAGTTCGCGCCCATATCGTCACGTCCCGCCAGAAGGGGCGTGGTCTCACCCTATAAATATGCTCGTTAGGCTGATACAAGCTGGTTTTTATCACTGAAGCGAACCAGAGCATATTCCAAGCACGGCAAGATACGCAGTACTCGTTCCCTCTCTAGAGAGAACCGAGGTTACGTTAGTAACCGAGTACGTTCTCTTACGAGAGTATCTCTCGTACTGCGTAATAGCTTACGCTAGGGGAACACAATGCAACACGCCGTGCGTACAGGGATCCAACACCAAAGTCCCGGGGGCCGAAGCCCAGGGCTCATGTAGTGCATAATCACCATAAACTCACATAGAGTGGAGGAAGAGAGGCTGGAAGCGTCATTCCCTATAAAAAAGCACCCAGCGGGGCTATTATATGACAATAAAACGCGCAGCCAAGGTGAAAGCTTTCAGCCTGATCTGGGTGGCCATACGTGTGTCAACACTCATGGGGCTGCAGTAAACTCAGCATCTGGGCCGCACAGCGGGGCAGATAGCACTGAATTTTAGACCGCCAAAAGCTTAGCTTGTAAGGCGGGTACCTCCAGGTTATAGTATTTTATAAATGTAGACGGCGAGGCCCAGCCCGCGGCCGTACAGATATCTTGCAGGGAAACCCCGCTCGACCATGCCCACAAAGAGGCCACGCCTCTCGTGGAGTGCGCCCTGACACCCAAGGGGCACTGTAGGCCCTTCGCAGAGTAAGCGAGCGCAATGGCATCCACTATCCATCTGGATAGGCTCTGTTTTGAGGCGGCGAGTCCCTTGGAACGCCCGCCAAACAAAACAAAAAGCTGCTCCGTCTGTCTGAAAACAGACGAGCGTGACACTTAAGCTCTCAATGCCCTGACGGGGCAAAGGAGACTCGCATCCTCCTCCTCACTGAGAACCGGAAGGGCGGACAGGGAAATTACCTGGGCCCTGAACAGTGTATTGAGGGATTTCGGGACATACCCGTGCTTTGGTTTGAGAATGACCTTCGAGTCATTAGGCCCAAACTCCATACACGACGCGCTTACTGAAAGCGCCTGTAAGTCCCCTATGCGCTTCACTGAAGCGAGAGCCATGAGAAACACTGTTTTGAACGACAGGTGTTTCATGTCCACCAGCTGGATTGGCTCGAACGGGGCGCCTTTCATGGCCTCCAGGACCGTGGAAAGGTCCCACGTCGGGACTGAAGGGGGCCTGGGAGGGTTCAGCCTCCGAGCTCCCCTAAGGAAACGCACGACTAAGTCGTTTTTCCCCAGCGACTGGCCAGACACTGGTTTTGCAAACGTTGCTATGGCCGCCACATATACTTTGAGCGTGGATGGGGTCCTGCCCTTATCCAGTAGCTCTTGAAGGAAGGAAAGCACTTCCGAAACCCCGCATTCCACAGGTGAAAAGCTCTGGGCTTGACACCATGCAGAGAAAACAGACCATTTCGAGGAGTAGAGCCGCCTGGTAGACGGAGCTGGGGCGTGCAGGGACCACAACTCCGGGCGAGAGTGCCAAATCGAGCCCTCCGCCTGAGAGAGGAGATCTCTCCTCAATGGTACAGGCCATGGGGGAGTGCTGGTCAGCTGCATCAGGGCAGGGAACCACGTCTGGTTTGTCCAGAGCGGAGCTACAAGCAGCACTGGGCATCCGTTCTCCCTGATTCGTTCCAACTCCTGAGGCAGGAGCGAGACAGGAGGAAAAGCATATAGGGGGCAGCGGGGCCAAACATGAGCCAGCGCGTCCTTGCTTTTCGAGAAAAACTCCGGGCAATGAGCGTTTTCGTGGGACGCGAATAGGTCCACCTGTGCTCTGCCGAACGTTTTCCACAGCAGCTGGACAGTCTGCGGGTGCAGCAACCATTCCCCTGCTGGAACATTGTTCCTGGACAGTCTGTCTGGTCCCACATTCAGGTGACCAGGCACGTGCGCTGCTCTCAGTGAGAGCAGGTTGTGCTGAGCCCAGACCAGGAGGCGTTCCGTCAGCCTGTGAAGGTTTCGTGACCTGACGCCGCCCTGGCGATTTATGTATGCCACCACTGACATGTTGTCCGACCGGACCAAGACGTGGTGGCCTGTTACCTGGGGACAAAAACGCCGTAGCGCTTTGTCGACTGCTATCATCTCCAAGCAGTTTATGTGAAGGAGCTTTTCCCGTTCTGACCACAGGCCAGCTAGCGGTCTGCCCTCGAGCAGCGCTCCCCACCCCGAGGTGGAGGCGTCCGTAGACACCACCTTCACACTCGAAGCGGTCCCCAGACTCACACCTGACTGATACCAGTCGGTTATTTTCCAAGGTTCCAGAGCTGAAACACACTGAAGGTCGACCCTGAGGCGAAACAGACCCGCTGTCCATGCCCTGGGTGGAACCCGCGCTTTCAGCCACATCTGCAGTGGGCGCATGCGCAGCAAGCCCAACTGGAGTACAGAGGCCGCTGAGGCCATCAGCCCCAGCATTTTCTGAAACCTTTTGAGCGGAACTATCGCGCCGTGGCGGAAGGATTTCGCGCCGCGCTGAATATTTAGCCCGCGCTCTGGTGACAGGCGTGCTGTCATGGACAGCGAGTCCAACACGGTTCCCAGAAAGGAAATTTTCTGACTGGGAGACAGTGAGCTCTTCGCCCAATTGACTGTGAGGCCCAGCTCCTCGAGGTGCTCGAGTAATGCGGCCCTGTGTTCTATGAGCTCCGATCGTGATCGAGCTAGAATCAGCCAATCGTCCAAGTAGTTCAGGACTCGCATGCCCTGAAGTCTCAGGGGTGCGAGCGCCGCGTCCATGCACTTTGTATATGTACGAGGTGCTAGGGACAGGCTGAACGGCAGAACTGTGTATTGATATGCCTGGCCCTCGAAAGCGAATCTCAAGAATCGCCTGTGATGGGACGCCATTTGTATTTGGAAATAGGCGTCTTTCAGATCTATTGGCATAAACCAGTCCCCGTGGCGCACTTGCGCGAGGATTTTCCTGGTCGTAAGCATTCTCAACTGGCGCTTCACAAGCGCTCTGTTCAGCTGTCGCAGATCTAAAATGGGTCTGAGACCTCCATCTTTTTTCGGTACCAGAAAATATCTGCTGTGTAGGCCCCCTTTGCTCTGAGCTTGAGATAAAGGTTCTATAGCACCTTTGCTCAGTAGTTTCGCTATCTCGGCTCGAAGTAGATGAGATACTTCGTTTTCCACCGTCGTCTCGACGCGCGCCGTATAACGGCGGGGACGTCGAGCGAACTTTAGCGAATAGCCTCTATTTATAGTGTTCAGCACCCATTCTGATACCCCAGGAAGCTGTGCCCACACTTTCGCGTGAATAGCTAGGGGTAGAATGAGATCTGGGCTCTGGCCGAGACATAGTGACGGCAAGAGAGCTCCGGCGTGCTGTAACGCAGACACTTTGTTTACAGTGTGTGAGGCGGGGGGCGCGCCGATCGCGGCGGGCAGCCTGGCCGCGCTCAAAACCCTTATAGCAGTTTGCTGAGGGAGAGAGAGCGGGGCGAGCCCCGTGGGGCTTAACATGTCTGTGAGTGAATGTGGGCGCAGGACAGCGCCTGAGCTGACTGAATGCGTGTTGGTTTCGTTTTCACAGAACCCGTGGGACATGTGGTGTGTAGTGTTTGTGGGCACTGAGACGTAGGCACATTCACTACATTTAGTGCACAATCGACATGAGGCGATTTTGTTTGTGCGAGCCCTGCATTTTTGCGGGCTGTGTGTGTGTGTAGAAATGAGCCCTGGGTTGTAGGCATTTTCAATACACTCATAACACCATCGGCTGTGGCCGGAATACCAGAAAATACACCATTTATGTGATTTATCTGGGTCGCCGTGGGAACAGCATTTGTGTGCAGGCAAGCGGGCATGGTACTGGCTTGCTTACTGCAAAATACACTGGAACAGTCACATTTTCTGGAACTGAACGAGCGAAAATTTCAGTGGAAGTCTGGCCACGGCGAGACTGAAACACCGTCGATTTCCTAGGAGGCTAGGAAGACTTGTGTTGGTTTCGTTTTACAGAAACCGTGGTAGTGTTTGTGGGCACTGGGTTGTGGGCACATTTACTACATTTAATGCACAATTGACATGCGTCGATTTCATTTGTGCGAGCCCTGTACCGTGGCGGGCTGTGTTTGTGTGTAGAAATGAACACTGGGCTGTGAGCATTTTATTACACTTATAACACCATCGGCTGTGGCCGGAAAACCAGAAATACAATGATTACATGATTTTTCTGGGTCGCCGTGGAAACGGCCTTTATGTGCAGGCAAGCGGGCCGTGGTACCAGCTTGTTTACTGCAAAATACACTGGAACAGTCGCATTTTCTGGAACTGAACGAGCAAAAGTTTTTGGTGGAAGTCTGGCCGCGGCGAGACTAAATGTTTATCTGCTGCGAGAGCCGGGATCAAACATGGGTCTCTCGCGTGAAAGCTTCGGGTTCCGCCACTGGTTCACAGGGAGAACTACACTAGCGCAAGCAGATAAGAGAGCTTCATCACAGTTTTGTGTGTGTCGGCGTTTGTATGCAGGTGTGCGTGTTATACAACAGGCTCATTGCTGCAATAATGACATTCTCAGCCGCTCAAACTAGGAGCCGAGAAATGTTTAAGAAATGGAGATTAGTCCGGCCTCTCAAATGAGACTCTTTTCTCATTTGCCGGTGACGCACGCCCATGGGGGGCGGGGTAGATTTCTTATAACGTAAAGAAAGCTAGCCGCGGTTTTAGGTGCTTGATGCTGGCCCGTTTCCTTGACGACTCGCGGACAGAAGGCGGAGGTCCACAGAGCTCGCCTGTTGCGCTGCGGTTGCGCGGGCGCTTCCCAATCGAGGCCGATGCTTTCCACGGCCTGAGAGAGCAGACGCATCAGCTCAGTCTCAATGCCGGCTCTCTTACCAGTGGTCTGGCGGGAAACGCTAGCGGAGGGGAGGTTCACGGAGCTCGCCCAATCCTCGCTATCGGATGCCAGAAGAGAACACGCCTCGGTGGGTTCGTCAAACTCGTGGATGGACGCGGCGGCAGGCGGCGGCCGTTGTCCGTCAGTGAGCGACTCGAGCGAAGCCGGCGAAGCTGGCAGGCGAACCGGCGAGCTTTGGCGGGCTGGAGAAAGCTCGGGAGCGCGCTGGGCGCGGCGCTTCTTGCGGCGCGGCACCACGGCGGGCTGCGGTGAAGGCTCGGAGAATGATGCCAGGCGAGTCCTCAGAGTCACCATGGGCAAAAGCTCGCAATGAGGGCATCCGCCGTCAGCGAGCGCGAGAGCCGCGTGATCCTCACCCAGGCAGGAAACACAGATGACGTGCCGGTCTCCATCGCTGAGCGGGGCGCGGCACGAGCCACAGGAAGGCATCTTTAAAAAGACGCAGCTCTTTTTGTGAGAGAATTGTGAGTCGCGTCAAGTAAGCGAGCAAACACTCTCAACAGAGTAAATACACACAGAGTATGAAAGGATATAGAACGCCGGAAAGCGCAGCAGGTACGGCAGTTGAAGGCGGCGAGGCCAGCGACTCCAGAGCTCGTCCCGCTGAAAGGCTTGCTACGACGGCGCGGCTTCTCACTCCGGATCCAGCGATGCGTGTGCTTCGCTGAAGAGGTAAAAATCAGCTTGTATCAGCCTAACGAGCATATTTATAGGGTGAGACCACGCCCCTTCTGGCGGGACGTGACGATATGGGCGCGAACTGCCCCCATTGGTCATTACGTCACGCAGAGTCTCTCTCGATAGGCTGCTGCATTTGCTGCAGAGCAACCAATAGGCGCGCGAGCTGTTTCGCCTATGTCTGCTTGCTGCTGCAAAGCGTTTTACATTAATAAAAAATTAAGGATAATTTTTGGCTTCAATATCTCGCGGAAAAGAGTTTTTCCCCTAGCGTAAGCTATTACGCAGTACGAGAGATACTCTCGTAAGAGAACTCAAAGCTATTGAATGGCTTCAGATACTTTGAAGTCATGTGTTTTACTTTTATTATACTTTTTTGGTCCTTAGTCCCTGTAATTGCATGGAAAAAGTAGAACATAAAAAAATTCTCCTTTTGTCTCCACTAAAGAAAGTCAAACAGGTTTGGAACGACATGAGGGTGAGTAAATGATGACCGAACTTTCATTTATGGTTGAGCTATGCCTAGAAATTGTTTTATTTTGTGACCTGGTTTGAAATCAGTGACTCCAGGTCCAACACTCTCCACCACACCAGCGCCCTCATGTCCCAAGACAGTGGGAAAACCTCGCTTGTCCTTTGCCTCAAACAGGTGGTAAAGCTCAGTGTGACACAGACTTGAAGCTACAATCTACGTGATGGGAAAAATCTTTGTTTATTGACACAAATGAACAGTATTGCATGTTTTAAAATTAGTTGCTTGGTTTTGTGACATCTTTCATGGGGCATTTCCCACCTTGATTCGTATTTCTCCTTCTTGAGGTGGGGCGACTTCTATTTCCTCTATTACCAGGGGAGCATTGGGCTCCCAGGCAATGGCAGCCCGACATTTGATCACCTTTGGCACACAGATGGAATTGGTTCATCATATTTTATGTATTTAATAGTTGAGTTAACAACTTGAGCGGTTGCATGATCTCTGCTCTCTAACTCTGGTTGGAGGTTGTCCAGCCAATGGAAGCATTAAAACAACTATCTCATATCACTAAAGATAAATATTAACTCAATGAAACTGCAAGAACACAGTTTTAGTGTGGTTAAATAGTATCCGTTTGATTGAAAACTGGGAGAATTGCAAAAATATATATATATTTTAAGAGAATTAGAATGATTATGTTGTCACCTCGCACTTTTGTAGAATTTAAAACGCTTAACCTTGATATTATTTAGTCTTAATATGAACAGTAAGTCTTCATATTGCATTATAGTTAGTAAAGCAGTGCAGCAAGTCATTTGTGCATTGTAATAACACATCTTGCTTTTTTCATCACTTTAACATTTTTTTTTTTGTCATAGCTAGAAGCTATTAGTTTAGTTAGAGCAAAAAACATAAGCTTTGCGTTATATTGGATAGCTCAAAGCATCCATAACTGTCTTCTGAGTCTTATATCATCTTCATTATTATTATTGCATTAAATTGATCAGAGAGAATACTAATTAAACTTAACTGTAGATGTCTTTTTTTCCCTGCGATCAATAGGTCAATGGAAATGAGCGTAAAGGTATAAAGGGACTGGAGTCATATTAAAAATGCATTAACTGCTCTGCAGCACAAATGAAAAGAAACCAAATGACAAATTTACGAACCTTTCCTGCAGTGGCCATTTCCCAATGTAGTCGTTGCTGAGATGAATCTTTGGCACTCGCTTTTATACTCTGGTTTTAAATGGATGAAGCAATCTCTCTCTCTCTCTCTCTCTCTCTCTCTCTCTCTCTCTCTCTCTCTCTCTCTCTCTCTCTCTCTCTCTCTCTCTCTCTCTCTCTCTCTCTCTCTCTCTCTCTCTCTCTCTCTCTCTCTCTCTCTCGATTTAAAATTAAGCTATGATTATAGTAAAGATATATATATAGACGTTCCCTGAGATAGTTGATTTCTGATGTGTAGGCTATAGTGTAAATTTAATCTTATGAGAAATTCAACTGTTTCTTTTTCGTTTTTTTTTGTAAGAGATATTCACAGTTTCATAATGAGCAGCTTAAAGTCCCCATGAAATCAAAGTTTTTTGGCTTTTAGCATGAATATTTCCCAAGACATGTTTAAGGGGAGAATGAGGGGTGTGCCTCCACAGCGGGTCCGGAGAATGCTGGACAGATTCATTTCAATTTAATAACAGCTCATAAACACTTTATTACTAGAAAAAAAATTAAATATCCGTTAAACATGAATGTATTGTTCAATCATTTAAGACATTTCTCCTTGTAGAAACTTTTTAAAGGCTTCTTTAAAATTGAGTCAAGAACCCTAGGCTTCTATAGGCTGAAACCCACTGAACCTTTTTTGTGTCCCTACCAATGATGTGCATAATACCATCCTAAATAGTATGAATAAGTATGTGCCAAAGCAAAGTATGTTGAAAAGAGTATGCCAAAAGTCCCCGGATGGTCTACTATTTCTGGTAGATTGTCGAAGTGGATCCGAGTACACTTTAAAGGCTAATATTGCCCACAGGCCATTGCGCTTTGGAGGAGGATTAGGTTCAGACCTACAAACACAAATAAAAAGTGTGTCACAAATCACAATCAATCACACATTTCTACCAGTGCACTGAAATGTTCGCTCCCTAAAAAGTCCCACAACACTGTGAAAATCAGGAAGTATCAATGTTCGCTATGTTCCCTTAACGGAAGTTCTGAAGTACGAAACATAAATCACGTGAGCCAACTCTATAAACATAATGACACACGATAGATGTTTTTAAAAAAGAAAATACAAAGCATTCTTTAATTATACTTCAGCATAAACATACATCGCTGGACAGGTAATGAACATAATATAACTAACATTTATAATTTATTTACGGATGAAATGTTTCATGTAGGCCTATATGTAAAAGTATTTATCATAATGTACTTTACAAATAACAAATAGCAGTAGTGAAATAGTCATCAATGTCCCAATGTGTAGTGAGCCAGTGTCTTTAATGACCTTTCCAGTGCCCGCATTTTCTTTTTTAATAAACTGATTCACAACCTTGGAAGCTATGGGAGCTGATTGAGTCACACCCTGGATCCCCAGCCAGCAGCAGTGTTGAAGACCTTTCTGGTGTACACTAATACAGTATACTACAGTACATTCTGATGTGATGTACACACTAATGACCTTTAGAGGGCAGACTTGCACAGCGGGATGTCTGTGTTGTGATCTGAGGTGGTTTGTTGTTGCTGACTGTCTTGTGTCTAGCGAAGCCTGGTATCTGGTATATTAGCCTAGGGAACATCATCCAGAAACTTGCCCAGGCTAATGGTTTCTCTGTGGCACGAAGCTACTGTGGTCAATGCGTTCAAAAACTGTGAGTAACATCCTGTCAAAAAGACACATTCTGAATGATACGAGCATTGCACAATGTGATGTAATCAGACCTGCAGAGATTGCAAACACTCATCATGCTTGCACTGTCCTTGTTTTATCAAACGTCTTTATGTGGTGAAAAAGCAGTGTTGGGGAAAGTTTTCAAAGCAATGTGTTACAATAGCCTATTGTGTAACTAGAAACATTGTTACAATGCGCTACTTTTTTCTCTCCTGGGCTGGCCTTATTTGTTTGTTTGATTGTTTAGTTCTATTTTTGGTAAATACACATCAAATTATTCACAGGATGGAGGAAATGCAAATTCCTGTTTGTACAGTATAGAGAACAAACCTTTCAGCTGTGTATCTTTGATACAGTTCTTGTGGAATTTTTAAATGTCTATTAATACGGTATGTGAAAACAGATGCATTTGCTCAGAGGGTCCACAAATGAATCACCTTAAAAGTATCAAACGTGTCGGCTGTGTGAGGTTTGCTGTCTCAGTTTGCTTCAGTATGTTTGTCTGCCTGACTCAATACTGTGTTTGTTTGGTACAAATTCTTTTTCTTTAATTCTTTAATCTTATCAAATTATGATTGATATATGAAAACTCTTCAGTGCTGAAAGAGTGCCTTGTAACGTTATTGAACATTGTACAAATGTTTTTCATGAAGTTCTTCCAGTGTTCATAAGGTTCAATTAAATTGATCTTTGAGTGAGAATGTGCCTGAGTACAAATGGTTTAATTATTTTCTGATCATTGGCACTTACAAAGCAATGTAAAAGCCTCAAAAGCAGTTGCAAACTTGCTGGTTTGATGCAGATACATTTCAGTTTGCAAGCTGAATTAAAGTATATTTTCTCCTTTATTTTACTTATATAACCATTTAAAATGAAGGGTGAATCTCCGGCAATTATCACAAAGAAATAAAAAAGGATTGAAGTCATAAAATGTCAGATTAAGTATAGTCAAAAGCAGCTGAAAAACATTTCTAGTGTCGTCCAAGCAGTTCGTGTATTGAATTATTGCTGATGGTTTTCACATAATTTAACTTTAGGTTCATACCTTTAGTTTTATCTAAACCTTTCAGAAATAGTTTCAGTATGATTATTGAGCATATCTGCATAAGATCTGAGTAATCTATTTCCATCAATTTGTCTTAAACATTTTTAGAAGAGTCTGGAAAAATGGTTTCTACAAGCTGACACTGAATTGACCACCCAAGACAGACAGATATGAAAAAAACATTTGAGAAAGACATGTTGTAAAGTATTTAACATGTGTATCAGTGTTTGGATCAGTTTGGCAGGTTATGAGTTCAAGCTGCAGGGTGCAGCTGCAAATGTTTTGGTGCTTCCCAACATTCCCATGATTATTATGTAAGCAAGACAAATGCTGGAGAGTCTGGCTTAGAGGAGAGAAATAAACTATTTTGACGGCATCATAAATTGGTAATACAAAACCATTTGAAATGATTTACATGCTTTTCTCTTGTTTATTTGCCACAGATAACATTTTCTTGCAAAACTTCTCAGAACTATTTTGCCTTGCAGATGAATAGAAGTTTATGATGCTAAACATTAACGTTTACATGCACTTGTGACTCACTTCATAAAGCTGAGGGCTGGAAAATGCTATTTAAGAGAATCCTTGAAGCTCTTTCTTGAAGCTGGTTACCCAGCTGTTACTCAAATACTGCAAAGAGTGAGAAGAGAATGAAGGGAATATAACCATGGCCTAGAATATGATTGGGTGAAGATAATTTGCTTCTCATTTGGATATATTCAAGATGGACCGAATGCTGTAAGATAGAAAACAAATGTTAGTTCTATGTTTATACAAATGTTTTTTCCAATATTAACCTCAGGCTCAGACACAGAAAGATGAGAGTAAATAATGTACCATTCTCCAGTCTTCATGAGGTTGATGGCATCGTTGACCTGCTCCAGACTCATTTTGTTTGTTATAAACTCGTCAAGCTTTATTTTGCCGGACATGTAGTCTTGAACCAGTTTTGGAACAGAGTCCTTGCTCTTAAAACCTTTACATAAACAAAAATGAATGTGCTGAATGCACAGGCATGTCAATTTCCTTCACTGAAAGCCATAGAAAGCATTAATTGACAGCCTGCTTACCACCAAACAGAGATCCTTTCCAGGTTTTTCCAGATATGAGCTGAATTGGTCGTGCAGAAAAGTCCTTCACATCAGTCCATCCAACCATAACACTCACACCCCAACCTTTAACACACGACTCCAGTGCGCTCCTCTGAGGTCAAAGACGCATTAATTCACACACAGAAAGATTGCAAGTTCTGAAAGCTTTTAAATAAGTAAATAAATTCAGCTTTTTTCATATTGTAGAGTACATGTCAGTGAGGTCTTACCATTACTTCAGTGTTTCCCACACACTCGAGTGAGAAGTCCACTCCTCCATTGGTCATTTCTGCCAGTACTTCAGAGATTGGTTTATTATATGCTTTTGGATTCAGAAAATCGGTGGCACCAAAGACCTTTGCCTTCTCAAACTTCTGTTCATTAATATCCACAGCAAAGATGCGAGAGGCTCCGGCGTTTTTACAGCCCATGACGGCAGCCAGACCTACTGCACCCAGTCCAAACACTGCACACACAGAGCCTGGTGTAACCTTCACACAAACACAAACAAATCACTATTGTAATGCACCTCAACATTCACCTTACTATTCAAGCCACAAAATTGATTTGGACACTTTAGTCACTCTTAAAATGTATGAATTTATTTGCATTAGATGATAAACAAACTAGCATCAACAAACTTGTTTTATGTGCAAATATGTATACAGAAAATGTCCAAATCCTTTTTGGATTTAACAATTTAAGAAAAGCAAGTTTAGATCAATTCAGTTAACAGATTAAATAGATTCAGTTTACAGCTCTGACTTTAAAAGTCTCTACAAAATATATTGAAACAACCAGAATATACACCAGAATGCTCTCGTCAGTGTTATCCCTTCTTGAATATTCGCCTGGACCCGATGACAATGCAGTGCTGAAGTATCCAATATCCTCTCCCTATGGAGGATCCCTTTCCCACTCTACAGATAAAGCGCTGTGAATTCCGGCTCGCGTACCCCGAAGTGATAAAATAAAACAAAATTCTGTATCAAAATTTATAGGCAAGAAAAGTAGTTTGTTTAGGCTGGGTTGTATGAATTACAAACCTGCGCACATATTTTAAAAAGCACATAACTATAGAATTCTGAATGAGCATGTGAACGCCGTCAGCGTTAATCACAGGTTCGCGTTTAAAGTCTGATCATTTCGACGGAGGTGAATCAATCAAAGTTAACTTTAGCTGGAAGTAACATTATTCAAGAACCGCTATAACGCCAAAACAATCTGTTACCTTAAATTATATGTTTATCTCTGTAAAGCTGCTTTGAAACAATTCATTGTTAAAAGCGCTATATAAATGAAGATGACTTGACTTGACTTGACTTGAAGTAAAACCAAGCGTCAAGTCAAATTTATTAGCTCTTCACAATACTCATCTTTTCCAAGCAGCTTAACAGAAAGACAATGTTATGTCTTTAATGCCTTATTGCTTTAAAAAGTTTTAGGGCTGGGCAATATGATGATTCAAGTGATCATCTGGATTTAGATCTACCTATATTTTATTTATAGTGTTGAAGATAAAGAGTTCATTTATGCAGCCGACAAGAGGGCGCATCCAATGAGCTATTTATGAATGAGCCATTGAATGATTCACTTAACCAACACACTGATTCATTCTGTAATACACTGACATTAGCGAGCGCATGCGGGTTTGTGAGTTAATGAACTGTTAATTATTTATTAAATAATTAAAATGAAAATTACAATAAATAATTTTGAAATAAAAACATTCAAAATAAAACACTTCACTGAAAACACTAAAAAATTAAGTATTTTATCGGTTTACCTGCATATCATGTGATCATTAACAGACATCAGAGAACCTTGCTCTTTATGTTGTTAAATTATTGAAATATTAACTTAAAATCTAAAGTAAATATTTTAATCTTGTGTTTAAAATCTACAACCCCTGGTTTTACAGATGATGGTTCAGCCTAGTCCCAGACTAAAATGCATGTTTGATCTGTTTTAACTGAAAGCAACTTCCACTGACATATCTTAAAATATGTCACTGCCATTATTTTCTCTCAAGATGCAAACCAGTAATGTTTTTTTTTTTATTAATCTAATCTTAATCTAATCCCTGTCTGTGAAACCAGTCCTAAATTACTCAATATTAACTGCAGTTGTATAAAATAAAGATCTTATCATCACAGCTAACATTAACTTTTAATGTTTGTCTTTATAATTATGGGCGGCAGTGGCTCAATGGTTCATGTAGGTTGTCTACAAACCGCAAGGTTGGTGGTTCATTCCCCGGTTCCACCTGACCAAGTGTCGAGGTGTCCATGCGCAAGACACCTAACCCCAGCTGCTCCCGACGAGCTGGATGGCGCCTTGCATGGCTGACACCGCCATCGGTGTATGAATGGGTGAATGTGAGGCAAAATGTAAAGCGCTTTGGTGGCCATTG
Source organism: Rhinichthys klamathensis goyatoka (assembly GCF_029890125.1). Lineage (NCBI taxonomy): Eukaryota > Metazoa > Chordata > Actinopteri > Cypriniformes > Leuciscidae > Rhinichthys > Rhinichthys klamathensis. Next base: position 240,043 of record NW_026606799.1, on the reverse strand, counting down.
GGTCTGTGAAAGCGCTATATAAATGCAGTCCATTTAGCATTTTTCTTAAAGTATGCTTGTGCTCTTTTTCTTTAAAATGAATGACCCTTGAATTCAACATTTTGTAAAGCAAAGACATTCAGTAAAATATGGCTTAAGTATCCAAACACTTCTTGAATACACACAACATCTATACTCACCCCAGCTGTGTTGACAGCAGCTCCATAACCAGTAGCGATGCCACAGCCGAGCAGACACACGCGGTCGAGTGGAGCATCATCATGAATCTTTGCCACAGCTATCTGGTTCATGACGGTGTACTCAGAGAAGGTACTGGTGCCCATGAACTGCAAGATGGGCTGACCACGGCAAGTAAAACGTGTTGTGGGATCAGACATGATGTTATGATAATTACTTGTCCTGCCAGAGAAGAAAAAATCTAATCTAAAAAGCAAGAAATTGAGTATATGTAAAACGTTGTTTTGTGTTTGTTTCTCACCAGCTGCGATCACACAGGTTTGTTTTTGGGCACTTGCAGAATCTGCATTCTCCACACTGAGAGATGAAGAGTGGAATGACCTTATCACCTGTTCAACACAATACAGATGTATTAATTTATTTTACTTGCATAAAGAATGCATCTCAATCAGCTCCCTAGCTTATAGGTATTTCCCCGAACCTGTAGCTCCTGTCCATAACAACAATCAGACCGTCTTCCTGTTTCTGGCGTGACGATCGAGTCTGTCCCAAATGACCTATGTATGTTTATGCTGAAATGTAATTAAATAAGCCTAAGGTTTTTTTTTTCAAGACATACCGCGTCATTAGGTGTATTGAGTTGGCTCACGTGATTTATGTGTCGTGCTTCAGAACTTAAGGGCCCTGTCCCAAATGGCACACTCCGGACTTGTGGACTTCCTCAGAGTCCACACTTCGGTGACGTCATGTAGTGCAGACCTATAGGGCCCTTAGCGCGAGTCCGCGAGGGCGCATTGAGAGGTATTTTTGGGACAGACTCGATCGTCACGCCGGAAACAGGAAGACGGTCTGATTGTTGTTATGGACAGGAGCTACAGGTTCGGGGTAATATGCTGCCTATTGTTGTTGTGTTTACATATGACTCAGTAAAGCCCTGACATTCTGTTCTATTTATTTAATGAATCATAATGCGATCGTATTATTCAGCTCGCTATTATTACCCTATGTTTGAGACATCAACCACTGGTCGATGACCATAATGTTTGTATAAACTTGTCATAAAAACCGTAATGATAATTACACTTAAATATTTTCTTCTCAGCCATGTTAACAATTGTCCGTGAGTGAAATCTCCTCCCATCCGTTGTCTGATTGGCCTTTCGCAAGGATTCCTGGGTAGTTAAAGTGCGTGGAGCCTGCATCTATGCGGTTCAATGGTACAAAGGGGGCGCTGCTGAGCACACTTCAGAACGTTAAAATGCAAAATGGGACGGCCTACGGACTCGTAGACTCGGCGAGCACGCGCAATTTAAGTCCACGAGACCGAAAGTCCGCATGAAGTGCGCCATTTGGGACAGGGCCAAGGGTAATGATCATCGATACTCCCTGGTTTTCACGGTGCATTGTGGGACTTTTTAGGGAGTTTCAGTGCACTGGAAGGATTTTGTGATTGTGACAGCCCTTAAAATGTCCGATTCCCTGATCAGTGCCCTGACTACTACACTAGCTGATTGAGACGCACCCATTTCATTCATGAACAAATCAGTTAGGCCCAATCCCAAATGGCACACTTCATGTGCACTTTCGGTCTTGTGGACTTACAATGGCTGCCGTGTGCGCGTGTCCGTTAAGTCCGTGAGACCGCAGTGTGTCCCATTTGTCATTTTTAGATCTCAGAAGGGTGCTCGCGAGCGCCCCCTCTGCGGTCGATTTGCGCCCTTGATGCGCACTTTTGCCGAGCCCGCGCTGATGCGGACTCCACAGCAGACTTCTTCCCGACATTCAAAGCGGCGTTACGTCGCGAAATTGCGGACTCAGAGGAAGACCGCGAGTGCTTAGGGTTCCATTTGGGACAGGGCCCTCGATGGGTTTGCGAACCAGATGAACCGATTCATTGAAAAGATTCAAATCAGAATGAGGGTGATTAAATTATGGCACAGATGTTTCATTTTGAGTAAACTATCACTAACATAAAACGGAAGTTGCGATAGTCTTTTCTTCCCTAATGTGACGTAGCCTATAACCAAGTGAACGGCTTCTGGAATGAGAAAAAATGTATAGGGCGAGACTGGATTTTGTCCTGATCCAACTGATTAGATTGTAGGAAGTAAATGTTACTACCTAAATAAAGGCAGATCTGAATGTTTGCAGTCAGTTGTGGAGGATAATTTAGTGCCACCCTCCGCCGAGACAGACGTCATGAAGAGTGCATAGGCCTATGCATTTAAAAAAAATTATAATAATGGTGTGCACGGATAAATCATTTATAATAAATGCAACGTTCTATAAAAAAATAAGCATTGTCAATTTTGATTTCATGGTGACTTTAAAGGAGAAATAAATACATGGAAAGGCATTGTTAAAATGTCGTTTTAGTTAATGACCTGGTTTGAAATCAGTGACTCCAGGTCCAACACTCTCCACCACACCAGCGCCCTCATGTCCCAAGACAGTGGGAAAACCTCGCTTGTCCTTCCCTTCAAACAGGTGGTAGAGGTCAGTGTGACACACACCTGTAGCTACAACCTTCAAGACAGGAGAAAAACTTTTTAATCAATAAGTTAACAATATCACAGTATTATCTGATTTTACAACTTGCATGGGGCATTTCCCACCTTGATTCGTATTTCTCCTTCTTGAGGTGGGGCGACTTCTATTTCCTCCATCATCAGGAGAGCATTGGGCTCCCAGGCAACGGCAGCCCGACATTTGATCACCTTTGGCAGAAAGAAGAGATCGGTTCAGCATGTTTTATAGATATTTAATGGTTGACTACTGATGTTTATATAACTGCTGAACTTGAGCGCTTGCATGATCTACACTCTCTAACCGTAGTTGGAGGTTGTCCAGCTGTTTGGCTGAAGCCAATGGAAACATGAAACATCTGTTTTTAGAGCCACAAATATCTGTGATTTCACAATAGCAGATAAATATTAACCCAATGAAATTGCCAGAGCACATTTTGTAGTTTTATCATGGTTTACTATAGTTTCCATTTGACAGAAAACTGGCAGAAGGACCAATAAAATCCAGAAGAAGAAGAAAAAAAACATTCTTTTTTAAAAGTATTTGGAAATATGTACATTGGTTATATGTACATTTGTCACCTTATTTTTACATGTGACATCTACATCTCTTATATATATATATATATATATATAATATTATATATATATATATATATATTCTTTATATACTCAGTATTATTATTATTATTATTATTAGCAATGCAGCAAATCAATATTGCATCGCAGCATATCATATACACAAGTTTTATATTGTATGTGAATTGTATGCATTGATCTTACATATTTTAGCCAGTTTTGGGCTTAAGCCTGGCTTAAAGCATCAACAACAGTCTTATGAGAGTCTTATCAAAACTTTGGCATTAAATTGATCAAATAGAATCTTATTTGCAGATGTATTTGCATTGTAAATTTTTCCTCATCAATAGGTCAATGGAAATGAGCGTAAAGGTAAAGGGACTGAAGTCATATAAAAAATGCATTAACTTCTCTGCAGCACAAATGAAAAGAAATTAAAAGACATGTTTACGAACCTTTCCTGCAGTGGCCATTTCCCAATGTAGTCGTTACTGAGATGAATGCAAAGAGAGACAGAGAATCTTTGGCCCTCGCTCTTATATTCTGGATGAAGCAATTTCTCTCTCTCTCTCTCTCTCCCTTGCTCTCCCTCTTTCTCTCTCTCTCTCTCTCTCTCTCTCTCTCTCTCTCTCTCTCTCTCTCTCTCTTTTACTGAACTAAAATTAACATATTATTAACTATATATACATACAGTCAAACCAAAAATTATTCAGACACCAGATATAATTTGTGATATTTTTTTACTAGTGGGTACAGGACACTAACAACAGTCTAACAGAAGTATGGCCAAAACCAGTGAAATATCAATAACAAAATAAGAGGGATCATATTCAAAATGCATGTTATTTTTTATTTAGTACTGTCCTGAATGAGATATTTTACACAAAGGATGTTTACATTTAGTCCCATTAAAAAGTTTAAATACCCTTGATTCTTAAAACTGTGTCATTACGTGCATGATCCACACCACAACTGTTTTTGTTCTTGAGTTCCTTGTTTGTCCTGAGAAGTTAAACTGCTCAATGTCCTTCAGAAATATACAATTCTTCAGGTCCTGCAAATTCTTCAGTTTTCCAGCATCTTTTGCATATTTGAACCCTTTCCAGTAGTGAATATGATCTTGAGATCCATCTTTTCACACCGAGGACAATTGTGGGACTCAAACACAACTATTAAAAAAAAGTTCAAACATTTACTGATGCTCCAGTATGAAACACGATGCATTAAGAGCAGGGGGTGAAAACTTTGTGAATTTGAAGATCATGGTAAATTGTACTTATTTTGTCATCCGGGAAACCTCTGTTGCTTCCAAAGGGCAGTACTAAATGAAAAAAATGTGGACATCTTCATCCTGTTCAAAAGTTTTTGATGCTTTTCAATTAATATTTGCTTAAGTTCTAAAGATTTCTAAGCTTCTCGCTTCAAATTCAGGTCTTCCCAAAAGCAATGTACTGTTTGTGCTTTTGGGATGCACAGCCCAGATAGATTTTGTAGATTGCATTGGGAAAAAGCAATAAAACAAATTATTTTAAACCGTGATAATTTTTATTATGATAACCCAGTTTTAAAGCTCCCATACATTGCAGAAAGATGTGAAATATAAAAACCAATTATTTCCAATTAATTAATCAAAGTATTCATCACAACCCACCACCATCCAAAAATACAGCATCGTGGCATACAGTAAATGATACGTGGGTGAAATTAAATTATGGCACAGAAGATGCTGATTAACACTGAAAAGAATCAGATACATAAAAGCAAAGTGTTGGCATTGTATCAGCAATTATGAATTGTAATATTACATACAAACCAAAGTTTTTTTTAATCAGTACCAAAAATAATCATATTCAAACATGATTTTCAGGAATATGAAATGATGTCATCTTGCAAAGATATTCACAGTTACATAAAGAGCAGCTTAGCTTTGCTTAAAAAGTTAGAGTTCATTCAATAATCTTAAAATGTAAGAAAACACATAAGTGCAATAAAAACTGGCATTGTCATTCTTCTGTTCCTGAATATGGGTAATACAAAACATTCTATTGTTGCAAAACTTGCATACTAAATATTTTACAGTTATGAAATTATCCTTTGATTTCATTGATACAGATATTGTAACATGATTTTTTTTAATGAACATGAGCAGATTAAAGTAAATTCAACTAATAAGAATACCCAATAGGATTATACAGTGCATAACGTAGGTCTTTTAATACAGAGTCTTCCTCTGCTAAGACTTTTTGGAGCATTTGATTTAAATCATACTGTCAGAGGAAACACAAAAATGTCCCAGCAGCCCCAGAACATTTCACATGCAGTAGTAATGACACATTCAAGTTAACAGAAGGATTATTATTCCCTGGTATATTTCCCAAGACATGTTAAGGGGAAGATGAGGAAGGTTGCCCTCTAGTGCAATTGCAGAGAATGCAGGACTGACACCTGGGCAAATAAGAGTAATACATTCCACAACAGTACCATGGTCATTTTAATGACCATATAACTTGCATGTACAACTGTCATTAGAATCCGGTTATATTTATGCTCTTTTTCCTGAACTTTACTTTAAAACTAATGATAGTCAGCATATCAATATGCACCCATTTTGTTTATGCAAATATTTAAGGGAAGCATGCTTTTCACAAATACCTATCATAGATAATACACAGTTCACACCTGCGCTCACACTGGAGGAATCATTCCTGTAGATTAAGTAAATCCTCTGATTATCTTTAATAACTTACCCTCTTGAACATACCCACATAAAAAGAAGGCAAACGGCACAGATCCAAGTATACGGTTTGGGTAATACGTTCAAATGACATTCACGAAGCTCATTTTTTGTAGAAAGAAGTCTCTCCTCTCTTTCACTGGCACAGGCTGTGAGTGGAAAATGCACCTTCATCTGTCCGTCCGTCAGTCACTTAACATCTGTTATTTCTGAATATAAATGATAACGATGCATAGAGTTCCCACAAGGCCGAGGGCTTGGATACCAAGAAACCAGAGCAGCAACCAAAAGACCAGCACGACCACAGGCTCCACAATCTTCTCTCCAAAGTAAAGCTGGGTGAAACCAAGACCCCTCAGACACTTATTGAGCTCCCCGAACAGAGTGCCCATCTTTTCACAGTCGTCCACCAATGGAACCTCTGGCGCAGGTCCTTCTGCTGCCCGTGGCTCTGCTGCAGAGGCTTCACGTGGTCTTTCTCTTCCCCGTAGGTCATTCTGAGAGCAAAGACAGAGTTTGACTAAATTATACAATGTTTTTTAAGTAACACAAAGCAGAAAGTGGAAAATACTGTGTAAGATGACACCACATAACCATGCGTGAGAGTGTCTGTGGAGTGTTTAAATGTTTGTATGTACTCAAGCTATATATAGGCAGGCAAAAAAACAAAAAAACAAGTTGGTCTACTTAGGTTTATTATTTAGCTATAGTAAGCTAAAAAAGAGATATAGTTTATGCTTAACAGATTAGACTGAATGCCTTATGTTATACCTAATTAATGTGACATTCCAACTACTCATAGAGCAGGCTGTGGGGTATGATGTGGGAAAGCTGCTGATAAAGAAAGGGAGAGGCAGGGCAATGTCTTAAGTTACAGATAACAGAATATTCCGCCATTTCCGAGTAAAAAGTGAAAGGAAGGAAGATAAATACACACATGCAAGTCTAAAAAATGTATTATTATATTTAAATGCAAAATTGTTAGAGCTGTAAGAGATCTGACAGTCTTAACGTACCTGTTCGCTGTGTGTGGGTCTAACAGCACGCTCGCGTTGGCAATGACACCCGCTTCGATCTCGCGTCCCGCATAAGACATCACGATGACGTACCTCCGTATCATTTACTATCCGATTAGTACTTGACATATTCCTAAAAACAGAAAGATTAATGCTGACCTGAGATAGGGCCGAGGGGCTGAGAACCAGAAGGCTGCTGGCGATACTTCCGGTCTTTGCTGTCAACAGAAAGTACATCCTGACGTCATTAGACAATCACGGTGCAGTCATAATAAAAGATTTATCATCCTACATAGCGGGAATTGTTGTATTATGTTTGTTATAACCTTTATAATGACAAAAACAATGGATTAGACATAATGACCATTATGTAGATGTGTGTAATAGCCTACATTTTTTTTTTTTTTTTTAAGGTCTAGCCTGTTTCATAGTATAATTATTCATTAATAAATCCGCAGTAGAAATATATACTGTTATTGAAGTGCAGGCTGTGTGTCAAAACCATGGTCAAAACCTAGCAAGCCAACTACGTAGACAAAATTTGGGGGCGTCATTTCCGACAGTCGGTTCTTTCGAACAGCTCATTTAAACCGACTGAGAACGATTCGGCTGCCCTTTTACGTCACGCGTAAATCAAAATCACATTTTGGTCTGTCACACTCAAACCTCTCCAGTGAATTCATATATCGTTTCATATGTCTGTGTACTGTTTCAATTTTATGAACAATTATGTTTATTGTAATTTCAGTTTACTTCATGGCAGCTCTGATTCAGCTCATAAAAACAAGTCAACTAAAGCTAAATATAATTTGCATTTACATTTTACCTTCACTTGGCTTATTTTACACACACGCACAAACACACACACAAACACACACACAAACAAACACACACACACACACACACACACACACACACACACACACACACACACACACACACACACACACACACACTATTCCTGTTAAACCGTATACTTTTCCAGATACAGTCTGTGATTTATTCATATAATATGGAGGGGGAGGGGGGAATCAACATCTCAGGCACGTCTTATGTTATTTATACGTACAAATGAGGCGATTATTTGAGAACTGTGATTCGTGAACGTTTGTGAACTGGCTCTATCAATTCACTTTCAAGAACCGATTCAAAAGAATGATTCATTCACATAGCCAAATCGTGTTCGAATTGTTTTTGGTAGGCGTCTCGTTACGTTTTTTTGAGACACAGCCTGTGATTCGCTCTTAGTACCGTGACAGCCAATCATAGCGAAGCACTGAAGTGAAGCGTGAACGTCCCTTATGAGGCCTGTGATGTGAACGACTCACTTAAAATGGCGACGGTGGAGCCGGTAAGTGAATAAACTTCACAAATATTATTTTACACTTTCCTATCTTTTCACGCTAAACTACAAAACGGCCTTCATTTAACAATAAGTTACTTAGTTTTAGGCTAAACTGACGTTTAAATTTCATCCTCTGTAAACTTTTAAAAAGTTTTTCGGCTTGTTTGAATGTATGGCTTAAAGTTTGGCTGAAAGTTGACAAGGCTTGTTCCAGTCACGTAAGGGATTTAATTGCTTTTCCAGATGTCTGTTCGTCACTACTACCCTTTATGCATGTAGCCACAATTTGAAACTTGTTTAATTTTCTTTCTGGAAGAAAGCGAACCCGTCACAGCACAGCTGTCAAAAACTAAGACAGCGAATGAGGAAAGTGAAGTGAAGTGAATTGTATTGTAACGACACCATGCTGGATCAAACCATGAAAGCGGTGTCAAACCACAGTTTATTCACAGCTGTTAAAATCTGAATGAATGACAGTAATGAATGACTGTGAACACTTCTAGTTCTCTCACACAGCTCAGGTTTGATTAAATTAAGTTTAAGAAAAACTAACAGTGACTACAGTCCTCAGACTTGCAGCAGATACAACACAATTACATTAAAGTACCAGGTATTGCATTGGTCTCAGGTGTTGAATCAATTTTGTTCTCTATGCTTTATTTAATTTAAATAATGGAAAATAAATGATTGTTGTCTACAGTAAGTCCAACAGTTGTGTGTTCACACTGGCTGCTTTGATGTGAACTTGAATGTATTAGGTAAAAAAAAAAACTAATCTTTAAAATTTTCCTGCCCAGGAAATAAACTCAAATTCTTGCAAGAGTGAAGAGGAGAACTCCGAAGAGACCAATCAGGAGATTGTCAGCCCTGAGAGCTACATCAAACATCCTCTACAGAACAGGTTGAGTGAATGAATGCACTTGTTTTTAGGGACACACATAATGTTATTTCCAATAAAACGCTAGTTCCTAAGTATATTTTTTAGTTTTTAATATATACAAATTACACATTTCCTCTGTATAATTTTATACTTTAAGAGTATTGTTTAGATTTCTAGATTCTGTAAAAATGTTGTTGATGTTATTTATGTTTTTCCCCTAAAGATGGTCTTTATGGTTCTTCAAAAATGACAAGAGCAAAACATGGCAGGCCAATCTCAGACTGATCTCCAAATTTGACACAGTAGAGGATTTTTGGGCGTAAGACTTCGTTTTTGTACCAAGAGATAAGCATAGCCTACATTTCAGTCCCCCCCCCCCCCCCCCCCCCCCCCCAATTACTTGACCAGTTTAATTTACTTTATGAATCTCTTCTTTATAGGCTTTATAACCACATTCAGCTCTCCAGTTATTTGATGTCAGGATGTGACTATTCTCTTTTCAAGGTAGGCTTCCCTCATAACTGCTATGTAATTTATGGGATAATTCACCCAAAAGTAAAAAAAAATTAATGATTCTTACTAGGACTGGTTGGTAAATATCCCTAACTTTCAGCACAACAATTGAATGGGGATGTCATCTTGGGTGGGGTGAACTTTGGCACAGAACTCACGATGCCACCAGTGCGACACATCCTCAGTTGTGTGCCCGACCTAATTGGGTGTTTCGGCCACTTATCACAAGACGCCCACCACGGGTTGATCAGACCCGGGTGTGTGTCGCACGGTGGTGACACCATGCGATCATTTGGCAGCCCATGTTGCGTCCCTACGTTTACGTCCCTATCATCAGCTTTAAATTAAAGCTCTGTGAAATGTTACCCAATATATACAAACACATTATCAAGACTTCAAGAACTAATTGACCCATTGCTAAGCCGCAGCAAAATATTACTGACCAATCGTACTGAGTATCTGTTGCCATCTGTCAAATTATCTGATGAGCTGTTCTTTTATAACTTGAAGTCAATGACTTGATTAAGTCAAGTGTTTGGATTGACTTTACAGACGCAATCCAAAAATATAGTGAAATCCAAATCTTAAAATAAACGTTGAGCAGTTTATGCTGTGCAAGTTAACGTTACTTAATTATCTTTTTTTCTTTACATAGATTCTTATAATTTGTTATTCTGTAATTTTTTAAAGAAAACAAAAACAAATAAAATGCTTTGCAGTGTCACAAATAATTACAATCTGTCAGCTTTGACCTTTTTATGAGCACTTTTAGATTGTTGTTCTATTTGTGGAGATCTCCAGTGGAGGGTGGAGTTTAAGGGTCAGTTGCCGAAAGCATAGCGTTTGCAAAATATTGTTTTTGTACTTTTATTCTTTTTTTGAAAGTAGATTTTTGCTTTAGCGTTGCTTGCTGCTTTCTAGCGGTAGTGTACGAGATACTCCAGATAACTGTGGACTTTGGTTTGTGCTTGGGTTGCAGGATGGTATTGAGCCCATGTGGGAGGATGAGAGGAATAAAAAAGGAGGCCGCTGGCTCATCACTCTCAACAAGCAGCAGAGGAAGTATGACCTGGACCGCTTTTGGTTGGAAACTGTAAGAGTTCTGAGTTAGTCACTGAACACCTCCCTCAACATGCACGCAAGTAATTCATGTGCTTCTGTTACAGCCCTGACTCTCAAACACTCACCTGTGTCATTCCTACAGCTGCTGTGCCTCATCGGTGAGACCTTTGACGACTACAGCGATGAAGTGTGCGGGGCTGTAGTCAATATCCGAACGAAAGGCGATAAAAATCGCTGTCTGGACATCTGATTACGAGAACAGAGATGCTGTAACGCACATAGGGTGAGACTCTAATGCATTCATGCTACATATAAATCAGGGGTGCCCAATGCCTGCAGAGTTCAAATCCAACACGCCTGTCTGTAATGATCAAGTTCTTCTGAAGATCTTACTTAGCTGGTTCAGTTGTGTTTGATCACGTTTAGTGCTGAACTTTGCAGGAAGTTAGATCTGCAGGAACAGGATTGGGCACCCCTGATATAAATGATAATATACTCAACCTGGTAAAATGTGTAATTGTGTTTGTTTGGCAGGAGGGTGTACAAGGAACGGTTAGGCATCCCTATGAATATGACCATTGGCTACCAGTCTCATGCTGACACGGCCACTAAGAGTGGCTCCACTACTAAGAACAAGTTTGTGGTCTGAATATCTTCAAGGGCCTGAATTCTCTCTCTCTCTCTCTCTCTCTCTCTCTCTCTCTCTCTCTCTCTCTCTCTCTCTCTCTCTCTCTCTCTCTCTCTCTCTCTCTCTCTCTCTCTCTCTCTCTCTCTCTCTCTCTCTCTCTCTCTCTCTCTCTCTCTCTCTCTCTCTCTCTCTCTCTCTCTCTGCCACTCTCTCTCTCTCTCTCTCTGCCACTTAAAACCAAAGCAAAAAAAACAGACTGGACTCTGAACTGCAACATTTTTCCGCAAAAGCCCTTCGCAAGCGCACTCCTGGGCTTCTGCTTGTACAAATGAGGATTGCAGCACAGACAAAGTTTGAAAATAACAGTGTTGCTTATTACATTCAAACACATTTTATAAGTATTACCATGTACCATGCTACACTACACATGTTCCCACCAAACATTCACACATCACTACACAGTTTCCCTAAGAAAAAAATGAGTATTCAAAAATCACATTCACTGTTTACCCCTGGCAAGTCTTGTTCAGAGTTATTTAAGTATTTAATGTTTTTTTTTTTTTTTTGTAAGAAATTGTCAATTTATTTAATGGCAGAGGAAAGGAAATGTCTGTCTTCTTTTATCCAGCAGCCTTGCTGCTTCAGTGCCTTTTGAACATAAACATTTTTAATTTATTCAGATTAATCCTCAACATTTTATTGAGAGGGTATTTGGCCATTGAGTGCATGTAATCAAGCTAATCTACATAGAGCTGCCATCTTTAAGCATTAACATGATTAAATTTGGGGGTTTGCAATTCAAGAAGTGTTTTTTATATTGTGAGTTTTCAATGCATCATAAGTTTACATTCCTTATTAGAACAGTAAACTGTGGGACTTTATTGCAATGCTGTAATAGAATTTTGCTTGTCTGGATGTCATTGGCTTGATTTGACTCTTCAAAAAGATAGCAGCATTATCAAATAGGCTCTGAAAATAAAATAGATTCATATCGATTCAATTTATTCCAGGCGTCTTGGTATTTATCACCACAGTGATGCAATTTAACAACTCAGATTTTTGTAGATCACTTTAGCATTAAGTGCCATTTATTTCCTTTTTTTGTGAACTCTACATGTTTAACATTCAGATTTGAAATCTCACAATCAATAACCTAATCACCATTGAGGTTTTTTTCCCCCGAGACCTAAACATTGGTTGCAGTCTTTCTGTCTGGAGGTTTGCAGTGCACTGTATTCCACAACCCATCACCACTCAGTCTAGTGTCAGAGCAAAGCTTGATTGTGCTCACAGCCACAATATTTTCTGAATCCAAAATTAGTATCTGTCTATTTAACTGAATTCATAGAGTTCATATATAAGTTTAAGGTATCATGCAGTAGACTTTGAACAGTGCTGAATGATATTGAACCAGTATGTCACCTGATACTGGCTGCTAGAGCAAGTACAAAAGGTTACTGCAGGCACATAGAAAGAGAATAAATAATTATTTGTTAGCAAGGACTTTGTTCAGAATCAAAATGGTGTTCAAACTGAGATTTTCTATTCATCTCAAGGACAGTTAATCAATACAGGCATTTTTGTGGTTCTGTTTTTTTCTTAAGATCTTTTGAATGTTTTTGAAAGAATTCTCTTATGTTCATTTATTCATGTATTATTACAATTTAAAATAACTTTTTAACTTTAATATATTTTAAAATGTAATTTATTCATGTGATGGCAAAACTGCATTTTCAGCATCATTACTCCATGATCCTTCTTCAGAAATCAGTCTAATATGCTGATTTGCTACTCAAGAAGCATTCTTATCAAAGTTGAAAACAGTTGTGCGGCTTAATATTTTTGTGGAAACCGTGATACACAAAAGATCAGCATTTATTTGCAATCGAAATCTTTTGTAATACTATGCATGTCTTTGATCAAGTTAATGCATTTATTATTTTATTTTTAAATATATATATTTTTTTAATCTTAATGATCCCAAACGTTTAAATGGTATGTAGTTTTGGTTAGAGAAAACGAAACCTTATTTTATAGTGTTACCATTTACTTTGGTGGCATGTTCTGTTGCGTTGCGGGTGATCTTTTTGTGTTTAGTGACTTAACTGTAACATAATGATTGTAATGCCGTTTCAACATACTTTGATCAGTAGATAGAGAGATGCTTTAATAGTCGAACAAACAACGTGGGAGGGGTCCCAGACAAAATCAAACTTAACAACAAAACTCATTTTGTGATAGCGTTAAAAGAGTATTAAGGTTTAATGGCTGGGATCCAGGGTCACTAATAAAACTGCAGATGTCAATAGTTTTTAGTATCATTTTGATGTCTTCTGGATGTTTATGTGGTGCTGGCCAGCAGGATAATGAGATGACATCCTGATGTGCTGTTTGAGCTTCCTCACTTCACACCTCTAGCATCTCTAATGAGAGACCCTTGAATCAGTCTTAGTGACCCTCACAAAACTCTAATGAGGAGCACGCAGTTTGCTCACCAATTACCGCTCTCAAGCAGATGGAGTTATGCAGTGTTGAAATCTTAATTTAGATGTCTGTTTTTCATGTAGTCTGAATACTTAAGTGTGCATAGATACATACTCTGAGATGAGTAGAGGGCATCGAGGACTCGTATGAAGGAAAAGCTAATAACAGTAAGACCTCTGAACTGCGATGAGACTAAAATGCGCAGTGAGAGTATTATACAACCGCTCTAAAGAGGAAAAGAGCCACCAGGCATATGTCTTTGACATTAAACCATATCCAACCTATGAATACCATAGTATAAATGGTTATTCACTAGGCAGGATGCTCTTAGGCCAAGTTATGTCTTATTACTTGTTTGTTCTTGCCTCTAGCTATCAGAGAGCATGAAAGCATTTTCATTGTTACAGCAATTCTGGCATGTGGCTTGGGGTTTTTGCCAAACATTTTCAGTATTTTAACAGTGGATGGCTGTGATGTAAGTATGCAATATGTATGTAGGGAGAGATTTTATTTAGAAATGTATATAACATTAAATATTTAATTTTCAATGTATAATAATCAATCTTTTTTTTTTTTTTTTTTTTCAACATCAAAATTTTTGGTTAAAAAGTATATAATATTAGGCCATATTATATGGTGTGGCCTTTACTAGTACATTTAAAATGGCCTTTAAAAATACAGTTTTAGATTGATATATACACTCACCGGCCACTTTATTAGGTACCCCATGCTAGTAACGGGTGGGACCCCCTTTTGCCTTCAGAACTGCCTCAATTCTTCGTGGCATAGATTCAACAAGGTGCTGGAAGCATTCCTCAGGGAGTTTGGTCCATATTGACATGATGGCATCACACAGTTGCCGCAGATTTGTCGGCTGCACATCCATGATGCGAATCTCCCGTTCCACCACATCCCAAAGATGCTCTATTGGGTTGAGATCTGGTGACTGTGGAGGCCATTTTAGTACAGTGAACTCATTGTCATGTTCAAGAAACCAATTTGAAATGATTAGAGCTTTGTGACATGGTGGAAGTAGCCATCAGAGGATGGGTACATGGTGGCCATAAAGGGATGGACATGGTCAGAAACAATGCTCAGGTAGGCCGTGGCATTTAAACGATGCCCAATTGGCACTAAGGGGCCTAAAGTGTGCCAGGAAAACATACCCCACACCATTACACCACCACCACCAGCCTGCACAGTGGTAACAAGGCATGATGGTTCCATGTTCTCATTCTGTTTACGCCAAATTCTGACTCTAACATCTGAATGTCTCAACAGAAATCGAGACTCATCAGACCAGGCAACATTTTTCCAGTCTTCAACTGTTCAATTTTGGTGAGCTCTTGCAAATTGTAGCCTTCTTTTTCCTATTTGTAGTGGAGATGAGTGGTACCCGGTGGAGTCTTCTGCTGTTGTAGCCCATCCGCCTCAAGGTTGTGCGTGTTGTGGCTTCACAAATGCTTTGCTGCATACCTCGGTTGTAACGAGTGGTTATTTCAGTCACTGTTGCCCTTCTATCAGCTCGAACCAGTCTGGCCATTCTCCTCTGACCTCTGGCATCAACAAGGCATTTCCGCCCACAGAACTGCCGCTCACTGGATGTTTTTTCTTTTTCGGACCATTCTCTGTAAACCCTAGAGATGGTTGTGCGTGAAAATCCCAGTAGATTAGCAGTTTCTGAAATACTCAGACCAGCCCTTCTGGCACCAACAATCATGCCACGTTCAAAGTCACTCAAATCAACTTTCTTCCCCATACTGATGCTCGGTTTGAACTGCAGGAGATTGTCTTGACCATGTCTACATGCCTAAATGCACTGAGTTGCCGCCATGTGATTGGCTGCTTAGAAATAAGTGTTAACGAGCAGTTGGACAGGTGTACCTAATAAAGTGGCCGGTGAGTGTATACTTCCTGTGAAATCTGTGTGTGCGCCCCCCTTGCAGCTATAATAGCTTCCACTCTTCTGCGAAGGCTTTCCACAAGATTTTGAAGTGTTTCTGTGGGAATTTTGGCCCATTCATCCAGTAGAGAATTTGTGAGGTCAGGCACTGATGTTGGACGAGAAGGTCTGGCTTGGAATCGCAGTTCCAGATCTTTTTTGGACCTTGCATTGTGCCAAACCCAGACTCGCCCATCAGACTGCCAAACAGAGAAGAGTGATTCGTCACTCCACAGAACATGTTTCCACTTCTCCAGAGTTCAGTGATGTGAGGCTTGTATGCAGCTGCTCGGCCATGGAAACCCATTCCATGAAGATCCTGCCGCAGTTTTTGTGCCGATATAATGCCAGTGGAAGTTTGGAACTTTTCAGCATGGAATCAGCACAGCGTTGGTGACTCATGTTCAATAATTAAGAGGTATGTCCCAATTCTTTAGTCTATATATATATATATACATACACATACACATTTTCACAATAAATAACATTCTAAAACATGTTGAAATAGTGAACAGTTATTAGAAAATGTAATATTTAAAAATATTACTGTTTACTGTATTTTTGACCAAATTCATGCAGCCTTGGTGCATGAGCATAAGAGACTTCAAAAAAAATGTTTAACTGTAGCACACACACACACTAGGTTTAGAGAAATTCTAAAATTCAAGTCGTTTTTTTAGTCAGACTGTTATACTGAAAAGAAAACATTTGTTTTTAGTAGGCTATCCTCATTTACATGCTTAGATAATTGTCCCTTACACAATATGCACTTTCCTGTGCAGTATTTTCATCTGCCAATAACCTAAATTTGAAAGTAATATAGCTACTTGAAGAGTGTGGGATACAGATCTGTGAATATTATGATTAATGGCCACAAGATGGAGACTCAACCTTCACTTTGTCACTGCCAATTATAGTCACCCCCTCACCGACTGAAGAGCTTGTGCCTGTACATCACTGCCACTGCTCTCAACTTCACATGACTTTTCTGTTTGTTTGAGGAATCGTATGTTTCTGTTCTATGTCTGTTGAAATATAATAGCACATTTGCTTGGGGGAAAATGAATGTTGAACAGTAGGCTATTCCTGAATTCACTATGCCATGCTCAGGTATGAATGCTCGCTATTTACAAAATGCTACATAAATCATCACAGTCCGGGGGTCTTACTGAAGGGTGATTCATGTACAGATTTGTATCTATTTGCCTTGTTCTTTAGATTTATATTTGTACTGCCCAATAATTATTCCATTTTCTAAAATGTCTCGCTCAATATCCGGGCGCAGCATGACCCCTAAATGTTTTCCTGGCTGTTATTAGACCTCTGACAGATGAGGTTCTATTTCTTTTATGAGGCAACGGGTGAGAAACCGAATTGTCCGCATCTTGGAAACGGCACTCTGTCACAGTCACACACGCTGTTAAGTGTGTTTCAATGGATAGGATTGCTCGTGGCAGTAGTCCCTCGAGGGCTCGTTCTGATGTGCTCTGATGGTTTCCCATAGCAACCGACTGGCCAGTGAACGGCTATACATATGGTGTGTGTGTGTGTGTGTGTGTGTGTGTGTGTGTGTGTGTGTGTGTGTGTGTGTGTGAGAGAGTTGAGGAAGTGTGTTCTTCTGTTCACACTTAAACTCTGACACACAGCGCTGCACGATTCTCACTAGGTTCTTCTTTTTTGCACGGCAGGCGCGTGAAGAGACGTAATGAATGCATCTCACTCCAGGCTCCTTTATTTCGTGTCAAATTGCGCCGTCGCATCTCTGCGTATCTATTGATGCTTTCAAACAAAGACCCCTGGAATGATCAAACATGCAAAGAAACATCAAAGCGTCTCCTGCATAATTAAATAGCTTGTTTTTACATTTGTTTACTTTAGAAATTTTCATTTTTAATTCATAAAGAAGTAGTAAAGCAATTGTCTCTTCAAATGTTGTCAGTTCAGTGCATAAAGTCAGTCATTCAGTTGTCTATTTTAGCAAGTGACGGTGAATCAGAACCTATATGTCATTTCTGCATGCCACTAAAACAAACTGGAATTGTAAAAACTGTTGTTATTGTTTTCAAATAGGTTTCCTTAACACTACCTTACAATCTGCAAATGCTCTACCAGATAGTCCCACCAATGCTCTTCTTTTTCATAATGAAAAAGAGCATTTTTTTTAAAAGTTTTACTTTTAGTAGTTACAAGTGTTAAAATTCAGGAGAAAAGGGCTGTTCATACCAAGAATAATAGCTTAACAGTCTATATTAGCATCTAACCAATATGCTAATGTTCTGTTTATTATAAGCGTGCGCTGCAGTTGTTGTCTGCAGATTTAAATGCTTGAGCCATTTAAAGTTGTGTGGATCCGACTGGCTGTCAGTGTTTTTATCGTTCATCAGCTGGAAAAACTGCTTTGCAAGTGATTTAAACAGTTTTGATCCGTGTTGCTACTGTTGTAGTTGTAGTCTGGAGTTCCTATTCTCATAGAATTACAATGTTTAAAACTGTTTAGTTATCATTATAGTTATCTTCCTTGGTGTGAACAGGCCTAAATCCCCTACATCCCGAACTGTCTCATGGCTGTTAACAATAAACATGGATGCTAGCAGATTAGCCTGTTTGGCTATTTTTGACCAAAGTAATATTAGCAACCAGAGGTAATTCATCATCTCAAAAGTTTTTCATTTCATTCAGCTCCTTTTTTTAAAAACAGCATGCTCTCTTTGGACAGTAATGGATCACCCAGACCACAGAGCTGGCAAAGAGAGACAGGTGTGGATGTCAAAATTTGCGAATGAGTCAAGACACGTAGGCTACCTCAGTCTCTGTAATTTGCCAGCACTGCTCGCTGTGAAAGAAGACCCACATCGACAGGCTGTCAGTTTCCTAAAGAGAGAGAAGCATTACTGCATTAACAACTAGTTCGTTCTGTTCTGTACACATCTTTTTAGGATTCATATAAAATTGGTTACAACTACCTGTAATTACCTGTGAGTTTAGGTGTAGAATGCAGTTGTCCCTCTTATAAATAACCAAATTCAGTGGGTACAGAACAAGATTGAGCAGTCAAAAGAGGAGTGACTCTGTATTAATCTTCAGTGTGAATGTAACGTTTCTTTATTATTACACAAGTCGGAAGCGAACATACTTTCAGACACATAAAAGTAATAGTTCGTAGCTTACTTTTCCTCTCACCAAACAGAATACAATTGTCTTTGACTCTTACGATTACTAGTAAAAAGCCTAGCTTGCCCGATCTTCACAGTAATTGTCTCCGGGTGTATCCGGCTTTGCATTTGTGGGATTCCAGCTCCTGGAATGTGCAATCACAGTAACCTTTCATCTCTTTGATATCAGATCAGCATGACAGAATCAGATGATAGAGCTCTACAATTACAGCTGCACCTTTGAAAACACATTTGGCATTCGACAGAGCACATGCTGCATACATTGACGCCCCAGATACCGTTGACTAACTCATAACATACATCATGATAGATGTATATGATCTATCAGATCATATACATCAAGGTTTCATCTGTATGGCCGACAACCCCTTCTCAGTCAATTATTTTCATGTTAGCGAGGCTTAAACCTGATGGGGAGTGGCTTAATTATAACACCCACTACATTGTGCACAATTACAGGCAGAAGCGTCCTTTGTTTAGTATGTATGAAGAGCCTGTCATACTCCCAACGGCAGATTGCCATCTACACCATGTTAATAGGAATTAGACATGGCATTTTTGTGTTACCTAAAGTACCATAAGGGAATCAGCCTTCACTTTGTCCACTCGGCAGGGTTTCGTATTGAAGCTCACGTTGCTGGACAAGGCGAGTGCTTTGTAATCTTAGAAAAGGCGGCGAGTTTAAGGCATTTGGCTGCAGCTATTTTAATCTGAAGGCTGGAGCATTAAGTCAGACGCACGATAGAGCGGTAGAAGGGCCTCCCCGAGGGCTAGCTGGTTACACGAGTAAAGCTCAAGAGGAGAAAGCGAGAATATGTGCATGCAAATCGGCACCAGTGCCTTTTCAGCTAGTTAGTTCTTTTCTCTTATGCGAAACTGAATCAAAAGTGCCATGCGGTTGTGTCGTAGGGCTTTAATAATGCCCCTGCTTTATTTCTATCTCATGTCATTCACCCTACATTGCCTTCATGGGCGAATATCTCCATGACGACCCCATCCTCTGTCTCTCCATCTCCGGTCTCTTTCACTCTTTCTAGTGTGCGTCATGAAGATGAAAAGTGCCTAATCCCCTTGTGGAACTCAAGTCTAACAGACACACATACAGAATCCTTGCTTTTGGAAAGACGTCACACACAAGCGCGTCACTCTCTCTGACTGAGCGCGGCTTTACAGCGGGAAGCAGCGGATGGGAAAGGAAGAAGAGAGAGAGGGAGGATGGCGATAAACGCTTATTGTTCTTGAGGAGCCTGAACTGGAGGTGTGGCATCTGCCGGGCGTTGTCGTGGAGACAGAGTGCTGGCTGTTCCCTCTTCCCCTTAGCTGATCACTCAGACGCTGATCACAGGGACATTGATCCTTATGGCATCAAGAACAGCAGCCACAGGTAACCAGCCGCACGCGTTGAGCACGTAAGCCGTACCTATGCCGTGAGGTGTGTGTGTTCGTGATAGAGTTAAGACTATTTAAACTGCCAGTACATGGAGGTAAAGGTAAAAGAAACCGATTAAAAGTGCGTGTTCGTTTGAGACACTCTGCGTGTGGCAGGTAGGAACGGATCAGAGGTGTGTGTGTGTGTGTGTGTGTGCATTGTGACTCATAAAGGGAAAGTGGTGATGTATTCTGCCAGGGGTTTCAGCAAGCGCTGGTGTGAATTTCCACAGCCCGCTCCTGCTGCGCTTTAGTAGAGAGGTGGGAAAAAAAGAGACACGGGAGAGAGGGAGACATCACTGCGATATTTCATCAGCGCGGTGCATGGAAGTGTGTCACTAGTTCACTTTGTCTGTGACGGTCAGGTGTCTTTAATGCGCACGGTCTTAGCGGAGCTCCTTTGGCAGACGGCAGCCACCGCGATTCTCCCTCCCATGGGTTTCAACGGTTCCGATCTCACGCGCTGATAGACTAGAAGGACTCTGGAACAGTGATGAATGCTGTTTTTAGGTAAAGTGTGGATTTTAGGGGGTGGAGAAGGACAGTTTTGGGGCTGTCAGACACAATAAAGAAGACCTGCCTTCGAGAGAGACACGCAGAGCTTTGACTGACCGAATAAGTAAGTAACTTGTCAGGGTGTGATTCACCCATTTGCATTTTCATTTTATCAAAGTGTGTCGTCACATGTGGCGAGAGCACTATTATTTGCTTTAAACCTCGTTAAGACAAAATATAAACTCAGCATATCTCCAGGATATGCAGTTGCGTTTTCACATCCATTAGGGGCTGAAAAGGAGGAAAAAACAGAGATTGAGGAAATGGACCTGGCAAGTTGATACAAGGCTATTTAGGTGTATTGCGAGGTGAGCTTCTGTTAGGAGAGATATAGAGGACATCGGATAATCTGATTCCTTTTTAAATGAACATTTGTGTATGTGACTTTTTGAACTTGGTGTCATCTATAAATGAGATGAGTGTGTAGGTGTGACTGAATGTCTGAGTGCATACTGGTTTTGAGAGTGTGAATGGATGTGTTTCGAGAGAAAGTTTGTAACACGGCTTTAACCTAAAGACTCAAGACTTCTTCATATATTTCATATCAGGAAGGCAAGTGTAATTAACCCTAAAATCCTTCTAAAGTGTCGCTGTCTACTCCCTAACACCTTCTGATGTTTAATCCTTTGTCTTCGACCTGATTAAATCACAGCATCGTCTGTATCACCTTCCTACAATTCTTTACATTCAGAAATTCTTTTCCACCTCTATACTGTATATAACTAGGCACTAAGGGAATGCTCTGTAATGTGGTATTTGACATGGTAATTACCATGTAATTATTATGTAACAAACACAGCACAAATTTCACAGTGTTTAATAGGTTTAATCTCTGCTTTACTCTCATTGTAAGCTGCACCAACAGGTCTGTATTGACAATATATGCGTACTGCTTTTTTTGCTGACACCTTGTACCAACTGAACCATAAAATAAACTGTTTGTCTTTTTTTTTTTAGCACAGCAAAAAGGTTTACCCAGATTAGTCCTACCATATTTCAGGAAAGCCTCCAGACTACTTTCACAGAATTTCACAAGTGCTGCAAGAACTGAATGGTATTTAAATGACTGCTCAGTGAATTAAATCATCTTGTTTTAAATGTAAATGCAAACACTGAAGACATACCATTCAACTACTGTTTAAAATGCTTTCAGAGGCATGCAGAAATGCATTGGCATTAACATAAATAGATTTTTCTTGTATACTTTTTGTACACCTTGTCTTACTGCCAAAGTGACTTATTGGAATGTGCATAATATTCTATTGTGAAAACCACTCTTCAGCAGGAATGAATCAGGAATAAAGACAGAGTGGCAATTTAGAAAGTGGTAACAAGAAAGTGCCACTAAAAATATTGTGCTGTTTGAAGAAAAGAGTTTGATCCAGATTTACTTAGTAGATGTGGCAAATAATGAGTGTATTTCTTTTCCCTTGCTCGTTATTTATTACAATGAAACGGACATATATACTTAGACTTGTTTTACATTGCTTTTTTTCTTAATGTTTGCATGGGCTAATAGGGGGCGTGGTCTCGATTTACTGTTTTGTTTTATATGTCTTTCACCATTTTAACTGAATCTTAACTTCCCCGTAGTCTTGGCAGGTTCAGTCAGGACAAGATTGTGAATGTTGTTGTGAAATGGTTAAAATAAGTACATAGCCATCTATGGTAAAAACAAGCAGCCAACTAAGAGTAGTGATGTTTCTAGATGCAGAATGGTGGGCACTTCTCTCTGTAGTGAAAGACAGCTCAGCCTCAGGAATGTACTATGATACTGAAGTAATTGAGAACTAGTGGCAAGTGATGTAAACCATACTTCCCCAGGGGATTTGTAAATCACAAGTCTGTTTCTCCAGAGCCAAGCCTAATAAGTCTGACAGTTTAGCTGGCTTCATTAAGGAATTTTGAGGGATGCCAACAGGGTTACAAATTAGACACGCTAGTGTTAACAATCTGGAGTGTATACTAGGGGCATATGCAGGAGATGCCTAGAACAAGAAGAAGGGATCAGAGAAGTATATGATTTTACCTGGAGCACTTTTATTCATTTTTTTCCCCTCTAAGCTACAAAGTCTGTGTTCTATCTCACTCCAAGATCAGTTCAGTACAAGCATAATGCAATTGCATGTCAGCAAGAATTCATAACTTACAGTGTTGTTCATATACAATTAACAGTCAGCATAAAAAAAAAAAACATTGTAGGTTGTTAAATATCATTGGAAAAACTATGATTAAAAATACAATTTTGAAAATGAAAAGAAAAACATGACTACATTTTCAAATATGGAAAAACAAAAAGTGGTGAATGTTTCTCTCGTTTATCCGATTTCTTTGGCCAAAATATAATATTTATTTAATTGTACATCCTTATACCCCCTGGTTTCCACTATTGGGGATTCTCTCGAACATGGTGAAAAACCAGGAATGTATTTGGATTGGAAAAATTACAAAATTCTTGAAGCTGGAAGGGATTATATATTAAGCTAAAGGATTTATTTTATGTTGGGCTGATTTAAGTTTCTTCTGTCAAATATTACAGCACAGGGCCCACTGACCTAAAGATATGAGGAGATATGATCACTGTATGCCTTTTTTCCTATGACAATAGTTTTATGAAATATTCCAGAAGCCACCGCAGCTCACATACACACATGCATATACAAATATAGGTTTTGAATCAATGCCATAGAAGAACCATTTTCCCAAACAGTTCTTAAAAGAACACTTTTTTCCCTTTAGTGTGAAGAACATTCTTAAAATCTTAAGAACCCTGATCCACTATAAAGAACCTTTTTGTGGAATGGAAAGGTTCCATGTATGTTAAAGGAACCATCGATGCCAATAAAGAACCTTATGTTTAAGTGCTAAGCCAACTAATATTCACAATTAAACAGTTTCTTTATACAGTCAGAAGTATGACATGAAGAAAAAAAGTCCTGTCTGACTAAGCAAGTGTTTTTGCTTTTTAATTAGTCTTCCTTTCAAAGTGCCGATTGCTCTCCTTCAACTCCACTGGCCCTGATGGCCTCCAGGAGCTTCCTGAGCGTCCTCTAGAGAGGCCGCACACTAGCAGACTTTTTTTTTTATTACTAAATTTATTCCCCCCGTTAATGCTATGAGTCATCTTTGAATAACTACTCTTTGAATAGCTCCATTCTTCAATATTTCTAAAGGAAAGGATTTTTTATTAATATTCAGGAGTGGCCAGTTCCATCGGATTTGTGCCTGAATGTACTGTAACAAGGGTCTCTGTGGTTCAACCTTACATCTGCATGCAGTTCACACCCTCAGTGCCACCAATTACTGGGGTAGTTCTTGCAGTTTTTGTTAATATATTTGTTTCTCTGACTTTTGTTACTTAGCGCAATGCTGAACGGGAGAATGAAGTCATATATTTGTTGCTCCAGCTCACTTGTTAGCTTGTTTGGGGACAAACAGTTCTCATAGAGCTTAAGCCCGATAACTATCTCAGTAATCTGCATTATGTGCATGAATTAGCATATATCAGGCAACAAGCTAAATATGCATGTGGATGGATGTGTGCCTGTGTCAGTCATGTGAGTATGTGAGATTTTGTGCTTTTGGCACTTCCATCAAGTTGCTGTGAAACTTATGCTCCCATTGCCAAAGTAATTTCACTTAGTGTTTCACTTCACTTATTTTAAATTAAAATGCTTGACCACTGCCAACTATTAGGTATGCTATGATTATTTAGAAAAATGACTAGGGTGATGTAATGATATTTTAGGGGAAGATGTGTCAGTTTAATCCACTAGTCTGCAAATCAGATTTTTGTTGGTGGCAGTGGTTGTTGCAGTATCATTATCCACCTGAGTTCCAGGATTTCATGCCTGGTTTGGACTCATAATGGTAATGCAGTTTATGGAATCAGAAACAGATTGTTCTCAAGAGCTTCTTAGAGCAGCTAATTCAATTCCCTGGAAATGGTAAGCAAGGATAGACTCACCACCAAGAGGAAAGGTTCCTGATGAGGGTGAACACCAAAATCCTCATGAAGAAAATGTTTTGTGGTTGCCATGACCCAAAGATATTATCAACTCCTGCAAATTATTTGCTAATGATTTTTAAAATGCCATTTAGTTCCTGATTTAAATTGAAATCCCATATAGGATTAGAACATTGCATTAGAACTGAAGGAAGTAGAACTGTAAAGAACTGAAATACAAAGAAAATATACCCCCAATAAGTGTAATTAAAAAAAGTTTGTCAAGACAAAACTTAACAGCATTGTTTGAAAGTTTAAAAAATCCCCTATATAAATATTTTCTTAAATTATATGTACTTATTCACATGACCAATTTTTGGACCATGGTGTAAAAAAAACCTTTGAATTTATCTGAAATGTTATTCAGTAAATTTTCTGTACTTCTACTTCTAGTTCAAATTCCAATTCATCTTCATGGCCAAATCAATTCAAATTCACAATTTTGAATAACCACTCTTTCTAATGACCTCTTATTCTTCTCACCAACTCTTGAAATACAGAATTTTCTCTTTAGCTATTTTCCTCTCCCTTACATACTATTTGCTCCCTCTGAGGGTGTTTTGAGTTTCTCTATTCAAGATTTACACAAGGAAAGTATGTCAATACAAAACTTGGCTTGACAGCATTGTTTGAAATTTGTCCCCATTTTCATTGGCTAGTCAGTAGACGTAAGTCGTAGCAGCAAACACGCTGTAAGATGACCATGCTAAATTTTTGACACTGTCAGAAAATTATCATAGGCTATCTTTGAAACTCTCTCACTGACGTAGGACCACCGTTTAGGAGCCACGGCCACAGAATACGCAACGATTGGTCATCTTTTGTCGGGGACAGCCCAAAATTGTACTATCTGTACATAGTCCGGGCATTAGGGATGGGCTCTTTTGACTAGGGGCAGTAAGCAAACACACACCCTGCTATAATGGTAGTGACTTTTGCATGGGCAAGTACAATACATTTTCTGCATGAAATGTAAACTCTAGCTCTCTGTTGTGTTTGAAAATAATTAATCAAGCTTCATTATTAAGTGATTAGATTCACCTTTATTATGAAAGAGAATAATTCTAAAAGAAAATAAATGCAAAAGGAAATAACTCAGCAGCAGCTAAGTAAACTTTCATACACGATTAGCATTGAGGTCGTGTGTGTGTGGGAGGGTGTGTGTTAATGGTGGTAAGGGTTAGAGTCTTGGTGGTGGATTTTGCCTGCAGGGTTAATTAGCATTGCAGAAGCAATGTCTGGAGGCAGTCGGCTCATCAAATCTCGCCTTTCTCCGTCTCTCGCATCCCTTTCTTTTGCGTGTGTGTGTGTGTGTGTACATGCAGAAAATTGTGTATGCAGAGAAGAAATCAACAAGAAAGCATAAATGATGCTCCTACTACACAGTACGCCGGTGATGAGCGCGCACACACAGACAAATGCCAAAGGGAGGAGGAAACCTGTTGGCCAAATAAACGTGACTGCACACACATTAATGTTATTACCCAGGCGCGCAGGTGGAGAGATGAATCAGTATGCCTGATTTCTTTGTCTCGTTGTTTTTCCTCTTATGCGTTGCAACATGTTCCTCTTTCCAAACTACCTCTTCTTATCTTTTCACCAGCTCCTGTTCTTTTATCTTTGGATTTTTTTTTTTCTATTGTATCTTCAACTAGTATTTTATCTTCCCTTACATATTATCCATGTTCCCTTTTTGGGATTTTGAGATTCTCTCTTCAAGATTTACACTGTATTTTTATTTTCTGATAGTTTAGAGATTGCAAACAGTTAAATGATTGCATGTGAAAATCTGAAAATTTTTGTGAAAAGATTTGTCTTGGTGGGAACAGGCCTTTATGATGTGTATATGCAGATGTATTTGGGAGTTTGACATGATGTAAGATGTTCATCTTTTAAAAAATAATTTTTAATTTCTGTTTGATATTAATTTCAAGACTTCATGCTATTTTTACTTTTAAGAATTTGTTGACCAGGGTTTTATGAATATCTTGAGAGCATACGTTAATACAGGATATAATAATACAATATATTCATTGTAATACTTGTAAAAATATTTTAATCATGTAATTAGTTGTAACAATTTCATATAATTATTTAAATTATATTATATAATTTTAAATTGTTATTATATAGTGTATATTAATATATATATATATATATATATATATATATATATATATACACACACTCCTGAAAAAAAAAGGCAAAACATTTAGTGGTCTTTAAACTCAACACTGTAAAAAAAAATCTGTAGAAATTACAGTATTACTGGCAGCTGCTTGCCAGTAACTTACTGTAGTTTTAAATTGATGTTATTTTTTGGCAACAGTTTGTTCAAAGTTAAATGAACATTAAACATTAACAAGTCTTTATCTTTACAGAATAAAACTAAAATAACAGACTCATGCAAAGCATTAATGGGAACCAAAATCTGAAGGAAAAAAAACAGAAAAAGGTTGATGAAGATTTCTGGTTCCCAGAATGCTTTGCATTAGATTGTTATTTTATAGTTTTATTCTGTAAAGACAAAGACTTGTTAATGTTTAATGTTCATTTAACTTTGAACAAACTGATGCCAGTAAATATACATCAATTTAAATCTACAGTAAGTTACTGGCAAACAGCTGCATAACTACAGCAATTTTTTTACAGTGAATGCTTCACTGTAGAGGCATTTAGTATATATAGAGAGATATAGAGAGCTATCACACACACACACACACACATATATACACTCACCGGCCACTTTATTAGGTACACCTGTCCAACTGCTCGTTAACACTTAATTTCTAAGCAGCCAATCACATGGCGGCAACTCAGTGCATTTAGGCATGTAGACATGGTCAAGACAATCTCCTGCAGTTCAAACCGAGCATCAGTATGGGGAAGAAAGTTGATTTGAGTGACTTTGAACGTGGCATGATTGTTGGTGCCAGAAGGGCTGGTCTGAGTATTTGCCAGAGGTCAGAGGAGAATGGCCAGACTGGTTCGAGCTGATAGAAGGGCAACAGTGACTGAAATAACCACTCGTTACAACCGAGGTATGCAGCAAAGCATTTGTGAAGCCACAACACGCACAACCTTGAGGCGGATGGGCTACAACAGCAGAAGACCCCACCGGGTACCACTCATCTCCACTACAAATAGGAAAAAGAGGCTACAATTTGCAAGAGCTCACCAAAATTGAACAGTTGAAGACTGGAAAAATGTTGCCTGGTCTGATGAGTCTCGATTTCTGTTGAGACATTCAGATGTTAGAGTCAGAATTTGGCGTAAACAGAATGAGAACATGGAACCATCATGCCTTGTTACCACTGTGCAGGCTGGTGGTGGTGGTGTAATGGTGTGGGGGATGTTTTCCTGGCACACTTTAGGCCCCTTAGTGCCAATTGGGCATCGTTTAAATGCCACGGCCTACCTGAGCATTGTTTCTGACCATGTCCATCCCTTTATGGCCACCATGTACCCATCCTCTGATGGCTACTTCCACCATGTCACAAAGCTCTAATCATTTCAAATTGGTTTCTTGAACATGACAATGAGTTCACTGTACTAAAATGGCCTCCACAGTCACCAGATCTCAACCCAATAGAGCATCTTTGGGATGTGGTGGAACGGGAGATTCGCATCATGGATGTGCAGCCGACAAATCTGCGGCAACTGTGTGATGCCATCATGTCAATATGGACCAAACTCCCTGAGGAATGCTTCCAGCACCTTGTTGAATCTATGCCACGAAGAATTGAGGCAGTTCTGAAGGCAAAAGGGGGTCCAACCCGTTACTAGCATGGGGTACCTAATAAAGTGGCCGGTGAGTGTGTATATATATATATATATATATATATATATATATATATATATATGACGACCTCCAATGGAAAAGCCTCTCTGTCAAAAATGAGATAATAATATTGAGGAAATGCTCTCCGCACATAGTATACGTTCATCAAATACTTTCACTTCAAACTCACTAAATCCCAGCCTCAGCCCATTCAGAAATGCCGGTACTCAGAAACCTATACATAGGAGCCTGATAAAAATGTTAATATTAAACTAAAACTTTAGATGGACTTAGAGGCTTTTGCATCTGAGGTCTTCATATATATAAGGGGGAGTTAACACTTCTGCTAATTGACCATGTGGCCAGGGTCATTTATCTCAAAATTGCAAATAGAGTAAATATTGAGCTATGAATGAGTTTTATGTGTTTAAAGATTTGTGTGCTTGTAATTTAACCTTCTTAGCATCTTAAAAGTCCTGTCATTTGAAGAACAAATGCTGACAGGCTTGACAAATGCCCCCTGAATTAAGGCATCAGCAGCTGAGCCCAGACACTCTACTGATTGTGCACTGAATGTCCGTTAAACAAACACATTGCATCAGCCCTGCCAGTGAGACAGCCTCAGACGCACACAAATACACGTAAACATACTCATTTATTCCAATGAGGATAGCTGACAGCATGCAAACATGCAGGAAATACTATATTCCCCCCACGAATAGTATTTCGTAGGGAAACGGTCATCCAGAAACTCAAATGAGTGAAGCTATGCACTCCAGCAAAATCATTTGGGTATTATTAAAGTATTCAGTGAATTCTCACCTGAGCTCTAGGGATATGAAACATTCAGAGATAAGGACTTGATTGACAGCTCGGTTGCCATGGGTGCAGAGCTACACGGGGTTTCAGTCTTGTGCAATGTGAGAGACGTGTGAAGAAGCGAATGTGTAATAACGCATAGATCAATAGCTGGAGTCAATAGAGCTCCACTGGGCTGGATCAGAGCATCATAGAGATACTACAGCACACTGCCTGAAAGCGACACGCAGGGAACACACACAGCCCGTGGCACCTACATTTAGACACCTCTGTATGAAATGATCACCACATGTAGTTCAAGCTCGTGCTGTAGTGCTGAATTAAACATGAGATCCAAAGACCCTGAAGGATCAAGGTCAGCACGCACACGTTCTCTACCGCGTATACATGCTGATATATCTAAATATGCATGCTTCCAATGCTTCACAAACTCTCCAACAAACTTTGCCTTTTTCCCTTCAGTCTCAAATAGCTCAGACACAGCCTATTCACCCGGTGGCAGATGGGACACTGCGCTCTCAGTGGCTGTGGTGGTTTCACTCAATGAAAAATGGATGAGACTAAAATTAGATAAACTAAAAATAGACCAAGTTAATCTGCAGAATGTCCTCAAAGTAAGAGAAACCGCAGGCTTCACAATCTATGTCTGTGAAAGAGAGACACTTATGTAGCAATGTGGAGACACGGCCGGATTGTTTTCCACAGCTCACCTGCAATGTTTGAGGAAACGCTCTGATCTTTACTTTGATACGCTAGAAGCGGACACAGAAGGTTTTTGATACTCGCATGCTCACAGCAAAAATCAAGGAGTTTTACTAGTGTGATGTCTGTTTGTTGTCTGTATGGAGGGTAAGCAGCTGTTAAATTGGACGTTCTGGTATATTTCATCTGCATTGCATTGAGCAAGTTTCCTAGCAAAAACAAACTTTTAACAGTTATTAATTCCTGGTGGACCCTGGCAGACAAAACATATTCTCTAGCACAAAATATTATATTTTTTCCTATGCATCATTAGAGTACTGTTAGATGTATAAACCTGAAGAGAATGGCTGTCAATACAATAAAAGAACTGTGGTGAATATCACAATGCCCAGCCAGTTTTCAGAAAGCTGAAGGAAACAGTAATTTTATTTATTTATTTTTATTGAGCAATATAATAATTAATTATTTTATTTATATAGGTTATTATTAATTTATTCCTTCTTTACTTTTCTTTATAAACTCCCAACTTGCTTCAAGATTCTGTTTTATTGAATGCATGGTTCAAAAGGGTGCTCTTTTTTCGTATCTTGTGGTTTTAAAATCCAGGGTTCCCCCATCTTTAAAATCTCGATTTAAGCCCTGTGTGCAAAAGATGATCATTCGGTGTATTTCTGAGTGGTAAAGCTGTGCTGCCGTGTGTCTGTGTGGTAGAGAGCGCGACAGATTGTGGCTGTGAGAGAATTTTTTTTTGTAAAAGACTGAGAAGAGTACATTTGTTCAACCAAAAGCAGCTTCCCGCTGTGTGTAATGGCTTATCTCCATTCCCAAAAAGAGGACTTTGTAATGATTTACGGATACATTTTAGAGTAATAAACGCCTTGGAAATGTGCATCTAATCCAGACACCTTTAGCAAGAATTACATCAACGCGCTCATGCTCTCCCCTGCTGCTGATACTGTCACCAGATCTGCTGGGATGAATTGAATTATTAACTCATTAAAACTTAATAAACTTCTCCTGTCAGTGAGCTGCTCCCCATTACGAACCACAGGCTTAGCGCTGCCCCCTGATGTTCCACCCAGACGTGTCCTCTGTCTTCATTCTGACACTCACGCTGGCAGGAGAACGCTTGACGTGTTGTGTCGCGACAAACCTGATGGAGTTGTGAATGAAACTGAGCGCTGCCAAGGTTGAGAAATGCTTCTCTTGTGCAAGCAAGGGCATTTGCAGTCACACGCCTTTTAAGGCAGCGGAAATGTGGGAGCAGATTTCGTGGCATGCATTGATATTGATTTGAAAGGAAAGCCTTGCTCGTACTAATCATACGAGTGCTCGAATGAGACGACCTGTGCTCGTTTGGGTCAATTGGGCCAGTGCGAGGTGAAATAGATTTTTTAAAGAATTTGCACCTTGAACCCTGTCTTGGTGATTTCAACGAATTCCTGTATTTATCTATAGCTTATTTCTAAAATGTGATTTGTACAAACAAGTAAAGAAAAATGCTGTAAAAACAGATTATATTTGACTTAGTGAAGCCACATGTCTAAATTATACATTAGAGAGAAATAGGCACCAGGTTTATATAGTGAATGCAGGTCAATCTGTAGCTATATCGGTTATGAGAGTGCTCCACGGTGGATTGCAATTCACTGAAAATGGTCTGCCCCATTTTTCTGCCCGAAATTATGACCATTTCTCTTTAGGGCCATTTTAGAGCAATAAAGGGAAACAGATTCCTTTATGACTTTACTATTAATAATTGATTGAGAGTGTGTGCACGTAACCTTCCCCCAAACAATGCTCTTTGATAGTTATATTTTCAAAGCCATTACTACTCTCATGTCTCTCTCATAATGAGAATCATCATCTTGTATTATGGAACAGTGTGCATCATGTCTGAGGGAACATTTAAAAGACTGAAAAACAGCCTAAAAGCCAGAAGCATATTGAAATATATAACCAGAGCTTCAGGAATGGTCAAAGGAGGTTGTAAGATCTTCGATGGACAACATTAACTTTTAATTACAATACTAATTGGTTACAGTTTAAATGCAGGTTTAAATGATGCGTTCTCATGCAAGATAGATGGCTCATAAAATGTAAAAGTTCCCCTGCTGGTGATCCTTATGCTAGAGGTTTTAACTGTCTGTTTGATTTTCATATTGTTTGAAATAAGGGGTGTATTTCAAGTCAAGTCACCATTTATAAAGCGCTATGGATTGTAAACAGTATGGATTGTTTCAAAGCAGCTTTATCATTATAATAGAAATTACCGTAACAGATTGTTTAGTCTTTACAACAGCATTAGGATAAAGTTATTGTCCAGCTAAAGTTAGTTTTGATTGATTCACTTCCATTGCAAAGATCATTAGTTATTAACTTAGGGCCGCTAACAACACACCGTTCTAACAGAAAAATCTTAACGCGCTCCGGCCGCCCATCCGCACAAAACAGTGCCTGGCCCTGGTGTCTCGAGAACCCACTCCCTGAAATAGGTTCGAAGGTGTAAACGATTATCCGTTATCTTTGCGCAAACCTCAAAAACGCAAACCCGCGAAAACGCAGACGGCGCGCACATGCGCATCACGTGTTCAGTCCATAGGGATACGCATTTGAATATATATCTGTGCAGGCGTGAAGTCCTTCTTCACAAATCAACCCTCAACAAACTACTTGTCTGGTCTTAAAAATGTATAATACGGAATTTTTTGACGCGTCTGCGTAGCCACGCGAACCGATTCAACCCAATTCGTGTTGGTAAGGAAAGTCAGTCAATGGATTAGTATAAAAATGCCCAGGTTAAATTATATAAAAATATACAATTACAATATACCTTTTTTGTCTGCCTTTATCTGAATTGGTCTTTGTCTTACAGTGCTATTCTACTATCAACTGGCCTAATTATTTGGTGAATTTAACATTTTAAACAGATAAAGTCAGTCTAGTATCTGATTTAAATTACACATTTGTGATCAACATCTAACAGACCTGTGGAATGCCTGCCTTTCCTCAATTATTGATTTCGATTGGCAAAGCAGGTCTTGTGCCAAGGGAGCATGGGGTTTCCATGGTTATGGCATGTTTGGAGATGTCTTTCTGAAAGCAGGTTGTGTGTGTGCGTATGAGACAGAGAAAGAGGCGATCGATGCACCATGGGCTCCTATCAGCTAGAATCAAGAGAGGTCTTGCACAGAAGAGGTGTTGGGAAATTGGGATGGAACAAAGAACCTGACGTGCATGTATGTGCATTATAAGAGTCATTCTACAAAATGTAGGCTTATTTGTGTCCCTCTTAAATACTGCATGTACAAAGGTTACAATAAATAGCTGATGCCAACTTATGACATAATTGGGTAAACATGAACAAAAAATCTAGTTACTTGTAGTTTATTTGTTTTTCTTCCTGCTATATTATTAAATATGCATTTTTTTCTTCTTCATTTATGTATAATTAAAGGACTGTGTCACTAGGTCAGAGGTTTTCAACCAGGAATACAAAAAGTGTAAAAACAATCAGCTTTATCATGCAGAAATTTAGGTAATATCATAGTAGCCTATTTTACAAGTTGGGGGATGTCAAAAATGTTCTGAACCACTGCCAGCTGTTATCCATCCTTTTTTAAAGCAATAAACTATCCCATAACTATTCCTTATATCCCAACATATTCCAACAAATATGAAATTTAGCTTGAGATACCAAAATGTAATTTGCATCATACAATGTGAAACAATTCAAATTTTTCTTGTAGAATATCCCAATTCGTAGAATGACCCATAGTCTCAGAGAATATATTTGTGGATGTTTAAATTACCTGTAGTGACTAATCATGCAGCCGTATCTCTTATTGATATCATTTTTTCTATCTCTGTTTTCTCTCTGTAGGTGGCCATGCTGTTCTCTCCGTTCTCTTGTGCTCTGGGGCTCTCCCTCCTGCCACTCCTCCTGTTTCAGTGCCCCGTCCATGCCTGCCCTGCCCGCTGTGAGTGCTCTGTGCCCACGCGATCTGTGTCATGCCATCGCAGGCGGTTAGTGCAGGTGCCTGAGGGCATCCCGATAGAAACAAGGTCCTTGGACCTCAGTAAAAACCGGCTGCGCATTGTGACGCCACAGAACTTCTCCTCGCTGCTACTGCTAGAGGAGCTGGATCTCAGCAACAACCTGTTGTCATCTGTGGAACCGGGCAGCTTTCGCACTCAGCCGCGGCTACGCTCTCTCCGGCTGCGCAGCAATCAGCTGACCCTGCTGCCGCGCGGGGCGCTAGCTGGCCTCAGCGAGCTCACTCTGCTGGATGTCAGTCAAAACCGTCTTGTTATTCTGCTGGACTACGGCTTTGAAGAGCAGAGGAGGCTGCGGGTACTAGAGCTGAGTGATAATGAGCTAGTGTTTATTGCCCCACGGGCGTTCAGTGGCCTGGCGTCCCTGCGCTCTCTGACGCTGCAGCACTGCAACCTGAGCTCAGTGCCCACACATGCTCTCGCACATCTGCATGGCCTGAACACCCTGCGGTTGCGGGACTTGGGCATCGCAGAGCTTCAGGCACACGCCTTTAAGGGTCTGCCGCGACTAAAACACCTGGAAGTGGACCGCTGGCCTTTGTTAGAGGGGTTTCCAACCTCCACTTTGCAGGGGCTGAACCTCAGCACACTGTCCATTACCCACACCAACTTGACGTCTGTGCCAGTTGTGACGCATCTGTTGTATCTAACACATCTCAACCTGTCTTACAGCCGTATACGGGTCCTGCCAGCAGGGTGGTTGCGGGGAATGGACCGTCTGGAAGTTGTACGTGTGCGACAGGCTAACCTGCTCAGTGTGGAACCTCAAGCCTTTCAAGGAGCCTCCTCGCTGCGTATTCTTGACCTTTGTTACAACCGTCTCTCCACACTTGAGAGGAGCGTTTTCCCTGCTTCCGTAGCCCTGCAGAGTCTTCTGATTGGTCAGAACCCATTAGTGTGTGACTGTCGTTTACGCTGGCTCCTGGAGAAGACTCCACCTTTGCTGTACGGGGATGTTCAACCTGAATGCAGTGCTCCTGCCCCCTTGGCTGGGAAGCCTCTTAGGGACCTGATAGAACCTCAAATCTCTCGCTATGTTATCTGCACCAAACCCAGGGTCATCTCCATGGCAACCTACCCGTCACAGGCAGAAGAAGGGCAGAGAGCTTGGCTATATTGCAGTGCGGATGGGGCTCCACCTCCCTCTGTGTCATGGCTGACACCGCATAGACGGCACATTACCACAAAGAGTACGGGAAGAGTGGTGGTCCACACCAATGGCTCACTAGAGTTCCGCATGGCAGAGCCTCAGGATAGCGGCATGTATGTGTGTGTGGCATCGAACCCAGCGGGCAATGCTACTCTGTCTGTAATGCACGCAGTTAAAAGCTCGGGAATCAGGGACAGAGCCCTTTATGCCAACCGAAGCTTTCTTTTTGACCCCGACTACAACAACTCCTTGATTAATGGCACAGAGGAGTACACCATCAGAGTAGTGCTGGATATCACCACCATCCTGGTCTCCACAGCAATGGGCTGCCTCAGCTTCCTGGGCGTCGTTTTGTTCTGTTTCTTGTTGTTGTTTGCATGGAGCCGTGGCAAAGGGAAACACAGAGGAAGCGTGGACATTCAATATGTCCCACGAAAGAGGAAAGGTGCAAACTCAGAACTTACAGAAACAAGCGGGCCCAGACGAGTCAACATGAAGATGATCTGAACTTTTTACAAGAACTTCACGGGTTGCATGGTTATATGTGCGTATCTGTTGGACTTTGTGAGTCTTTGGGTATATGTGCTGCAAAGGATGTATTAAATCATGAGAGTTTACACGTGGTATCCCAATGAAAAGAAAGCAAAAGAAAAACACCAAACCATATAATTCGCGTCTTCTGCAATGTTTTGTATATGGAAAGCATTATTTGGACAGTGCAGACGTGATTAAGCTCAAGTTGTTGTATATATTTCATATTTGTGGGAAAGAATGGTATATTTCTATATATGAATATATCTATTTACAGATACATTAAAATTACCTTTCAAAACGCTGCAAAAACTCAAAGTTGTCTTCCCCAATAAGCAAAGTATCTACTGGAAAAAGCCTCGGCAGTGCTGTGTTGTGAAGTGTTTGGTTTTGCTCAGAATTCCTGTTCTCCTGGGACATCCTCTTCTTAGCAGAACCTCTGGGGGAACCGGAGAGTTTTCTGCCATTTTGTTGTAAAGATGTTAAAATGCAAGAAGCCGCTTGACATGGTGGGTTCCAGGGGCTGTATTCGTGACTCAGTGGAAGTCTGTGGAACTGTGTGAAAATGTTCTTTTCTTTTCTTATGTTCTGTCAAATGCTGCTGAAATGTTTTTACATTCTAAATATCTTGTTATATTTTCCAAAGAAAATAAATATAAATCGTACAGCTTGATAAGTGTTACTGTCATTTCAGATCTTATTCTGTCTCAAGTGTTCCCTATGGCACAAAACCTGCCAAACAGACATGATCAAACACCTTGTTAGACTTATTGCTTTTGGTGCTTCTAGTGTTTATTCCCTTTTTCATTAACTTCACCCCTTTTTGGCGAAAAGTCACCCAATTTTGCATGCAGGCTATTTTTGTTGCAAAATTTTCCAATCATCTGAATTATGGGATAGATTAACAGTGTCGTTGCTTAGCAACAGGCATATAAAATGTATTATATAAAAATATTAAACCTCAATGCTGTTGGTCAATTTGAGCTATGAGCTATGAACTTGAAATTTCACATTCATATCCAGCTTCTCATGAAGCATAAATTTAGTCTCTATAATGTATGTGTTCTCTAAACATACAAAAAATTCTTATAAACCGCTTAATCAATGTTCGTGAAATCTGGTATGAATGCTCTTTAGAATGTGAACAATTCTTCAAGTAAACATTACTAATTATAGTTTGGTAGATGTGTTGGAACTTGGCAGTGACCTTTTTAGGGCTCTTAAAAGCATGAAATGGACTTATATTTGCCCCTGTCTGCTGCATTTAACGTCGTAGCTCAGGATAGTCACAAGTGAAGGGTTTGTGATTGTGCATGTATGTACTTGTGCTGAGATCAACCAATCAGTGTTGTGATGTCATTTTCCTACTGCTCCCATGAGTAAGGATGGCAGTCTTCGAATTGAATATTTCCAGGCAAACAACTGCTATTGAAATGAATGGGAATTCTGTTGAATGGTGTCATTGACCGCTTTGATTCAAGTATACAAGCAGCAAAGCCTGTTGAAGCTCTATTGATTTTTACTTAATAGAGTTAATCTAAATTGGTCAGGCAGGAGTATTTCGAATTTTCGTCACGTCCTGTTTTTGCTGAGTTAGACGTGTTCCTGGGTCAACCTATTTTGTTCATCCTGGAACAACATTGCTGTCCAAAAATTTAATCCTAACCATATCTCTACCCCTAAACCTAACTCTACCCATACGTTATCCCTAAAATCAGAGGGAAATGATAGATGCATAACACTGATGTATTAGAAGGTGGTTGTAAGCCTAAACTTGACATAAACTGTAAACTTGTCCCTCAGATCTGATTGGTTGATGGGAATGTTGTTGAAACTGACACTCATCTGTCTGTAATTCTCTGTAGTGCATTAATATTATTTTTCTTTTGTTATACTGAATATTGAGGACTCATTTTCTCTTTTCTTGCTAAGGGTTTTTATGTGTTTGTTTTTTTTATTCGTAAACTCCTAGGCTGTATTTGTTCGATTTTCTCTACAGTGCCACGTTCTACAATGTTTTTAGTAGTGTCATTCTCATTCCAAATCTTGATGTCAGTTCTGTTACGTCTAAGCATTTAATTACCTACTTCTTGCTGTTCACATTGGACCTTGTATATTGCAACTTGAAGCTATATTTAAACTATATTCCTTCCTGACTCTATCTTAACTCAATTTTAAAAAGGAAAGACGGATGGCTAAACATTTTATTTGATATAAGCACTGCACTGAATTAAATTTAGCCTATCCAAACAGATTATTATTTTAAAGTCTTTCCTCCACTTAAACTGCTTTAGATTGATTGTATTACACAAAAGTGCACAGAGTTTTTCCATCAAGGCAATGTGCCTCAGGTTACTACTTTTTGTATTTGGTGCCAAAAGTGGTCCAGCTGTATAGAAACTGCAGGGTGAACCAATAATCTCTACCAGTACCTTAAAGTACCCTGAAGGTATGCTTGTCCTTATGAGGTGAGCTTGTTTTATTGCACAATCAAAAGCATCTAAATATACCTGAACTAATCATGTCCACGTCTATGACTCACCAATTGAAACAAAAGGTGTATTTTTATAAGAGCGTTTCAGCGTGTGCATCATCATCATATGACTAGTGTTCTGTGGTGAGTGCTTGACCTTGCAGTGTTCTGTCAGGACGCGTTTGAGGTGAAAATATGAGCAGGGCACCACTTTTCAATGTGAATGAGTCTCCCTAGAGACACATTAAAGGATCAGTAACTGATGTATAAAGGTCTTGCTTTAAGATGGGGTACTGCCTGCGACCCAATAGACAATCATATTAGAAGGACTTCAGGACATCAGTAAAGAGGAGAATTACCTATGAAATCAAATATTACTACCAACACTAATTATTCTTGAATTAAGTAGTCCTACTTTTGAGCGTTTGGACCAGGAAATTGTGACACATTTGTCGCAATTTAAGCATGCAAATTTCTACGGACACGGCAACGTCTTTAAAAAAAAAAAATGCAACATTTAATACTGTACATCCAAAATGTAAAAATATGCAATCTACTCCAGTTTACTCCAACACTGCAATCCTTCAGATCTAAAGTTTGTGTTCTTTTAATTTTAACTAAGAGGTCACTACGTGATGTGACATTCCTCTGTTGGTCACAAATTTGCAGGGCAGAGTTCACCAAAATTGAACTTTGGAAAGCAGCAAAATTGGGATGAGCTTGCATTTCCTGTCTCCCGCATTTGCATGCAAATGAATGGAAGTCAAACAGTGGAATGAAAAGTGTATATGGCTACGCCTTAACAAGCGGATAACAAAAACACAGTCTGAATCCGAAATCGCCCCCTAAACCCTCCATCACTAATTCCCTACGTTAGTCCACTAATACAGTCCACTTGAATGAGTGAATGTAAACGAGTGAGCGAATTCGGACAGCCGTTGAGTGTACATCGGTTGTACACTCGTTATTGCGGTGCAATGTGGGATAGAATGAGTGCACTCGATAACATCCACAATGGTTTC
Source organism: Rhinichthys klamathensis goyatoka (assembly GCF_029890125.1). Lineage (NCBI taxonomy): Eukaryota > Metazoa > Chordata > Actinopteri > Cypriniformes > Leuciscidae > Rhinichthys > Rhinichthys klamathensis. Next base: position 200,462 of record NW_026606799.1, on the reverse strand, counting down.
GGAAACCACTACAAATGGCTGTCCCTTGAAATAGTGCCCTATTTGAGGTTATATCTGTGATTTCGGAATCAGCCACAGTGCCACACAGTCCAATTCACAAAAGGATGACTCTTACTTTAATGAATCGTTCCATATGACTCACAATCTCATGAGTTACAAGTTTGAATTAGTCTGACAAATCCTTCATTGAATGAACAAATCCGTCAGAGCAGCTACTGAATGAACAATTGACTCACCTACTCAACAATTTTCAATGAATCACTTGCTGTTAGGCTGCTTTTGCATGCTGTGTCACAAAAAAAGCAAAAAATATATTCTTTATCTGTATAGCTCATAATCATGTCTTTGTCGATCCCCATTTTGATAGTTTACCATTCGCCTTATGAGATTTCCAAATTCCAAATTCAATAGTATACAACAAAATGAAAGAACAAATGGGGTTTCCCCCCTCATATTTCATTCTAAAACTTTTTTGGTGGTTCTTGAGATTAATTATAACACTCTAGGTGGGTCTTAGCTTGAAAAAGTTTGGGAACCCCTGCCGTGGAGTGAACAGTCCCAGATCAGCAGTTATTTCAAAAAGATTTTCTTTTACCCACTCTGTTCCTAGACAAAGCTCCAGGGAGGCTGTACACTGCTGTTAGTGTACAGTAAATCACTTCAGATAAAAAGCATCTGCTAAATGACAGGTAATCAATATTTCCACAAGGTCCTGATTTTGAGGGAAAAAAGCTCCGCCCAAAACACTTTCAAATCTTTACCCTGTGGATTCGCGTCAGTGGAAAATTGATGTTGGCTAATGATTACCAAGATGGGGTTCATCTCCCCCACATATTTCACTCTGACTGATGGTGAAGGAGGATGAGATTAGACTAAAGGTTTGCCAGTGCTGCCTATCTGCCTGCCAAATAAGCAAAATAAGAAACAAAGGGGAACAACATGTCACCAGCTGAACCCAAGTCATAAATCTTTGAGCTTTGCTCATATTTTAAAGTGGCTTCAGTTGCACCATCACACAACACAACCATCCCTGTGTGTTTGTTTGCCAGGTTTCCGTTCTGACATTTTTTCCGCCACTGAAGGCATGCTCAATTTGAGCATTGGCATGCTGACACGATATGTTGCATATGAGATTTTTTCATACCCATGGCATTAGCAAGACCGTTCTAGAAAAAATAACCCATTACCGTCCGCGAGGGGCTGGGGCGAGCAGGAGCCATGCATCTCCACTCTTCCACACCACAGAATGATGGGATGAGGAGGAACGGGGTGGAGGGAAATCACTCTGGCAGATGTAATGACTCTGTAAAGAGCAGACATGACAACTGCTAATCAGCACAGCGAGCCCTAATCAGTGAAGAGAGCGTGTGAGCATTAAGGTTTCATATAGAAACAGACACACACACACACACACAGACTCATCAAGACTCACTCATAATCAGTTTCTCATCATGCTAATACCAAAGCCGCACATGCATCCGTACTGAACTGCAAATAATTTGTTGCTATATTTCTAGCACATTCTGTAGTCAAGCAAATCAAGCAGAAGGCAACAGCTCTAACAAAAGCCTGCACAAATTATTTTCTTCCCATGCCGTCTTGTAACCTGGCCTTTGGATGCATGGATACGGTTGCTAGGCGCCGCCTAAAAGTGTCGCTAACGCTGCTTTGCACTATTGTTGCCATGGCAACCTGAAATGCCTCTCTCTCTCTCTCTCTGCCCTCACAATAAGTCAATGAGGTTTGTGGCATTGTAATGGAAAACTGAGAGCACAATATATATCACCCAACAACCGTGCTTTGAGGTGGCGAGGGTCAAGTGGTGTATTTAACCACCAAATTGAGATCAGAGGAACAGTTCAGCAAGGTTGGATGTGGTCAATGTGTATTACATACCAAGAGGTAGAAGAAAGAGGTGCCAATCAGAAGGTTAAGAGTAAGGACAATACTGCAGATGACTAAAGCGGTGTCCGAAATCGAATACTTCCCTACTATATAGCATGCAAAAAACAGTACGTCAACAGAGTGCGTCCGAATGCATAGTATTCGAAAAACAGTAGGCGAAGAGTGTCCGGATGACCTAATACTTCCGGCGAGATTCTAAAGTGCGCATTTGCTGGACACTTCACTATCCTATGAGGCCACTGGAGAGGATTTATGAATGGGAGTGAAGCGACGCAACTGATGCTGGTAGGTCAGGTGACAGTACATGGCGGATGTACGTCTGAAGATGTGTATCATAGCTCCTTGCGTCGCGTGGAGGTCGCATTTGTCGGCTGCATACATATAAGAGGCTGCCTTATTTAAGTAACCATTATTCCATCATTCCAAAGTCAGAAGGAAATTACAACAATTTACGGTCAATTTTATAATGGTTACTTTTCTGAAATAAGACATCCTTGATGACGTATGCGGCTGACAAATGTGACACAGAATTGGGTGCTTCTCAATTTTTTTATTTGCATCCTAGTTTCTTTTCCTCACGTCTTAGCTCCACCCCTTAGGATGCGAGGGAAGGATACAACTGTGTATCCTCGCTCATGACTCCTCAGGAAGCTTCCTAACTCCTCGTGGTGCAATTAGATATTTGAGATGTCCTTCAAGATGGGTGAATTCGATCAGTCTCTGGGTCACATGCTGGAGAAGTGAGGATACAGCAATTTGAGTATTGAGAAAGCACCCATTGAATTTCATTCATACTTTATAGAACATACTTTTTTTTTTAACGGTCGTGAAGTAAGTTCAAATTCAAATATTGTACCTACTCACAGTATGCGATTTGGGTGATTCAGCGTAGAGTGACCACAAGGGATGTTTCATCTCTAATTTTGAGAATTGAAATATGGGCTAGGCTACAAATGATTTTTTTCCCATTCAATTTTTTAGCTGCATAACTGTTTTACAACCTAACATTCACATCAACTTATATTTGACCCATGAAAAATAAATGGATAATATCTATATTAGTTTTTAGCAATATTTTGCCTCAAACTATGCCTTTAAAAACGTAGCCTGCTGTGCTAGTAGCCTACCAGTGTAAATTATATCATATAACTTTGATAGGTGACTTGATATATCTTTAAAAAATGCTTATGTAGTTTAGTTTTCTTCCACTCATATGCCCGATTTCATAGGGCTTAGATTAAGCCAGGACTAGGCCTTAGTTTAATTTGGACATTTAAGTAACTTTTATAAATGTGCCTTAAAATAAAACATTACCGGTGTGAATCTTGACACAATGGCAATGACATATTAAATATGTCAATTGGGTTTTGTCAATATGTCAATTGACATATTTTAAATATGTCAATGCAAGTTGCTTTTAGCCAAACTCAAACATGCATTTAGTTTAGGACTAGACTTAAGCCTTGTCCGTGAAACCATGAGGGATAGTGTTACCCTTTTGTTAGGGATAATGTCTTTACCTGCAGTGATAAAGACGATCCTCGCTGGCAAACTATAGCATTTTCAGGTTTGTTTCAGTGGACTGTAGGCTAGGTGAAAATCCACTTCATCAGGCGCTCTTTCTTCTCCGTGTTGTTACAATATCGTAACGTTACTTTGCCAGGGAATGAGAAAGTGATCCAAATGATTAAGTCCGTTGGTGAAGATAGATTCAGACTAAATGGCGAACCGATTTACTAACACTTGAATAGAACCGAAAGATTCATTATTAGCAAATTGGGTTGGTTGGTTCTGACAGCCGACAGAAAGTAAGGACACATGTCAAATGATCCTCAAGTCGTTAATAATACGTTAATCTTCCACGTCAGACAAGGATTTATCAGTAACAATTAAATGGGACACTGCAAAAAAAAAAAGCTATTTTCCAGCGACGCCCCTAGAATAGTGTATTAAATAGCACTGAAGTGGCCTACAACCCCGATTTAGCTGTGGTGTCAGGGCATGGTAGACAAAAAGACAACAATAATTTAATATAATAGCAATATAATGTACAACGCAGTTCGATACTATAATATATAACAGCGGTATCTTCCTCAATACAGATCACAGCCTAAAGTGATGGTTTGACAAAACAACTCACAAGGTAATTGAATTTCCCCCCGGTCTCGGGTAATCAAATTACTCGTTAACCCGCCAGAGGGCACTGTTGTGCCCAGCGCTTCAGCAACGCGCTTCTTCGCAGCCTTCTGCCAATGACAGCAGAGAACCGGGAAAGGGAGGACGAATGTGCTGTTGTTGTTTTGAGCTAAAACGGGTAAGATTCTGTATGTGTAACATATTAGCGACAAAAAAAAAAAAATCATTACGATTATACAAGCTAACGCAGATGAATTTTATAGATGGAAGTCGCGGTGTAGTGATTAACATTAGCTTGATGTGTGTTGACAACAGACTGCGGTGTTGACATACAGTAACGTTACATGAAGCTCCATGGCAGCTCTAAATTATTTTGATATTTTGACATACTCAGAGGTCGAAAATCTTGTGTGTGTATTTTTTTTCTTGAAAAGAAAATGATATTTTTCAGCCTAAATGTGTCTAGGTTAGAAGTCAACTATGCAATTTTATAATGGTTTACTGGTCATGCCACTGTTTTCACTTTCTAGTCCACTGTATTTTCTCTTCCTCTCAAACAGATTGCATGAGTGCAATGCAACAGCAGAGGAATGTTACAGTCTGTTTGTCACCACTGACTTCTGCATTGTGAGACTGACAGTAGTGTGACTGTAAAGGTCAGCGTGAGTGGCCGTCATGTCCGCAGCCTGTCCCCCGCAGTCTCCAGCTGTGGCTAAGACTGAAGTGCTGGTTGAGGACTGGTGTCCCATGTTGGCTGCGACCTTCGCTTACTGGGACAACATCCTGGGACCTCGTGTACGCCACATCTGGGCCCCAAAAGGTCAGGGGTTGTCGCTGCTCAGTGATGGAGAGGTCACATTTCTGGCCAATCACACGCTGAACGGTGAGATTTTGCGAAATGCTGAGAGCGGCGCAGTGGATGTGAAATTCTTCGTCTTGGCGGAAAAGGGAGTCATCATCGTCTCACTGATTTTTGATGGAGAACTCAAGGGTGATAAGAATACTTGCGCTCTGTCAATCATCTTGCCACAGTCAGAGCTCGGTTTCTACCTGCCACTGCACAGCGTGTGTGTGGAGAGACTCAAACACATTATCCGCAAGGGACGCATCTGCATGCAGAAGGTTTTTGCTTTGAGTTGTTTACCTTAATTGTACTTGAATCCAGCTGTTGATTGTTTGTTTTTGTAATGCTTATTTGTGTGTGTGTTTTACCTTGTAGGGTTACAACATAATCTCTATGTTGTCATCTGAGATTGTTCCCATAATGGAGCTTCTCACTTCCATGAAGAAACACAGTGTACCAGAGGAGGTGGATGTGAGTATTTTCATTTTTGAGAGGCTTTTGTAAGTTTTATGTTCACAGTGAGAATTTAGTTTAGAAAGGAAGTGATGAGAACTGAAGGAGATTGGGATGTGAGCCGAACTCAGATTGCTTCTCCCATATTTAAAAAATAGAATGCAAATAAAATAAAATGTTAATACAAATTAATTACTAAGTAATGCAGTAAAATAATTTAGTATTATAGGTATTAATGAGGCTTTTTTCTGACCCTGATATTTCTGACTTTGTGCAGAACAAGCTCATCATAGAAGAGTATATTCAAGTCATTGTATGTGTGAATTGTATTTTAAATACTGATATAAATCCTGAACAAAAGAATTAGTGTCATGTCATTAACCAATTAATGAACATTGTAAATACTTATACATTTATTTTGTTTATTAAATATATACTGTATTATTTATCATTTAAAAATGCCATTGTACGAGCATTCAAAAACACTGATTGGTTTCTAAGGGTGTGTCTTGCTGGAAAGATGCATAGCCATCCTCACTCAGTAGCACATACATTTGATCTTTTTATGACAGTTTTGAAAAATGTAATGTTTTTCTCTCTCACTCTCACTGAACCATATAAAGAAATAACTTTCCTTGTTACAGCTAAAGGACACTGTGCTCAACGATGATGATATTGGAGACAGCTGTCATGAAGACTTTTTGCACAAGTAAGACATATTACATCTTTATTAGAAGTCAATGATCTGAATTGATTTAGTAAGGTTTGTCATCTTTCTCTATCATAGGGCTATCAGCTCTCATCTTCAGACTTGTGGCTGCTCCATGGTGGTTGGCAGCAATCCTGAGAAAGTCAATAAGGTGCACATTCCTGCATAGATATTTCTCTACATTCACACCTTAGTATGTAAGTCAAATAATGATGTTTCCTTTTGTAGATTGTGCTCACGCTGTGTCTCTTCCTCACTCCTGCGGAGAGAAAGTGCTCTCGACTCTGTCACCCCGATGGCTCGTTTAAATATGACACCGGTCTCTTTGTTCAGGGCCTTCTTAAGGTATCCACAGCATCCCTCCATGGGAAACTTATAACTGCTGCACATTACTACCCATAATCATTAAGGACTCTTCTCTTTCCCAGGACTCCACTGGCAGCTTTGTATTACCCTACCGGCAGGTTCTGTACTCCCCGTATCCCACCACCCACATCGACGTGGACATTAACACGGTGAAGCAGATGCCACCCTGCCACGAGCACACGTATCATCAGCGGCGCTACATGCGCTCTGAGCTCAGTGCCCTTTGGAGGGCTGCCAGCGAGGATGACATCAGTTCAGACAACCTCATCAATGCCCAGGACTCCTACACCCCAGACTTGTATGAGCCCTGCATACCTTCTTAGTCTGGAAGCTGTATTATGATTGGCTGTTTCTTACTGTCAGGATAACAAACTCTCGTGGACTTCTATTCAAATACACAGAATTTAAATATATATATATATTTAAGGGATAATCAGTCAGTTGGTTATTATTGCAAAGTAAATCATGATGCAAAGCAGAGTGATTTTGTTTCATCATGAGGTTTTTTTTGTGTGTGTTTTATTCTGCTTATTACCACTACTTAAATTAATAAAGATATTACATATGAGAGGATAGAGAGATACAAGATACATCAACTTGCACAGTGTTGGATGGCAGGGACAAAAGTCAATTACATAGTTTAGCGGTCAGTGTACAAAAAATATTTGAGAATCCTCAGAATGTAGTGACTGACCAATCAGAATCAGGTATTCCAGAGATCCACCAAAATAAATGTCATTAAATCACAGGACCTGTTAAAATATTTGGTAACGCTTTACAATAAGGTTTACAAATTAGCTAATGCATTAGGTATCATGAACTAACAACGAACAAACAGCATTTTTACAGCATTTATTAATCTAGGTTAAATCTTAATTTATTTATAAATGTACTATTGTTCATTGTTAATTCATGTTCATACTACAGTTTAAAAGTTTTAGCTCAGCAAAATTGTAATAAATTATTTTTTTTAGTCAGCGATGTAGCAATGTATTAAATTGATTATAAAATATTTATATTTCTTTGGAACTTTCTATTCAGCAAAGAATCCAGAAAGATTTCCACAAAAATATTATGCAACACAACTATTTTCAACATTAATAATAATAATAATATCTTGAGCCTCAAATCAGCATATTAGAATGATTTCTGAAGGATCATGTGATACTGAAGACTGGAGTAATGATGCTGAAAATTCAGCTTTGCCATCACAGGAATAAATTACATTTTAAAATACATTAAATTTGAAAGCAGTTATTTTAAATTGTAATAATATTTGAGGGCACTCACCATATCATTCGCTCGATACGATATAATCACGCTAAGTAGTCAGCTTCTGAACCTTATTTTAGAGAATTAAAAGCAGCTCTTAAAGTTTCTTAAGAGGATATAAGAGGCCCTCTGAATCGGTAACTAATCTTTATTTCTTTTCTTAGGAATATATTTCAGGACGTGATGCACAAAGACATGCTTGTGAAGTCCTTCATAGATGAGGTAAGCCTGCTTTGACTCCTTTTTGACTCCCTTTCTTCCTCCACTTTGGCCTTGATAACGTGTGTGTGAATGCATCTTTGTTGGTTTCTAGGTGTTTCTGTTGAAACCAGGTCTGTCTCTGCGGAGTGTGTATTTGTCCCACTTCCTTCTCCTGCTGCACAGGAAGGCCCTGACACTGCTCCGATATATTGAGGATGAGACGTAAGTACAGCAGCTTTGAGCTCACAACCTCACCAACCACTTTAGCCTCAGCCTTAAATGTTATGCCCACGGACAGTTGGCTGAACGTCTGATGCATATGGCACAAAATATGGGAAACGCTTCGGGAGTTTCGAAGTTGTCTTCTGATTGGTTGGGTTCTCCAGAATTTCTGGGAGACTTGCATGTTGCGTTCTTTAACATATCACCCTGTAGCCCAGGACTGTTTGCCCACTGAAGCTAAGCAGGGTTGAGCCTGGTTACCTGGATGGGAGACTCCTGGGAAAACCAGGTTGCTGCTGGAAGAGGTGTTAGTGAGGCCAGCAGGGTCACCCTGTGGTCTGTGTGGGTCCTAACGCCCCAGTGTAGTGACGGGGACACTATACTGTCAAAAAGCACCGTCCTTCGGATGAGACGTTAAACCGAGGTCCTGACTCTCCGTGGTCATTAAAAATCCCAAATGTGCCCAGTGGCCTCTATCCATCAAGGCCTCCTAATCATCCTCATATATACTCATTGGCTTTATCACTCTGTCTCCTCTCCACCAGTAAGCTGGTGTGTGGTGGGCGTTCTGGTGCAATATGGCTGCCGTCGCATCATCCAGGTGGATGCTGCACATTGGTGGTGGTTGAGGAGATTCCCCCCTTCTATGTAAAGCAGTTTGAGTGCCGAGAAAAGCTCTATATAAATGTAATGAATTATTATTATTATTATTATTTAACGGTCCACCTGGAAACAAAACTGTCGTGAACCCCATTATGTAAAAAAAGAAAGCCGTCATGTTTACAACTGTGACAATAAATGCTTATTAAGATCAACTAAACGCTGGATTTTCAAAAGTTTTTGAAGTTCACAGCAACATTATTGCGCCATTGTTGCAGTAAACTTGTACAGTGTTCTTGAGTGAATTGCACGCTGGTCTGTTATTATAGGGTCATCGACTTTAAATTTCCGTTCCCCTAAACATGACGCTGAACAAAAGAAGCTGTGATTGGTTGCTTTACATGTCAGTCAGATGTGCTCTTGGAATCCACACCTTCTGCCATTAGTCTGAATGTCTGAATTTTGAGTAACATTAAGCACAATTTTTTTGTAATATACACTACCATTGAAAAGTTTTGGGTTGGCTGCATATATTTGATAAAAAATACAGTAAAAACAGTAATATTGTGAAATATTATTACAGTTTAAAATAATTAAAATTTGAATATTGTCTTTCTATTTGAATACATTTTATATTTGCTGCTAAAGAAACATTTCTTATTATTATCAATGTTGAAAACAGTTGTGCTGTTTAATTTTTTGTGAAAACTGAAACATTTTTTCATTATTCTTTGATTAATTTGAAATAGAAATCTTTTGTAACATTATAAAAGTCTTTAATCTCACTTGTGATCAATTTAATGCTCCTTGCGGGATAAAAGTTGAATTCCCTAAAAAAGATCGTACTGAAATTTTTGATTGGTAGTGTAAGCAAAGATTTATAGCATAATTTAACATTTTTGGTCAGTTTTATTTTAGCAGTCGCAATAATGAATATTGTGATGGAATTTGATCGATAAGTAACTAATGACTTAATATAATATTTAGCTATTTTCTTTCTTGCTTATTTCAATTCAAACGAAAACAACGTGCACCTTTTTTAAGTTAAACATAATAAAATTCATGATGCAAGCTTCCATCAATTACAATACCCCTTCACTGGCACACCTGAAACCTTTCTGCTGTCTGTATTTTAAATTCAAGTTTGATTCAGAAGTGTATAATAATTCCTGAGGTAATTCACAAAGTACGATTGCATGTCCATGTTTGAGTATGCACTGGTAAAAAATAGTTTGGCATCATTAGACACAGTAAGGGGAGCAGGGAGTGTAGGTCATGATTATGTTGTTTACTGTATACCCAGGTAGACTCTTGCTGTCATATTGATTATTATTGATGATTACAGGCAGAAGGGGAAGAAACCTTTCAGATCTCTGCGCAATCTGAAGACTGATTTAGACTTAACGTTGGAAGGGGACTTGAATATCATCATGGCGATGGCGGAGAAGCTGCGGGCAGGCCTTCACTCCTTCGTTTTTGGGAAGTCTTTCGTTACCAGCATGCAGGAGCGTGACCTCCTCATGAGCTTCTGACCTCTGAACCCTGTGCTCATCACACCACAGGACAATTTGGGCTCTCTTGCATTTTTAGGTTAATTTAAAATATGTTTATATGTGCTTTTGGTTGACAGCATTCTGAACAATATCTGCTGCTGAAATGTCAATTAGTGCAATTTCGCTTTGAAGTACCGTAATTAAAATCTGTTTAGTGATGCTGGTAAATTCATATTTGTGTGAAAAAACTTCTTGATGGTCCTATGAGACACTTCTGTGACATGTACAAATGCTAACATAACACATAAATTGGCGAGGTGTAACATGGCAAGGAACAAAGTTGAAGTAATTTAATGACTTTCATCTTCAAATTAAATACATTTAAACTTTGCTTTAATTAAAGTAACCTTTGCTCTGTAATAACATTCCCTGGCCTTTTATCTATGATTGTCTGTAGACTTTACAGAATTCAGATGACATATCTGTTATTTCGCAGAACCGCATTTGTGGCTGGGATACTTTTCTTTGTTCCTTAACTTGAATTTAAAAAAAACTAAACTTATGGTTAATTAAATGGCTCATACTTTTGCATTTGGTTTGGGGCATTAATATAGGAAGCCTGGTGGGAAAAGCAAAGAGCAACTTGACTCACTATATCTAAATACAGTCAAATCTCTAGTGTACAATGTGCAAGGAAGTCAGCAAATAACAGGAAGGGCCCCATAGACATCTTGCTTTCATTTTGAAGTGTTCTTCCACAAAATATAGCATTACTTCACTGCTATGTATGTTATATATCAAACAGACACTGCATAAATGGTAGACATCTACATTGATACATTTCAAGTTGCAAATGTGTTGACTTAATAAATTGTGCCTTTTGTTTGTGAAACGTGACTTATTTTATTATACCTGTTAACATCCTTTCCTGATTTTTTTATTTTTCCAAAATAACATTTAAAAAAATGTTTAGGCTTATATTTGATGAGATAACAGCACACTTCATTACTGTAGTCATGGAGGGCTGGAACAGAAAGTTAACACAAGACAGAACAGAAATCTGATACTTGTGATCAGTTGTCATATTTGGAAATATTTTTGACAACAATATATATAAATATTCACACATTTGATATTGTGTAAAATATTTTACAGCACTGATATAAAGCAGTGCTCAGTGTTATATTAAGCATATATATTTAATAATCCCATTTTATTTGCACATAATGCTACGTTCTACAATTATTGCCTGAAAAAAACAACAACGGTTTAAGCATTCTTTTCAATGAAGACCACTTTAAATAATTTATTTTATTCATTAATTTGTTAAAATTGTAAATTAAGGAGATCGCTTTTCGTGTTTTCTTTCCCCATCGTTGACAGTTCACACTGATCATGATCAACGGCTCTGCACTGCCACTGATCTACTGACTTCAGTCGCGCATTCAACCTGACACAATTATCTTGATTTGTATTGGCTACACTCCATGTCACTCACGCTTAGGCTCTATGACCTCGCCCTCTGATTGGCCCTGTCCTCCACAACAGATATGTGATTGGTTAAACCTGGCACATGACCACAAAACAGGAAACACAAGCGTTGTCCATGTAAATACTCCGGAAAAGAAATCATTAGTTTGAGAAATGGGTGCTGTCGCCTGAGAGCAGTACAAGAGAACAGCTCTAAAGATCATGGCAACGTGAAATGTAATTCCACACTCTACAAGGCGAGGTAGGTACGCTGCGTGTTCCCAAACAGGTTGTATGTGTGTGTGTGAGAGTGTGTGTGATCACGGGCTGCGGCCTACGATACAGCAGAGATTGTCTGGATTTGATCCTAGATCACCTGCTGAGCTCAAGCGCTGGCTGTCATACACCGACACAGCCATCTGTTCGTTGCATTAAATATGATCATAACCCGGCTAATAAAGTTGACTGATATCTGGTCTTGCTCTTCACAATCATCATAAGGTTGTGCTTGACATGCCAGGAGCGAACGCGTAATTAATACTATCCATCATAATCATCGTGTCGGTTATTTTGTAAGGTTTATCCTGTTCTGATCTGCTGCTATAATCGGTGCGGTTTATCCACATCGAGTTGCATTATTGTACAGTTTACGCTGCACGTAGATATACAATGGTTCAGTTGTCAAACAGAAATAATGAGCTCCATTATTGTGTAACATGTCTCACCTTTTGCCGAAGCAGTTCATGGTACCGAATGTTTTGTATAAGAGATGTAACGTTACATGTCCTTATTTAGAATCCCCTCCGGCTGTATTAAAGCACAACAGTTCCGCCTTTAAATCTGTTTGATAGAGTAGCGATAACTGTCAGATGTCACAGTGAGCTAACCGGGTAATTAGACTCAGTTGACACTAGATTCTAGAGTTGCACAGGTGTTGACATCTCTGTTTCATTTTCATTTTGGCTGTCACATTAATAGTTAATTTTCTGCCAATTATTTTAAATGGTTGACTTGGTATACGATACACCCAATCTTAATTTGTGTAAATAAATACGGGGTACAATCTTTGCTCAGGCTTAATTTTCTCATAAAGCACATTTTTTTAAGGATTATGTACAGTCAGTTTGTTTGTTTGTTTGTTTGTTGTGTAGCAGGGTTCTGATTTTTATTTATTTATTATAATAATTCCCAGCTAACTGTTTATTATATAGTTACTTAATATTGAAACACGGGGACAGACAAACACGAGTAGCTATATGCTGTGATTGACGGTGTAATATCTAGGGAAATATAATGCAATATTTGACGTATAAGTTCGCAATAGTTTATATCTTCATATAGGTAAGCACCTTGATTCTTCCAAATCCTTTCGGATATATGTTACTATAAAGGTATACTATAAACTATAAACAATTACTTCAATGAATTACATTTATTTATTTTTTGGGACATTTTTTATTCAACGTGCAGCCTACTTTTCACATTTGTCATTTGAAACAAGCATTTCTTAATTCTTTTAGGTTGATTTAAAAACAAGAGAAGTTACAGATTCTTGAATATTATGATGATTTTTTTTTATAATACCGCTGGTGCATAATGGTTTCCTCAGTATGTGTTTATAATGTTCTCTTTTTTCCTGTCTTTTTTCTTTATTTCTTTTATTTTGTTTGTGAAACTTTACATGAAGATTTGATGTAATTTTATTCCTGTAGAGGTTCTATCTGTTCTGCCTTTTCTATAATAAAACAAAAAACAACAGTAAGAATCAGAAATGGATCAGATGAAAAAGAAATACTGGTCCCACTTTATATTAAGTGGCTTTAACTACTGCTAACATCGAAATGAATAATTTGATACAATGGACTTATTGTGTACATACATGCTTTTACATTGTACTTATGTTTTGAAAATACCTGCATGTAATTACAGCTGTAATTAATTTATGTAATTACACTGTTGACCCTTCCCTTACACCTTAACCCACCCTCAAACCTACCCATACCACCACACCTGTCCCTGACCTTACCCGTATCACACCTCTATAGCAGAAAAAGTGTTTTACATTACATGAACACAATAAGTAGTAAGTACATTGTACTTATTTTTCGATGTAAGTACATAGCACTTACAGCCACTTAATAATATAAAGTGGGACCGAAATACTTGATGTATGATTTGAACGCTGTGTTTCTGTAACTTCTTCTGAAGTGCTCTGCTTGTTATTAGTTCAGAGCAGAACATGTCATTACAGATCTGAGGAATTCTACTGCACATTTGCACTATTTGTCTGTATCAGGAATTTGCATCAAACTAAACCAATCCAAGCTTGATCTAATGCTATTTAGCTAAAATATTAGTTTGATGGCGACAATTATAGCCATTGGCCATGACAACGATGCAAGTGAAAATGAGAGTAAAAAATGTAGAATGTCCACCAGACCTTTTACTGGCTGTGTGTAGCACCCACAGTTTTGCATATCCTTCAGAAGGAAGGTTTGATTATTCTGTCACAGTGTAATAACTTCTTGGTAAAAAGGCTTTTCTTAATAAACGATGGGCTCAAAAGGATGGGCTGCAGCTTATAGCAAAGCACTGTGGCTTATTTGACACACTTTAAAATATAAAGTTAACTCAACTTAAAAAAAAAAAGGCAACCAGCTTTTCTCAACTTCCAAAGTTGTAGATTTTCCAATAAATTTTTTGAAAATTAGACTGGTTGGTCACTACAATTACCATTTTAAAGTAAAATTAAGCTTCCCCAGCAAGTACATCGTTGAAAGTTAAACAGGAGTTTGTTTGAACCAAGTCTAACTTTAAGAAAAGAGTTTCCACAACTGTGTTGCACTGAAGTCCAGTGAACTCAAAGCTGCTTAGCAATTGATAGTTGAGTATTTCAAGGTACTTCTATTTAAAATAAAAAAATGTAAGCAGATCAGTCAGTCTTAAAAATAGTGTGTCTGACAAAATGGAAGTTGTATTTTTCACAGTGCATACGGAGAAACAACAAGAAACAGCTAAAGGATGGAACATGTCATATAAAACGGTTAGTTGGTGATATAGTTCAAAAGCTTCATATATAGACCTCAGAAAGAAACATTTAATAATCAAGATGTCTCAAATGGCACCTTAAATGTTGAAGTTACTTCAATTGTTGCTCAATTACTTGCACAACCTTTCCTGAAGAGTTGAGGAAAGGGAAGCGGCCATTTCTGTTTTCAATTTGTACTCTTAACAATGGAAGACTGCTCCTCTTGTTCAATAGCAGACTTCTTCTAGCTTTAAACCTTTTAGACTTTACCAGAGGTTAGACTAGAGTCAACCTCAGCACTAATTCAAACAGATGGTTCTCCTCTTGTGTAAGCCTGAGGAGCAGGCTGCGAAGAAAGATGAACATCTTTCTTCTCTTTTGACTTGACTTGAAGACGCTTCACATCATTGATATACCACAGACCATGTGATACTCAGCTGGAGTATCCATATTTTTTTACCATAGAATCACAGATAATCACTGTAGAATCTCATTATCTTAACATACCTGCTTCTGTCACATGATGAACTGACATCATTTGCTCCTGTCTCGTTGTAGGCTATCTTTTCATCTAATAATGATGTCTCATACTGACATCTGTCTGGACTAACCTGTCATGCCAGAATCAAAGAGCATTATCAAAAGCAATATATTCTTTACAAATAGCGCAGCCTCTGGTTTCACGGTCACAAATGTGTTCATGCCTAAAAGTGTTGCATGCAAATAATAGGGTACAAGGCTCGTATAAGCTGAGCATTGTGCCTGCAACAGCTTCTTTAATTGCCTGGGTGACCGGTTTTACATTCATGCATTTTGTCAGACTGATTTATTTTAGATTTTTTATGTTTTACATGATAAATGATCTAAACAGTGTGGTGCATAAGTCTGTACGGATGTGCAAAAGTAAGAGTGTGTGAATGAGTGTTTGCAGCTGAATGGAAACAGCTTGCACTGTTTAAGTAGTTATTTTTTCGGATGTCTTCCAATTACAGATTTATGGTGCATTTGGGTTATTTTAGATTTAAGGTGGATTACAAGAGGATTTGCTTTTCCTTTTTCAAACACGCTACTATACTAGATAAAGGCACAGTTCACCGTCACTGTAATTAGTCTGTGATGATTAGTAATTAATCAACCAGGATTTGCAGACAGTGGCACTTCTGTGTTTAAATTGGCACCCTCTCTATCGTAATTGTTTCTTCCTTATGAATTTCAAATACATGTCCATAATATTTCCCTTACAGTTTTATTTTTCATATTTCATAGAGAGCTAGATTCAGATTAAACATTTTATCAGTCGTAATACTGTTTTATTTTACCACCACATATGTTGCAATCCTGAAACGGAAGTTGTGATAGTCTTTTTTTCCATATTGTGATGTATATCCGAGTGAAACGGCTTCTCGAACAAGAAAAAACTTAGGACGGGGCTTGGTTTTGTCCATTTGGGAATTGATTGGATAGTTGGATGGTTGTGGTTTGCTTTTTGCTGTGATCTCATGTGAGCAAACATCATCAGAGAAGAAATAATATCATTGCAAGAGGGAGGGGAATTTATTTTGATTAAATATTACAAGGGCATATGAATAAAAAAAAAAAAAATTGTGCAGATTGTGCACATAAATCGTTTCTAATAATTAAGCCTACTGCAGTATTCAAAACAAGAATTGCCCATTTTTAATTCATGGTAACTATATAGACTTCCTCTTCAGCAAAAGAGCTTCATGAGGCTCAAATAAGCTCACATGACTGAAAACATGCACGTATTACTTTACCAAAACACTAAAATGTGTTGTACATAACACGGAGTGCTAATTATGTCTTCATAAATTGATGGTGGATAACTTTGGGACTGTTAATGAGCTAATTCTGTCTTTAACCTAAGAACCTCCTTTTTTGCACACTGGGTTTGTGAATAGTCTGCTGATTGTGCATTGGCAGTCTACTTGAAAAGTCAGAGGTTTATGTGTAATTTGATCGTGATGGCTGTTCTTTTTATCTGCAGTGGGGTGTAACCATGGATATCAAAAACAACAGTTTCCCCAGTTTTGGTGAATTAGATGACTACCTTACCAGACGCAACTCTAATTTTGTGTGGCTTCTCGTTGGTAAGTGGACATCTGATGCGATTTATACTTTTTTTTTTTTTGTTGGTCTTTTGGTCTACAAGTGGATAGTGGATTCATTCATCTGCTAGTGGATATTCTACAATTACGCACAGTTTCAGCATTTCCAATGTAGACAGACTCAAGTTGACATGACACAATGTTCGGTGCAGACACGAGTATTATATACACTAACACTACCGTTCAAAAGTTTGGAGTCAATAATTACTTCATTTATTAATACAAAATTATTACTTTTTGTCAGGAAGAACGCATTAAATTGATCAATAGTGTCAGTAAATACATTTAAAATTCTACAAAAGATTTCTGTTTCAAATAAATGCTGTTCTTTTGAAAAAAAAAAAAAATTCCAACAAAAATCTGCATATTAGAATAATTTCTGAAGGATCATGTGACACTGAAGACTGGAGTAATGATGCTGAAAATTCAGCTTTATTATCATAGGAGTAAATTACATTTTAAAATATAATTAAATGTCATTTTAAATTTTACAATATTACTGTTTTACTGTTTTTTTTTTTAATCAAATAAGTGCAGTCTTAGTGAGCATAAGAGACTTCTTTAAAAAAAAAAAAAAACATTTACAAAAATAGTACCAACCCCAAACTTTTAAACGGTAGTGTATGTCTCTTGCCAGATTAGTGTTATTTGCTCTGTAAGGGTAATATTCAGTTATTGAGGGCAAGGGTTTAAACATGTTTTCCACAGCCACTATTATGTCATGCGGATGGATCATATACCTGACATACTACAATTCCCGCAATATTGGACTCGTCCTCACCGTCATCATTAACCGTCTCTATAAGAATGGATACATACACATTGGTAAGTTAGTCTTGATTCTGTTTTATTTGCTCATTTTTCATGATTGATTTTTCTTTTCCATCCATTTATTTATTTATTTTATTTATTTTACAGGCTCATTTTCATTCTCTGTGCTGTCCGGCAAGGTTATGTTCCGAGATGTCTATTTCATCAATGAAGATATGTCTATCAGGTACACAGACACATTACAACGCTTTGTCCTTTATTTAATTCCTATCCTATTTTATTCCTATTTATGCTCAGTTGACACTCCTCTTATTACTGTTGTCTGTTTGTTGACCATTATCACATTGTTTATGGGTTATACCCCATCTTTTTTTACTCTATTGTAAACTTATTTTTCAGAATTCAAGATGGGTTACTCATATTTCGTTGGTGGCAGATGTACAACCCCACACAGAAACAACATGGTCAGTGCAAACACATAACAAACAACTCGCAAAAATTGTGACAACTTTATTTTGTTGCATTTGTTCAACTGACATGTTTAATCATAACATTAATCCCAACATTTTTGTAAATATTTTTTTGTAATTGTTGCTCTTTGATTGGATTGATCCGTACTGATATGTTGATTTAATGATAATTCTCCACAAAATGTGGGAGAAACGCATGTATAATAATATTTTAATGGCTCTACTGTGTTTCCAGACCCGAAGGCTGAGACACGGCTCTATGTCACTGTTAACGGATTTGAGTTCCATGTGTATAATCGCACGGATCTGTACGCTCGGCTCCAGGAAACATTTGGCCTAGAGCCCACTCTTATCCCACCCCATCGGGATGAGGAGAAAGGGCGAGAGCAAAGGGATAAATCCTTAGAGAGGTAAATACTACTTAGATTCTGGTACATAAGATCAAAGGTGAGGTAATTTTTGAAATGTTCAAATACTTTTTTTTCCTGGCTCAGCTTTTATTATGCAGAAACAACAATAAATAAGCTATTTATAGGCTGATGTCTTCAGCTTATAGACAGACCAGCCCAACATAAAACAAATCTGTTTGCTGAACAATGGATGATGGAAAGTGTTTGAAAAAGTCAATTATTCTTTTGTTTGTTGACGTTAATGGTGCAGATATTACGTACTCTTTTCACCTTTAATGTAGCCAAATCAAATGGGTTTGTTTAATTTGCCAACATGAAGTGCACACTGTGTTTGTGATGGCTACAAATCCATTGATTGATTGTTCATTGAATTTTCTGTCTAAATATTTGCTTGGAAACATTCACTTTATTGGTGCTCAATGCTCATGAATGAAGATGTGTTTTTTTTATTTTTGAAGTGTTCAAATCAAAGCTGAGACTCAGGAACCTTCGTCTTCCTGGAGGTCTCTCATCCCCGTCATCAAAGTCAACATCAGTACAGTGAGTATTGCAGTCACAGTTTCTCCCATTCACCTGTCTGACATCAGCATGCTGCTACCTGCATCATTCATAGCCTATATTTAGAGCCGTACAGTCTTCTGAAACATCACGAGGAACTGAAATAAACACACTTGATATTGGCCATTCTTCAACTTCTTGCATAACTCTCGGTGGTCTTTCCCTCAGGGTCGCGTAGCATTTGGTAATCACCATCTTCCTCAAACCCTCTGTATGAATTTTGACGACGCCTTCCTGACATATGCCACCAAACCACCCAGCAGCCACTTGGATCAGTTCATGCACATTGTAAAGGGTTCTCTGGAGAACGTCCGCGTCATGCTGGTGCCCAGCCCGCGATACCTGGGCCTTCAGAATGATGAGTGAGTCTAATAATCTCTAGTCTATCAGATTAGATTAGATTAGTTTAGATTCTACTTTATTGTCATTGTGCTAGTAGAGAGCCAATGAAATTGCTACCTATCTATCTATCTAACCTGATATATTATTTTAAGACTGCATTAAATCACATAAGCACAGATTTTGGTTCTGTGACGTGTTAATTATGGAATCAGTCCTTTGATGAGTCCTTTGTCCTTAAGCTTACCAAGGATGCACTTATTTAATCTAAAATACAGTAACACTGTAATATTGTGAAATATTATTAAAATGGTTCTATTTGAATACATATTAAAATGTGATTTATTACATTAGTACTCTCCCTTTTGTATTAAAAGTGTTAATTTCGTTTTTAAAAAAAAAAACTTCCCCGATTGTGTATATGTCCTCAGTGATGAACCATGATTTGTTTGCTAATGGCAAATTGTAGTAAAAGGATGGGCATTATCATTCTAGGCATATTATTTGACAGAAATTTTTATGTTTTTGAGTGCAAGATGTGTCATCAATATCTTTGGACATTTTCTGTTCTTCAACTCATTTTAACATTAAGAGGAATCTTGCATATATAACACACGGATTTCATGGGGTATTTAAATACCATTATGCTGCAAATGCAGATGGTATGAAGTAAGGCTAGTGGTCGACCAATGATGTTTTTTTGATTGCCGATATCTTAGAGAACAGGGTGGCAAATATGTATGTATATATATATATGTGTGTGTGTGTTTATTTATTATTTTATTTTTTACTTGATATTTAATAAATTAGAAATAAATTTAAAAATAATATTAAAATGAATGAAAAAATAACTAAAATAAACAGTCGAAATAAAATGTATGGGTCGACCACTATGATGGCCAGTGACCACTTCAGTGCAAATGATGTGTAGTATAAATAGAGAAGATGCTGTGTACAACTGATAATGAGGTATATGTGGACAGTGACCATACCGATGCACATGGTATTGTGTATAAATAGAAAATGGAAGAATATGGCAATATGACTGGATTGATGCAGAATAACAGGGTATAATAAATGTCAAATGACCACTGCAGTTCAAATGATATGATATACAAATAGAGATAAGTTAAGAAGAGGAGGGACATTTCTTAGTTACACAAGCAACACTTTTGTACAGCTTTTTTTGCACAGTTATACTTGGTAATGACAAGCGACCATTGCAGTGCAAAGCACATTAGTATAGAGCACTGAGTGACACGGGGTGAAAATAATGCTTCAAATAACGAGGTCAAGTATTGTTAAAATAGTGCAAAATGGCATAAATGCAGTACAGATTGTTCAGTTACAGATGTGAAGTTGGACACTTCTTTAGGTGAATCAGCCAGAGTGAGAGTACCATAGTCTTTCACTGCACTATTGTTATTTAAATATTATTATCAAGGGTTATTAATGTGCTGTTTTAAACACAAGGCTAATTTAATTAATCAGAGCTGTTCATTTTTCATTAGTTACAATTATATGCACTGATCTGTGTAATTTAATTTAGATTGAAAATAATATTAACATAATGAACTGAACATTAATTGCTTCTCATATAGATCAGGTTTTTCCCAATGTCAATTATGGATTAGCTGAAAGTAAATGCAGGTTAATTTTCATTGATGAATGCTAGAAGATTAGTCTTGGTTGTCAACCGCTTGATCAGTAATGATTTGTGATCTGTTAGTGATGTAGCAGTTGTTTAAAAAGTGTTTTCTTGTCTCTAGACCTCCCAGGCTCATGGGGGAGGGCTTTGTGGTCATGCAGTCCAATGATGTGGACATCTATTACTACCAGGATGAACCAGGTGAACATATGCTTTGTCTTTCATTAATTTTGAAAGTATAAGGCTGGGTTGTTGTTAGATATAAACACTTAAACAGTGGGTATTTTGGTGTAGATAAGTGTCTTCTTCACATAAATGTTTCCTGTGTATGTATGATGTTTTAGGTTTGGTCCCAGAGGAAGTGGAGAATGGAGATACAGAAGCCTGCTCTGAAGATGCCAAACTACAGGACTTGCCTCCATGCTGGGGTTTGGACATTGTATGTGGCAAAGGAACAGACTTTAACTACGGCCCATGGGCTGACAGACAGAGGTACCTGCACACAATCACACTAATATGGTTGTAGTTGGCTGTGTTATTCCGGTTATACAAGGCTTATGAAAGCTACTAAATTTATGTGGAGTTATGTTTTTTTGTCAATATTGCTGTTTGATTATTAATACTAATGCAAAAACTAATTCACAGTGTAGTATAACTGTTTTCTATTTTAATATATTTGTAATGTAATTTATTCCTGTGATGGCAAGGCTGAATTTTTAGCAGCCAAGACTCCAGTCTCAGGGTCACATGATCCATCAGAAATCATTCTAATATGATCATATTATGCTTCTCAAGAAACGTTTTTATTATTATTATCAATGTTGAAAACAGTCGTGCTGCTTAATATTTTTGTGGAAACCAATATAGATTGCAATAGAGATCATTATAAATCTTTGCTATAACTTTTGATCAATTTTATTTCTTAATTACCCCAAACATTTGAATGATACTGTACTTTTATAGTCCATTCTTTATATTTGCGATTTGACCCCTACAGAGACAGCCTGTGGAAGTTCTTCTTGCCTGCAGACTATCAGCCAATGAAAGTGAGCGATGTTGCCACACCAGGCAAACCCCGACAAATCCTAGCCTTTGAGCTGCGTATGAACATCATAGCTGATGCAACAATAGACTTGCTATTCACCAAAAATAGGGTATTTACACGCATACACTCCTAATGATTCATTTCTGAGTCTCGCACTCCTATGTATAAATGTTTTCTAGGGCAATGTTGGCTTGCATTCATAAGAATATAAAATCCTGAGCAAGAATGTGGACCTCTGTCTTTGTTCATTCACTAACCCATAATCCATTTGGCTTCACAGGAGACTAATGCGGTCCATGTGAATGTAGGAGCAGGTTCTTACCTCGAGGTCAACATACCCATGACTGTTGGGGAGAATGGTAACTGTCAAAGCTTACGGAAAAATTACTCAAGTAGTTTTTGAGGGTGACATTTGACCGTTTTGTTTGTTAAAATGTACACTATATAACTTTGGGTTAAAAAAAAAAAACTGCATGCATTCTGCGGAATATCGTTGTTTTGGTTGTGCTTCGGCTCTGCGTGACTGTGCGAATGAATACGACCCTTCACAATTGATAATGCTTTACAATGAACTCTGTTAGAGAGCTACATATGGCAATTTATCTGTTCAATAAAATACCTTACTCACCTGTTGAGTAGTAAACGCCATCTCCGCGTCACTTTTAGAACATCTCAAATCCCTCAGTTCTCGCCATCTCCGAAAAGCCAAGCTAATGTTGATTCTTGTTTTATTACGAGCTCTGTCGCGTTCACTTTTTGCCAGCAGACTCTCCTGTGTTCCCGGAGGTTCAAAATTTAGCGTGCTCCATATCAACCTCATCGTGACAACTAACCTATGCCACTACCACACCATATATGCGTCAAAGTAGCCAGAGCAAATAAACAAAGTAGCGTACGCAATTTCCCGTGAAAACCATCCTGTCAGGTATAACATATACACACTTATAATAGGCTTACCATAGTGAATCAGGGTAAGAGAAAAACACGTTGCGGAAGAAGGATTGATGTATTGACTCATTATTTAAATGTTGTTAATTTTAAACAAAAAAATGTTACATAGTGTACATTTAATGTAAATTTAACTTGACACATTATATTATGAATGTGTATTCACATATATATTATGGCAATTTTCCCGTCCTGTGTTTCATATCTTGCTAATACTGTCTTTGTCTTTAACCTCTGTTTAGGTTATTCTCCCACTGTTAAAGGCCAGTTATTACATGTTGATACAACCAGCAGTATGCAGTACAGGACACTGCTAGAGGCTGAGATGCTTGCTGTGAGTACGGCACATGATTTTGTGTGTTTGTAAGAGATATGCAAAACTACACATTGTCAAAATTGACTAGTCTGACCTATTCATACAGACTCCAAGCATAGCCCTTCAAATAAACTTTTAATGCAGAAAACTATGCTATTTTTCACTAAAACAGATAAAGGGAACATTGCTTGCTGCAGGCGATTTGAGATCTGACAGTAATTGTCTTGGTATTTATTGTCGAAGATGGGAAATTTGTTACAAAACTTGAATTTAGAGAAGTAATCTTTGTAATAATTCAGATATTACATATTATGAGGCCAATTTGCTGACATTTGCCCACTCAGCACTTGTTTTTGTCAAATCTTTGGGGAGGGCTGTAGTGTCAGCATAGATGTGTTTTGGGCTTTTGAAACAAGTGATGAATATAAATTCTGAATTTTATTAGTGATAAACTGTAATAGTACCTATGATAAAAACAATGAAATCTACACATTCTCTTAATGTCCTTGTACATGTCTTAAATGTTCAGCTTAAAAAGGCATGGGCCATATTTTGCTTCATATTCCCCAAAAAACACTTATAGTACCTTAAAATCCTAAAGCTAAATTTAAAAAGCGAAATAAAACGACTAGTGAACTATCCTGCATATTAACAACTGTCTTTGACCTCCTCAGTTTCATGTCATAGCCAGTTATCCGCGTGTGTGGAATATGCCCCAGTCCTGGCAGTGTGAAATCGAGGTTTACAAAGCCACGTACCACTTCATCTATGCACAGAAAAACTTCTTCACAGGTAATGTTTCTCTCTTACCTGTAAGTTACCATGAGCTGATGTCTGTCCTCCGCCTGACCTCCTCCTGTTGTGATCTGTAGATCTGATCCAGGACTGGGCCAGCGATAGTGAACCGGACATCTACTCATTCGTTCCATATTCATGGAAGTTTAAGATACTTTTTCACCAGTTTGAGATGATTTGGGCCGCCAATCAGCACAACTGGATCGACTGCTCCACCAAACAGCAGGAGAATGGTAAGCAAGACTTTCATAATGGATGCAAGACTGAAAAATAATATAGAGTTTGAGAAATGAAAACACTATAAGGAAATCTAACAAATTAATACGGCTTTGAGAACGCACGGCACGCAATTTTGAAACTATGTAATTCTATAAACTAGTCACTAATCAACTAGCTGGTTGTTGGAAGATTAATCAACTCATTTCTAATTGTGTATGATGTTTCCACATGATGGTAGTTTGAGTTGTATTTGTTGGATTATATTAAAATAGATTTTTTTTTGTCCAAAAGTTGGTCTATCAACTTTTTTTAAAAGATCTATCGTTTCTTTGTCCAAAAGAAAGACGAAGAAGAGATTTTGTGTGTTGTATTTATTTACTTTTTTTTTTTAATGTTTGTTTATATAATAATTAACATAATTAATAATAATAATAATAATAATACATTTGTATAGCACCTTTCATACAACAAATACATCTCAAAGTGCTTTACAATAAGCACCAAGAACTTCACATAAGACCAAATACAAATACCATAAATAATATAACATAAGATTAAACATGCTTTCTAATTATAATAAAAGATAAAAGTATACATTAGTATACATGAAATGCATAACAAAAGAAATTAAAAGTAATAATAGAAGCATAATGCATATAATGCTTCTGAAAAGTCATTTAGTTTTTTAAAATTTGAAATTAAAATTGCTTGGCATTCTTTCAAAATATATATTTTTTATTTGAATTTTTTTATTATTTTCAGACTATTTGAGATCTAAACAGATAGTAGTATGAATGTATGATAGTAACTTCCATGCTTTCCTGTAGTAGTGCTTAACAAAAGGAATTTGGACTGTAAAATGCCGTCAAGCTCACTGCTGAACATCAGTTTAAACCCTAGAGTTTGGTTTTATTTAGAATTTTCCTTGATTTCTGAAAAACTTACCACCTGCTCATGCTCTTTGTCTGTAGTTTATATCGCTGCCTGTGGGGAAACGCTGAATATTGACTTCACTTTGCCCTTTCACGAGTTTGTCCCGGCCACCTGTAACACACGTTTCTGTTTGAGAGTGAGTGTACACCCTCGCAAACATTTACACGCACTTGTCTGCTGTGCTGAATGATGTGTGATCAAGCATTACAGCCTGACATTAAAACATCAGCGTTCACCTAAATCCACTCCTAATGACACTGAACTCCCATACAGGCTGAGGACACAGACATGCGCTTGTGTCTGCCTGACTGTAACCCCAGCCGGTACCCGCTACTCACCCTTACTAAGGATTACCAGCATTACAAGACCCCTCCAGAAAACAATATGCCAACAGAGGGGCAAGGTGCACCTCCCAAAAACAGCAAACCTCGCTGGAGGAACATGACTCAAGCGTGAGTAAAAGAGCACCATTGCTCTATTTTTGTCCCTCTTCTTTTCTGCTGCTTCTTGCTTGCGCTGCCCTTTGACTCTATTGTTGTGTGTATGTGTGTGTGTGTGTTTGTTTCCAGGGCTGGTTGGGTGGACTGCTGGAGTGTGCCGAACTTCCTGCTGATTATAGACTATACTTGGCATCCCATCTACCCTCAGAAATCTGACCAGCAGCTCAAACAATCATGTAGGTGTTTGAATAATACCAATAAATCTTGCAAAAACTTACTGTTTAGATAAGTATCTAATGACCAAAATATGGTAAAACAAATAAAAGCTACATTTATTTACCAACATCATAAAGTCTTTTTAAACTGTATTTATGCTGGACATTTAATTTGGGGCCCATCGGCCAATATGTGAGACCCGCATGTTGCCCAAGCTCCGTCTGGCTACTTTTTTTGATCCTATCATCTTCAGAAGAATATAAATATTACACATGATTATCTCAGTAATTGAGACATGCATGTGTAAGTGCGGAAGTAAATGGAAGATCCTTACATAAAACATAAGATTCTTACATAGAATATTGATACCAAATGTTTTAACTTGTAACTATTACTTATTTATATACAGTTATACACCATATAAAAGCATAAATAAATGTGACATTTTTTTATAAATGGTTTGTCAATATTGTATTATATATAATGTTAATCAGTTTACTTAAATTAGTTGTTATATTTTTAAAGTTCTGTAATTGTTAATAGAGGGAATGCGTATGACGTCACCGTCAGCTGGAGTGATTGCGGTCACGCCCACTCGAGTGGCAAAAAGACTGAGCGGCAGCATTGGTTTTCAGCGTGAATGCCGTGAAAAACACAAAAAACACATCTAAAATGGGAAAGAGCTTTGCGATTGACTGTACAACTACATTTCACAAGAAATCTGAGGTATATTTTTACAGACTGCCAAAAGCTACAGAACAGAGAAGCAAATGGATCGATGCAATTCATAGAATCAACTTGACTCCAGAGAAAAGTGGATTTGCAGTTATCATTGAGCACGTTTACATGCACACCAGTAAGAGGATAACTCACATATATCAGCTTATTTAAATAACCAGTTTCCCGTTTACATGCAAACCAGTAACCATGACAACACAAGTAAACCGTGTTTACATGACTTTATTAATAAATCAGGCCATGACCGTGTGACGACAAAACAATCATTTGCGTATCTGACTTCATTTGTTTTGTCGGTTGATGTTAAATAAAGCTTGCAACATGTCAGCGGGAAACTTACAGCTCGTATATTCTCTCATGTCATGCAGTTACAGATGCAGCGTTTTGACTGAACCACTTCTACTTCTGCTGCACGAGATGAGAAAAAAAAAGCAGAAAGCAGGTTAATGCGTTTACATAATGCGAAATCCGAGTAAGAGGCAAAAAACTACCAGTGTAAAAGAAAACGGGTTTCCCGTGTTTACATGACCACATGCGTTGTCATGACAAAAAAAAACTATAGGCTACAAGTTTTAGGGCTGGACGATATGATTATAGCCTATATATAACATTGATATGAGTGATCACCTGGATTTAGACCTACCTATATTGTATTTTTATAAAGCGTTCACAGGCAAATTTGCTTCACGTATTTCCCCGGCGTCGAAATCAGGCACACAAATGTCAGGAAACACAATGGCTGCATGTCAGTATGGATCACTGGATCTTTGGTAGGCCTAAATTGTAAGGAACACTTATATCGAGTCCAAACATCGTTTGTTTTACTCTCGTTTCCGCAGTTTCCCCTATTAAATCCAGTCACGCAGCAGCTCTTTTGCCACTCAGTCCAGCTGAAGGGGCGTGTTCACGTGGGACACGTGACATCAATGCATTCCCTCTATACACAATAAATAAATAAAAAGTTCACAGCACTAAAAAAACAATTTAAATGTTATTTTTGTAAGCTTCGTAAAAAATCGAGCATTTAAGGAAAATACTTAGTCAAACAGTCTCATTTCAAACGGTTAAATGAATCAGTTTAGTTAAGTGTCAAAACTTTTGACTTGTAGTGTAGTGAATACGTTTACTTATATTATCTCTGTTGCTAATAAGTATTTTCCAGAATCTGACCTGTTTACACTTCACCTTCCATTACGTGTTTTTTGCAGTGTCAGAAATAGAGGAGTCCATGCTGTCAGCACTGCGCCCGCCAGAGCTCGCTCCACCTGTGCCTCCTCCACCTCGAATCTCCTCTGACCCCAGCTTGCTGCCACCTGACCGGTTACATGTGGAGATGGAGCTGAGCCCAGACTCCCACGTCACCCTTTATGGTCCTCTCCTCAGAGCGCTGGTGTCCATCAAGGTATACATATGTACTCTACTTGAAGTCGCCATGAAACAGAAATTGCGAGAGACTTTTCTTCCATATTGTGACGTAAATCCCAGCTTCATGAAGAAAGAATGTAGGTTGGGACTTGATTTTGTCCATCTGGAATTGACTGGATGGTTGTGATTTGGTATTGCTGTGATGTCAAGTGAGAGACAGGTTGTCCCGGCCTCTCGCCAGTAAACACGTCATTAGAGAAGAGAAGAGATGTCACTGCAAGAGTTGATCCCTGGAAGTTAATTTGATTAAATATTATGAGGGCACATGATTTTATTTAAATAATGATATGCATGGATAAATCATTTATAATATTAAAAATAAGAATGGTCAATTTTGATTTCACTGTGACTTTAAACTGTGCAGATGCATCTAATCACTAAAACCGCTGACTCCTATTTATTCAAACTCATGCTCTACAAACCCCCTGTTATTTTCCTCCGTGAAACACAAAATGGTAATTCTTTTTAATATAGTGACAGTTCATAATGACAGATAAAAATATCAGAGAAATGAGGGCGAGTAAATAATGACTTTTTAAAATTATATTTGGCTGCAATATACCTTTAAAATGACTGTTGATGAATGTAATGTGCAGGAAAACTATTTTGGAGAGGATGACATGTACACAGACTTTGAGGAGTCTCTGTCCAGCCCTGTGCTGAGCTCCTGCTCTTCATCATCTGGTTGGACCAGAGTTGGCCTGGAGGAGAACCGCTCAAAAGACGCCCCACATCCTCTCTCCTTACGGCCCTGGGACATCACCGTACTCGTCAATCTGCACAAGGTCCATGGACGCCTTCCAACGGTCAGTACCGCTTCAGAGGAGACCAGCGATTTCATTCATAGAAGCCAGTGTCCCAGACATCAGTGATGACATCATTGTTAAATTAGCATATTTGTGATTATGTGACTATTGTTTTGATGCCTTGCAGGCACTGATATTTCCTTTAGGAATCCCAAGTGTGGTTGTAAATCTTGTTTGTACTCTTGTCTGCAGCACTGTAGCAGTGACGGCCCAGAGGGTCCTGCAGGCTTCCTGGAGCGTCTGTGTTTTGAGATGAAGAAGGGTTATAAGGAGACCATGCTACAGCTTGTTCTCTCGCCTCTACATGTGTTTGTCAGCGATAACTATCAGGTGGGAGTGGGAGGAAGTGACCCCATTCATATTCTCTCAGGTTTTAAATTTTAAAGTTGTCATGTTTCTGTATTGGGTAATTTATTCCCTTCTGAGTGTTTAGCGGCCTACGGTTGATGCTGTGTTGCGAGATGGGCATCTGAGCCTCTCAGGGTTGCAGATGAGAGCCCACGCCATGTTCTCAGCGGAGGGCTTACCGGCGGGTAGTGACACACTCGAATATGCTTGGCTCATCGACGTTCAGGCTGGAGCTCTTACAGGAAGAGTTAGTGTGCCACAGGTGACTCAATCATTCATTTTGACACTACAAAACGGATGCGTAACATTTGTAAAGGAATATTTCTAGCAATATCTGTGGCATAATCACCTCGTACAAAGATTTTTTCGACGTGTCCCTCTTTGTGTTTGATTGAATGAAAATGTTTACAGAAGTTACACTTATAATAGAAATAAAACAGGCATGTGGGCCAGAGAATTTAAAAAGCAAGAATGTGAAGGTTGGAATTTTGTTAAAACACCTATGTGAAAATCCACAGAAAAGAATGTTCGAACATTTATTTGTATTGCTGCTTACTTCCTGTTTGTTTGTACACACTGAGGGACACGTCAAAATTGTCATAGCTAATCAACAGAATGCCACACAAAGACATTTTTTTTATGTTTTTTATTTCTTATGATTCATACTTTATACTCTACCATTCAAAAATAAGATTCTTTAAAAAAAAAAAAAAATTAATTAATGCTTTTTATCAGAAAGGACACATTATATTGATCAAAAGTAACAGTAAAGACATTTGTAATGTTACAAAAGATCTGCATTTCAAATAAATGCTGTTCTTTTGGAATTTCTATTCATCAAAGAATCCTGAAAAAAAATGTTACTTGTGCACTAAATGAAATCTGAAATGTTCTTTTTACATCAGTTTAATATTTGTATGAAATATCAAATTTGTATGAAATATATAAAGTTATTATAATGTTGTAAAAAGTACTTTTTTTTTTAAAAATTATTATTATTTGCCATGCATCTGGCATTTGAGGCTGTTATAGCAATAAAAATAAATTTGTCATTGTCATTAATATTATGTATTTATCTAAGGTAATCCAAACAAATTGTGAACCTTCACATATTTTCCCCCTTGAAAAGCTACTAAGTGAAAAAAAAAGAGAGATTATTCAAGAATTATTATTTTAGTCTAGTGACAGCATTAATCACAGTTTAGTGTTAATCACTGGTTGTGTTTGTTTCAGTGTGCGTCTCTTCTGGAATGGGGCGAGAGCTTTGTGTTTCATGTACTGTCCCGAGAGTTCCAGCTTGAACAGCCAAAACCATCTGTCACCTGCCAACATGGAGTTGATCGTAGAGTGTGTGATGCCAAGGTATTACAGAAACGCTCACACGCATCCCTGAGTTGTCATATTCACATCATTTTCAAAATGACTACACTACTGAGTCTTTGTCTGTATGTGTAGAATGCAGCCTTGCCTGGTCCCTGTCGCACATCAGAGGATCTGAAGTACACCATGACTCGACTGACAGTTGATGGAGCCCAGGTTTTCATTGTTGAACACGGATGTGCAGCCAATATTAAGGTTAGTGACTATCAGAGATGATTATGTACACTACCAGTCAAAAGTTTGGAGTAATTAAGTTTTTTTTCCGTATGTTTTTGAAAGAATCCTCTTATGCTCAACAAGGCTGCATTTATTTAATCAAAAATACAGTAAAAACTTAGATTGTACATTTTGTAAAATGTTATTGTAAATTAACATTGCAATTTAAAATAACTGTTTTGTCTGTATGCCCATCAGACCGGAGCCTTGCGGTTGGCCACGTGTAATCTGCACACAGCTGCTGTCGGCGAAGGCATCAGTGCCGTTCTGCAAGACGTAGTGATCGCTCAGTTCATTGAGCAACAGGAAGTTGCACGGCTTGGCCTCCCTCCGCCCCTCCTTCGGCGCTCTCATTGGCTTGAAGCCGGTTCGGTGAACTTTAACCTCATGACGGCTGATGTGGCTTTAGCCGCTGACCATCCAGCCAAATATGAGGTCCAGAGGCAGTTCCTGGAGCTTCATGACATGAAAACAAAAAGGTTCAAGCATATCTTTTATTGTATTTTGTCTATTGCTTAATGTGCAGGCAAACATATTTACCATGTTGTTATGTGTGTTTTAGACTTTGGTTCCTTTGGCCGGAGGAGAAATATAAGCGGAGCCGGAATCGCTGTGGTTGTCTTGGTGGATGCCGTTTTTTCGGCGGCTCGGTTGGTGGCCTGGACTTCTTCCGTTTGGAGGAAATCACACCCTCATCAAGCTCCGCTTTCTCCAGCGTCAGTGCAGAGAGTGACTTGTCCTATGGACAGTCATTATTACATCCAGGAGAATGGATCGTCACTAAGGAAACACCTAAACTTCCGGATGGTATATTCTTTTTTGTGTGGCTATGATGATGCCGATTGGTTGTCATGTTAATAATACTTACTTTATTGGTTAACTTTCAGCTAAAGGTGTCACTATGCGAAGAGATGTGTGTTCTCCCGCTCCGATGGTGGACTTGGAGAAACGTGGCCAGCACCTTAGTCTTCACGTACCTCTGCGCTCTCACAGCTCTGCCTCTTCCTCTGAGGAAAACTCTTCCTCCAGTGCTGCCCTGCCTCTGTTAGCTGGAGAACGAGAGAGTCCCTCCCCTTCTATTGAGTGAGTCAGACATGTGCTTCTGTATCGTATGAAACAATTCCAGTTTCATAACGTCTTTATATCTCAATTGTGAGTTTTTGTCTTGCAAAAAAATGGGAACTTTGTATTTCACAATTTGACTTTTATTCCTTATTTTAAACTTTTCTCACATTTTTACTATGAGGTGGAATTGGGCTCCAATAAGCACCTTTGTCAAATGAAAAATAACTTAATTTTTCAACTTACTAACCTTTTGAATGGTAGTGTACACTGATAAAAGACTCACAAATTAGGCTAACAACTGAATAACCGATGATTAATTAGTTCATTTCTGATTAATGAGTCTTGTAGACTGACTCACTTAAAAGAACCAATTCAAAAGAACAGTTTGTTTGTTATTTCCTTTCACAACTCCTGGAAATCAGACTGCTAGCGCAAAACTCAATCTTAAAGCGTAAGCTCCAAAAAACTATTTTGCAAAATAAAACTGGTTCTGATTAAAAACAGGTTCTCGATTCCCACTACATTTTTGTTTGTATGTGTATTTTACAGTATGTATGTTTTCAGGTTAATGAATGTAACCACTGATGGTCCAATCCCTGAGGGTCCACCATTACGCTCTCCGCTCCGCTCTCCTTTAAAGCGCCAGTCCTCTGTCCAATCAGCTCGCCTTGGGAGCACCAAGAGCCTATCGGCTGCTGTCTTCGCAGAGAAAGCCACGCCTCCTACTGGTGTGCAGTTTAGTAGCGAGGTTTCCCGTAGCGACGAAAACGTTTTAGACTCGCCAAGGCAGAGAAGAAGCTACGGAGCATTTCCTTTCACACCGTCAGCTGATTCTAGCACATTCCATCAATATCGCTCTGTTGACTCCTCCATGTCTGTGGCTGACAGTGAAGCATACTTTAGCGCCAATGAGGAGTTTGAGCCAATCAGTAGCGATGAAGGTCCAGGTACCTATCCAGGGAGGAAACGCAGAAGAAGACAACAGGGTCAGCCCCACACAGAACACAGCCGCACCTCCATATACCACAGCGTGGAAGGACCTCTGTCAATCGCTGAGAGCCGCCCACCTCCGATACCTAGCCATACCTCCCAAGCCTCATTTGTCTCTGCACTTGGATTGGAGGAGGAGGGATCTGTTGAAACCGAGAAGGCGGAGACTGGCCTTCTGACAACGCAGCCACATTTAATGGCTTGTTACCAAACTTACCTTGCACATTATCATGTGTCAAACTGGACTGTTAAGCAGCCAACCAATAAGAGAACATCTAAGTCATCACTGCATCGCCCACTTGACCTTGACACGCCTACAAGTGAGGAGAGCTCCGCCTCCTTTGACCAGTTGTCCATCCCTTCTTTTAAGGTAAATATTTTTTTACAAGTTTTTCCTTCATTGTAAAATATTATCTATGCAGTGGTGAATTTTAAGAAGAAATGTCCAGGTCATATTTCACCACCAATATCCGGAACAAATATTTCCTGACAATTTAGCAACCCTTCCCAAATGAATAGTAATTTATTAATATATTTAACTATATATTTTATAAATATAAATGTTTTGAAAAAGAAGCCCTGTCCTTAATTTAATATATAAATGTATACATTTATTGTGCTGTGTATATAAATTGTAAATTATTATTTTTATTATATAAATTGTAAAGTACTTTTTTTATATATTGATGTGAAATAATGTTATTGTCATGAATAATAATATGAAACAATAATAATTCATTTAACCTGAAATAATTTTAAAAATAATTAGTAATTAATATTCATTCCAATTCTTTAAATATAAATATAAATATTTAAATTAAGACATTACAGAATGTTAATTTACTAAATGAACAGTATGTAATATGATAATTACATAATACATTTAATTTTCTACATGCAAAGAGTAACTTTGGGGTAAAATGACCTGTTTAAGTTCTTTGTAAAAGTCACCCATGTGTAAGCATGCTGTTTGTTTGTCCTTTTATAGATGGTGAAGGCCGGTTTGTCTGCCAGTTCTCTATTGGACAGAGGAGTTCAGCTCATGGGCGATATAAATAGGTAATACGAGACATATCAAATCAATAGTGGTTGTTTCAGTATCATGCAGCATAATTACAAGCATGCATTTTGTGTGCATGTATCTGCAGCACACCTTACACACCCCTTGACAAGCGGGCGATGGACAACACTGATGAGGACACAATGACAGAGGACTGGACCGTTGATCAGCCTCTTGCCCAGACGAGAACCACAGCCATCGTAGAGGTCAAAGGGGCGGTCAATGTGGTCCTGACTCCTTTAGTCGCTGAAGCATTAGACAGGTCAGACATCACTGCAGCTCTCCCATTGCCCACCATGTGCTTAAAGACCCCATGACACCAAAATTATGGTTTTTAGTTCTGTCTGATTATGATAATATTAAATGAACAACAAATGAGTCAGTATTATCATGAATAATGTGGATGAAATACATTTTTGTGTTGTTTTTTGGTTTGTTTCTTGAATGCCTTTGGATGAAAATTGATGTAATCATGCACTACACAGATTTTTGTCCAAACAAATGCTCTCTGGAATGAGAATGTCCCTTCTCCTAATACCAACTGCATCTGACTTGCATCCAAATCATGGCTGTGATATGCCTAAAGCCTATTGGCTGTTTAGAAAAGGAACAAACAAGCCCTTCAGTATGTTTTGCTAACATAGGAAATAACTCAAAGGAAAGAAAAATGTTCTCAGCAAGTGATTTAATGGGGTCTTTACTAAATGCCACATTGTTTGTGAAATCATCTTTGTTGTTCTGTCCAGGTATATTGAGTCCATGGTTCACTTTGCCAGTATTCGCCACCCTGCATCAATCCTGGATGACCTGCATGGGAAAGTGCTTAATGAAGTGTATCAGATCAGTAAATCCACTGTCTCTGAGTCTGTAAGTGATCAATACCAACATAGAGACATGACAGCACACTCTGTCTTTAACGTGATCATGATGAATGTTGCGTTTTCCAGAGCACAGCGAAAGCAGAGCACAAAATATCTAAGACAGAGGGAACCACCCCTGGGTCTCTCAGCACACCGCATGGACAAACTGATCTGTCAATCAAGCCTGACAATGTGAAGATAAAGGGTTTGCAGGCTAATGTCACTGTCCCAAAGGTACCTGTTTGTGTGTGTGTGTGTGTATGAAAGGGAGAAAGCTTGTCGTAAAAATTGTAGACGTAAATATGTGTGCATGTTTTTTTGTAGGTGAATCTTTGTGTACTCCAGGCATCCGTAGAAGAAGGTTCACCCTCCAATAAGAGTGTCACACATGTCTCTCTCGTGGCCTTGTGTTTTGACCGGATTGCTACTCAGCTGCGCATGAATAGGTAACTGGAAATGTTTGTCCAAATATTATATTTCTCATATAAATAATGTATGTGTGTATATATATATATACACTCACCGGCCACTTTATTAGGTACACCTGTCCAACTGTTTGTTAACACTTAATTTCTAAGCAGCCAATCACATGGCGGCAACTCAGTGCATTTAGGCATGTAGACATGGTCAAGACAATCTCCTGCAGTTCAAACCAAGCATCAGTATGGGGAAGAAAGTTGATTTGAGTGACTTTGAACGTGGCATGATTGTTGGTGCCAGAAGGGCTGGTCTGAGTATTTCAGAAACTGCTAATCTACTGGGATTTTCACGCACAACCATCTCTAGGGTTTACAGAGAATGGTCCGAAAAAGAAAAAACATCCAGTGAGCGGCAGTTCTGTGGGCGGAAATGCCTTGTTGATGCCAGAGGTCAGAGGAGAATGGCCAGACTGGTTCGAGCTGATAGAAGGGCAACAGTGACTGAAATAACCACTCGTTACAACTGAGGTATGCAGCAAAGCATTTGTGAAGCCACAACACGCACAACCTTGAGGCGGATGGGCTACAACAGCAGAAGACTCCACCGGGTACCACTCATCTCCACTACAAATAGGAAAAAGAGGCTACAATTTGCAAGAGCTCACCAAAATTGAACAGTTGAAGACTGGAAAAATGTTCCCTGGTCTGATGAGTCTCGATTTCTGTTGAGACATTCAGATGTTAGAGTCAGAATTTGGCGTAAACAGAATGAGAACATGGAACCATCATGCCTTGTTACCACTGTGCAGGCTGGTGGTGGTGGTGTAATGGTGTGGGGGATGTTTTCCTGGCACACTTTAGGCCCCTTAGTGCCAATTGGGCATCGTTTAAATGCCACGGCCTACCTGAGCATTGTTTCTGACCATGTCCATCCCTTTATGGCCACCATGTACCCATCCTCTGATGGCTACTTCCACCATGTCACAAAGCTCTAATCATTTCAAATTGGTTTCTTGAACATGACAATGAGTTCACTGTACTAAAATGGCCTCCACAGTCACCAGATCTCAACCCAATAGAGCATCTTTGGGATGTGGTGGAACGGGAGATTCGCATCATGGATGTGCAGCCGACAAATCTGCGGCAACTGTGTGATGCCATCATGTCAATATGGACCAAACTCCCTGAGGAATGCTTCCAGCACCTTGTTGAATCTATGCCACGAAGAATTGAGGCAGTTCTGAAGGCAAAAGGGGGTCCAACCCGTTACTAGCATGGGGTACCTAATAAAGTGGCCGGTGAGTGTATGTGTGTGTGTGTGTGTATATATATATATAAATGTATACACATACACACACATACACATATATATATATATATATATCATTTTGACAGTTTGTACTGCTCTGACTGTTAATGTGTGATGTGTAGGGGTATAGTGGAGGACACAGAAAAGCCCTCTGCTATGATGGAGAAGTACTCGTCTGCGTCTAAGATGGCACCTCAGTCTAGCGGTTCTCTCCGCTCTAATGCTGGGATCGAGAAAGGCAAAGAGATCGCAGCCAGACTCAACATACATCGCATACACAGCCAACTCCGTGGCCTGGACTCATCAGGTACACACACACACTCAAATTTATACCCATACTATATTTATTACACGTCTCTTGAGAATTCTCTGATTGGTCAGTTGCTGCATTCTGCAGTCAAATAATTTTGTATGATAACATTATAAAGGACATTGTATGTCCTATCGCATGGATTTTCCGTTTTATTAGAAGTTATTCTAATAGGTAATAAATAATTTAATAAATTAGTCAATATTATCAATAATAATTTATGACAGAAATACATTTGTTTTTTTGTGTGCGTTTTGTTTATTGAATGCCTTTTGGAATTGTAACTAAGTTTGTTCCATACATGTTTTTAACAGACCTTGGGGCTTGTGCCATCACTGCCATTCCTTTCAAGAAGTCTAAGGTTCTCTTCAGTTTGGAAGAAACTGATGACTTTGTTTTAGTGGATGAGACTGAGGCCTCCATCTCTACCGAGCACGTCCCAGAACACACCCCTGACCATGCCCGCTCTGGGGCCAGTCCTGAGAAATGGGGTTGGATTATGTTTGAGTGTGGGATTGAGAACCTCACTGTCAAAGGTATTATACACATGTGAATTTCAGATAGCTTAAAAAATGTGTATTTCAGGAGTAAGAAATGCATGTCTGGATCTTCCTCAGGTGGGCGGCAGTCAGGGGCCGTGCTCTACAGTGCTTTTGGGGTGATGGGCGAGGCCGACAACGGCGTCAGGATTGGAGTCTCGAAATCAAACGGTTCTAGTGGTTCTCAGACAGGAAGTGGCTACAGCACTGATGTATCTGATGATAACCTGCCCAATGATGGACAGAGCCCTACCTCTGAACCCAACAACAATTCAGACTCTGACGAACAGGTTCTCATATGTTGTTCACTTATAGTTAATGGCCATTTAAGATCTTGTAGGTTTTCCTTTGGTCTTTGTTTCTCACATTATTTCTCACTCACGTTTGTCTGTGCAGGATGAGGGAGTGGAGTCAGATGATCTAAAAAAGGACCTGCCCCTCTTGCCTCCGCCTCCTGACTCCAGCAGTATGAAGCTGACTATAAAGGAGATCTGGTTCAGCTTTGCTGCGCCAACCAACATTCGATCTCAAGCTCCCGCCATGTCCAGGTACATATATATTATAATATTATTATATAATATACAACATATATATATATATATATATATATATATATGCTGTATATTATATTTGCCATCGGTCACTCTGCTTTCTGGATATCAGAACGTACCAAAAATATAAAATAATATTAATAATAATAATTAATGAAATATTATATACATTTTATAAAACGGTTAGTTACAATCATTGATTCTGATTGGTCAATAGCTGTGCTTTATTCACGATAAAACACGGCTATGACCGCTTCACCCAACGGTTCTATTTATCACTGCGCCCTTAGCAACACCCTTAGCTACTGGAGGCCAAACTTAAAACAAAGAAAGCACTGGAGCGACATTCTTGCTGCAACAGAAAACACTGCTGACAGTGCTGAGCCCCAACTAAAGAGAACCGCGTTAAATATCACCACAGTGGAGCCGATTGAAATGAGACAAATATTTAATGCGTGCACAATTAACGGAGATGTTCAAATAAATTTAAATAAACAACAATAAAAAAAGTATCTCTTGTTAGGCAGCATTTTAATAACTAAATTAATAACATTAATAAAATAGATTAAAGACCTAACTGTTATCTATCAAAATATGTGCCCTTGTGTTTTTATTTATAGGCTATGTAAATATTTAGTTTAGTGCAGAGAGAAAATAACGGAATAAACAAAAAAATAAACGTTTTCTCATGCTGAGAGATAAGCTATGCCTATTTGTGTGAGGAAATTTCACAAATATTGTGTTGTAAAAAATAAAAAGAATGAGACAAGTTTGAGAACGGTTTGTTGTTTTTATTTGAGCTTTCATGCACATTGGAACGTTGTTGTTCACGGTCAGGGACTATTTTTTTCTAGCGGAAGGAATGCTTTTAATGCTTTTATTGATTTAACTTCATGAAATTTCCACTAATAATTTTTTTTCTTTAATATTGTGTGGCAACCGTTTTATAAAAGCAATAAGGTACTCGAGGCAATCATCAAATTTTTTTTTAACCAGAAGCCACTAGGGGTGTAACGGTACATGTATTCATATAGAACCGTTTCGGTTCGAGGCTTCCGGTTCGGTACGCATACAAACCGAACGATTCCTTGGACCCTTTTTCCTGCCGACAAAATTCGCGCTGGCGTGATCACCACAACGTTGCGCAACATCAAATGGCAAACGTAATGAAAGCGGAACGAAACTGCGCTACTCATTATGTGCTTCACGGATCGCAGTTCGGACCAGCAACATCTGTGCAGCGCGAGCCAATCTCGATCAAGCGACACTGTTACTACACAGCGCTAAGATCCAGTAAAGAAAACATTTAAATTCGCCACTGAAGTAATAACATCGCTGTGAGATCTAGTGAGAAGCATTCAAATTTCTCCGTTATTAACCGTAGATCTCTGTTAGATCAAACAGCGCTGACGTGGAAACCAGGAGAAATATTGTGCCGTGAATGAACTAGTAATACTTTACGTCCACAGACCAGCAACATTCACCATGGATTTAATATAGTAACACTAAATGTAACCAGTTTGGCTGGAATAGTGAAATGCTTTCAAGTACTTCACACATCTTTTTCCAGCATTTCAAAACTCAAATATTATATAAATAAATATATGAAGAGTTCAGATGCAAAAGCCTCTAAGTGCCATTTGAAATTTTCTTCTAGAATGATCATTTTTATGAAGCTTGTATATTTAAGTTCAATAATTTCACTCAAATGACAATTAATAGGTAATCTTCATTGCCATTTAAGTGAAATTACTGAACTTAAATATACAAGCTTGATAAAAATGATCATTCTAGAAGAAAATTTCAAATGGCTTTTGCATCTGAACTCTTCATATATTTAAATGTTATTTTTAATGTGATGACCAAAACATTATTTGTTCATCCTTCAAAGATGACCCCCATTTATAAACCTGAAAGTTTTAAGATGTAGGAAAACTCACTTATTTAAAAAATATTTTTTCTTTTAACAAATAGGAAATTTCTCTGGCATTTCTTAACTTTTTGCTGTATCGAAAACGTACCGAACCGTGATTTTAAAACCGAGGTACGTACCGAACCGTGATTTTTGTGTACCGTTACACCCCTAGAAGCCACTGATGTCAGATATATAAGTAATACAATGTAATAATCTTAAATAAGATTTTAATTGTTTTTACACTTGTTTACTTTACAATGATCAAACACACACAAAATATTGGAAAAATGAAAACATACACAATTCATTGACGAGGCTGACACTTGATAAAACTACCTCTTTTTGTAAAACGACCAGTTGGGCAGGGGTATTGGCCGATTTAATCTCACAAGGGCTTATTATATTGACGTATTAGTAGTTTTGAGAGAGAATGTATATTGAATATACGTGTATACAGTGGTGGAAGTGGCTAAGTTTCACTGGGGGGCCCAAGTTGGGAACATATTTTATATTTTAAACCATAGATAGATGCAGAAAATCCCACTATATTTAATTTATGTATGTAATTTGCATAGGGCTATTATGTCGATAAAAGATGGAAATTATCTTCGTTTTGAACTAGAAATCCATCCCCCCTTGAAATTCACTCCCTGGACTCAACCCCCCCCCCCCCCATTTCCAGCCCTAAGTGTATATTTGGCTGCAGAGTCTTTGATTCGGTTCAAAGGAAATCATGGATATTTGTATGGCTAATGAGGTCTATGTTGTTGAATGTGTCTGCAGGCAGCTGAATCTCCTGAGTACTGCGACCCCTGCGGTCGGTGCGTGGTTGGTTCCCATTGACCAGCTGAAATCCTCACTGCAGAAACTGGACATGGAAGCCACACTACGTGTGTGCGCTGTCATGGGCTGCATCATGACTGAGGCCCTGGAGGTCAGACATGCTAATACTTACACTGTTAGAACCCCATGGACTTGAGCACAATTTAATCAGCAGAGTTTTGGACTTAAACCGCCTAATTTTATGTGCATGTTTATGTGTGCTTCAATCCAACAGAAAAAGAGTATTCACATTCCATTTCGCAGCAAGTATAACCGCGTTACAAAGCGAGCCCGATATCTTCACGAGAACCCGTCCTGCTTACTGTGCAATATTCTACATCGCTACCTGCAGCAGGCCGATTACAGCATTATAGAAGAGGCCACCATGGTAAGTCTTTATGCTTGCAGAGCACATATTTGCATATGAATTAAATGTTCTTAAACTAACGCATTGTTGAATTCTTGATTCTGATTGGTTGATGCTCGTTTCAAGGCTTCCAGGTTCATTGACTGCTGTAAAGTCTGAAAATACTTCACCCATGTTCTTCCAGATTGTATTAGCAGTGGTGTCCTGGCTTTATTTTTAAAGCTAGATAACATGAAAAATGCATTGCAATAAATTAAAGTGGTAGCTGCAGCTTAAGCAGAATAATCATCATTTATTTTACTGATATTATTTTTAACTGTCTGTTGTTAATTTTTCCTTGCTAATCTTTTATTACGTATGTATCTTTATCTTTTTAGAATGATGGACTGCCTGCTCTGGTCACCCTGAGGAAAGGTATGGTGGCACTTGCGCGTCAGTGGATGAAATTCATTGTTGTCACTCAGGGCTTTAAGGCGGTTGGTTTGCCACGTCCCAATCAGCTTCCTAAGCCCAAAGAGCCAGACCCCATCGAGCATGATCAGACACAGGCGCCGGATAGTGGTGGTGCCCTGCAGAGTGACACCAGCGCTGATGGAGCCGAGTTTGAGTTTGATGCGGGTAATTGTATTAAATCTAAAATCTTATAGAGCTTATTTTTTACCTTCTACTTTATCTATATTTTGTGTTATTTATGTGCATTTTAGGCACTGTTAGTGAACACACAATGCTGTTAGAGGGAGTATGTAGTCGTCCTGCTCCTACCGGTAACTCTGCCCCTGTGACTGGAGTCGAGATCATGAGAAAACTGTCCAAATCTCACGCACACAACGAGTCTGCACTCAGGATCAAGGTTTGTGTGGGTCTGTTTTGTTGATATTGTGTATGCGTTTATGATAGATCTTCGTCTCATACTGGAAACTAAATTTTTTTTTTTTTTTTTTTTTTAGGGTTCCCACCCTTACCAGTCCCTGAGCTACACGAGTGGAGATACAGCAGCTGATTCTCCCGCTCATGTCAGTCGGGCAGGGCTGCAGTCCAATCATAGCCCTAGGAAAGAATCGTTGCTAAGCTACTTGACAGGAAGCATCCACAGTCTGCACAACCTGCTAGAAGCAACGCCCCTTCGAGCAAACGAACAAACCGCAGCCAAGAGCACCTCCCTGACACGTACAAGTACATGATTTTCTTCATTCAGATTTTATTGCTTTTTGCAGTCTAATATTAGACGGGTTAAAATGTGAACTAGGAAGACGAATGCATTTTCTTGATATATGGTGTTTCCTGCGAGAGTGGATTTCTATAACCTAATTGTGTTTGATTTTTTTCTTTTTTCTTTTTAAGTATTATTTTTCTGCCCAGAGAGTGTCTGCATGCCAAATACCATAAAAGTACAGAGAAACCAAACTGGGTTGGAGACTAAAATAAAAATAAAATACAAACTAAAATTCAACCGTTTTAATTGTTACAAGTGAATTTAGGCTTAACACCATTTTAATGTACATTATGAAAAATGAGTATTCATTTTGAGATTTTCTAAAGATTACAATTAACTATTAATGTAATAATTTTTTTATAAATTATTAGTGTTATTAAAGAATAAGTTTGAGTGTTTGATGATGGTAATCCAGATGTTAAAATAAGCATGCAGAATTAAATTTCCAATATCTGATACCAGTTAATGAAAGAGAAAATCTGTCACTCAGTAATAGTTACTCTTTTAAATTAACTCTTATTTTTGTATTTTCATTTTTCATTAAATTTTTTTGGGAAATTTTTGTGCTTTTGTATAATATATATTTCCATTTACCTTTTATCTAATTTTTTTCTTTTTTTTCGTTTTAGTAATTCTTTTAGGGATGCACATATA
The DNA here is from genome assembly GCF_029890125.1 of Rhinichthys klamathensis goyatoka. Classification (NCBI taxonomy): domain Eukaryota; kingdom Metazoa; phylum Chordata; class Actinopteri; order Cypriniformes; family Leuciscidae; genus Rhinichthys; species Rhinichthys klamathensis. Next base: position 157,542 of record NW_026606799.1, on the reverse strand, counting down.
CACACAGTGAATCGTGTGTATATATAGAATATATAATAAGTACATCCCTAAAAAAACGACTTCTGACTTGTATATGACAAAGACTTGAGCAGTGTGCTAACAACCCCTCAGAACACCTTATCAAACATGTCGCTGTACCATGGAAACCACCTACTATTCAAAATGTAGTTAACCCTAAATGTCTGTTGTTTTTGGGTAGGCAACTTTGTGGGTGCAGACGTGTTAACGGAGCACCCTCTTCTTTCGGAGCCGTTTTCCGTCAGCTTCTACAACTGGATGTCAAACGCTGTTGGCAACCGAACAGGCGGCAACGTCCAGGACTCTCCCCTCAACCGCTCTCAACACAACAGCCTGCAGACCGGAGGTGAGCGATTAGTGTACTGGCAGAAGTATACGAGTATGAAGTCTGTTGACTGTATGTGAACATGCATCTATATCTGTCCATGATGCTGTGATTAGTGACTTATTTATTGGAGTATGTTCATTTTGCACTGAATGTCTTTAACTCTTTACATACAGGAGTGCTTCCCACCATTCCTTCTGCATCAGATTTTAACACTGTACTGTCCAGTGATCAGAATACACTGGACACACACTCTCAGCACACACACTCCCAGCACAGCACAAGTCAGGAGGACCTGCTTGAACAAGATGAGACGAATCTCTGCCCTGCAGCTGTACAGCTAGCTGACGCACAGGTGCGTGCACCAGGAATACTCATTAATTTGATATTGTTTATTTATGACCATGCACATGTTATTGCCTCTCTCATTCTGTGTGTGTGTGTGTGTGTGTGTGTCTCTTGGGATTCTCCATACAGGTTGTTTTTAAGCCTTTGTTGAGTCACATTGGTATCCAGCCCCAGGATGCTCCTCCACTCAGTTACAAGATGTATTTTGGGGAGCACCTATCCTTCAGCGGCACTCTTGAGTGTTTGAGAGCTGACATTGTCGACTCTGACACCAGCAAAGAAAGGAAGAACAAACGAGCACACAGGTAACACATCTGTCCCATGCCAGCTTTTATCTTTCTAGAGATATCCTAGAAAGAGTAAATCCCCCCTTTACAGAGTTTCATTTGGATAACTTTATTTTATCGTTTTTTTATTATTAAATTAATGAAAAATAATTAAATGAATATTAAAATATTACAAAAACTGCAACGCATTGTGAAAATGAATAACCAGTTAATAAGCGCACAAAACATAAAAATTTTGAGTTGACCATGACTAACAGTAACTATGACTAACTTGTTTACTACAAACAAATTATCTCATATTGTCATTTATTTTACATGTAGAGTAGTAAGGGAGCTTTGTGGAGTTCTGACCATATGCAATGTTTTGGATCCGATTTGAACTTTCGGTGTGTTGGAATATTTGACCTTTTGCGGGTAGAATGAATGCGACCGCCTGACCGGATGTGATCTATGCGTTCTAATTGAAACTATGAGCGCAAAGCAAGAATTGCCAATATTTTTGACTAAAATGTAATTCTTTAAACACTATTTCTATAAAATAGGTGGTTATGAATATTATTTTATAATTATTACATAAATATTTACATTGATTAGATATTGTTTTTCTCTCAAACGTATTGGCGGCTATTTATTTTATCCTACCGGTAATTTATCCTATATTTATCATTATTCATTAGTTTTACCATGGTGAAGTGGAACTTGGTCTCTTTTTTTCCTTGCCGTCCCACAATGAACAATTGTCTACTTTACCTACGGAGTACTCAAGCAGTCATAATGTTGCATATCGCTAATTTTAGTATGCTATGTGTTTTTGTGTTTCAGGCAGGGCATGGTAAATCTCCCCCCTCATGATTTCAAGCCTGCCCTGATGATTGAGACTTTCAGTTTGAATGCAGTCGTGCTAGAGAAGTGCATGTCAACCCCTCCCTCTGCCAGCGCGCTGTCTTTCCACGAGCTGAGCCGGAGACCCCAGGCTAGCGTGCACTGCCATTTTACCCTCGCTTGTCAGGCGATCCGCCAGCATGTGGATATGGCCCTGGTCCGCCTCATTCACCAGTTCAGCACAATGATTGATGACATCAAAGCCACACAGACTGACATCAAACTCAACCGCTACACTGCCGGCTCCTCTTCCCCCACGCCCACCAAGGCACGGCCTTATCGAGAATTCCGCTCATCTGATTTCAGCCGTAGTTCTCGTGGGAGCCTGAACGGAGCTGCTCGACTGGGCACTCAGAAGAGCAAACGCACCGTGGTCGGGCCAGGCCTGGACACACTGACCAGGAATCGAGAGCCTCGTGGAAGGGGGACGCTGGGACGTTCAGAGCGAAGAACGTCAAAAGTTTCGCGGAAAGGTTCACGCGATGTGGCGGATCACATGACCATTCAGATGGATGACTCGGACTCCATCACAGTGTCAGAACAGAGCGAGCCGTCGGCCGAGTGCTGGCAGAACATGTACAAACTTCTTAATTTCTACTCGCTCATATCAGACCCCACAGGGATCCTGGAGAAGAACCAAGACAATGCCCTCTCAGGTAGGACTTCCTGCTCTGTTGATTTCAATTGCTTTTATTTTCTTAAAGAAAAAACATGAAATAATATACAAAGTAGAATGATAATTTAAAAAGAAAATAAAGCCTATTTTTGGCTATTATTTTCAGGAAAATTAGTGATAATTATATTTATTATTTAATATGAGTAAAGATTAATTCATTAAATTTTTATTTTACAATATTCTCAAATATGATGCTTATAAAATTTTCTGTTCTGTGATACAGTAATGAGTATGAGAATACAATAAATGTAAATTAAAAGACACTACAGCAGATTATTGCACCATGATGTATAAATGCTTAATTATTTGATTATACATTATGGTAAAAAGATTTTGTGGTTATGATATTTAGAGAGACGAAACACTGTCTAATACATTGCTGTAAAAATAATGTCATGTTGCAAAAAAATATATTTTAGCATCTTACATTGCATCTGACTGGTATAAAAATATCTGCCAGCATAATCATCTTTGCTTTTGGCCAAATTTACCTTTTCAACTGTTTTTTTTTGCTATTCAGAGGGTGGGAGGAGTCCTGCAGATCCTCCATGTCGATTGGTGTTTGAATCGGAGGGCGAGACACCGCCCAGTCGGCTGGGTCGTAGGCGGAGTTTGGTAAGCTCTGAGCCCCAGCATGTGACACTGATCGTGTTTGGCGTTGGCATGGTGAACCGCACACACCTGGAAGCAGACATTGGTGGACTAACCATGGAGGCAGAGCTTAAGAAAATACATGGCAGTTTTACTTTAAAGGAGAAAATGAAGGGTAATGCAAACAGCATTCACACACTTTAAAATATTAAAATGTCTTGTTCACCAACTAAAACCTTGAAATGATGAAATATCTTGTAATTCCTGTTCTCTTGCTGTAGACATTCTCCATCAGAAGATGACTGAGACCTGTGCCTCAGCCCATATCGGATGTGTGAACATTGTGCTTCTGGAAGGAATCTCACCAGATATACAGTCAGTAGTTCCCTTAACACCAGGCTTTAAGACCTATTGAGTGCTCTGTCAATTATCATTGTCCACCTTTTATAAATCCATTTACCTTGAAGTGTGTAATTTTTCAGTTACACTTTATTTTGATGGTCCACTCACTGGGATTGGAAATAATTGTAGAAAGAAAAATTGGTTACACTATATTTCGATGGTCCACTTTTGACCTTCTACTAAATATGAGTAACTTTGCAACTACACATCAACTAACTCTGCTTAATATATTATCTACTAACACTTTATTTTGATAACAGTCTACTAATACCCTAATAAGAGTTAGTTGATGTGTAGTTTAGTAGAAGGTCAAAACTGGACCATCGAAATATAGTGTAACCAATTTTTCTTTCTACAATTATTTCCAATCCCAGTTTCACATGCAATACACTTTAAGCTGTTGGTAGGTTGACTTTCCTGAAGAATGTAAACGTATCTCTGTGGAGCCTTAATATTTGTTCTGTTTATTTGATCGGTCTGACAAATCAACTTACGGACTAAATACTAAATTGTACAAAATTCAGGACCTCATATACTTTCTCTGAATGAGGACCCAAAGTTACAACGGTTAAAAAGTTTGAGGTCGGTAAGATTGTTTTAATGATTTGAATGAAAAATCTCTAATGCTCACCAAGGCTGCATTTAGTTCATCAAAATACAGTAACACAGTAATATTTTAAAATGTGATTTATCCCTATGATGGCAAAGCTGAATTTTTTGTTTGTTTTGATTCATTTATTGTCATGCAGCAAGCTTTAATTTAATTTGAAATAGAAATGGATGCTTGCTATATACTGTAAACTATTAATTTATTTTATTAATTCCAAACCTTGAATAATAGTGTATTTAGAGACCAGATTGTCATAGACCATGACCATGTTTCTAGCAACCACATTACAGCAAACTAAAATCAATCAAAAACTAAACAATTTAGAAACTGCACCCTGGGAACGACCCACAACACCTTAGCTTCAGGAAATGTAAAATACGTTTCCAGTTTCAGCCATGTAGCCTTTGTAATGCAACGTCTGAATCTGGATTTTAAATTTAAATGCACTTTATTCCTAGCATATTCTCTGCTGTTGTATTTAAAAGTAGTTTGAAGTCATTCTTGGATCTGTTTTTGTTCTGAAGGTCTCTCTTTCCAATGTATTTCTAAGAGTACAGATTTATCACAGCTTATGTGACAGTTTTGAAATGTTTTCTGTGGATAACTTCCCCTCTTCTATCTTCCTCCTCTCTACTCTCCTCTGTTCTCTCTATCTGTCTTTTTTTTTGCCTTTTTCTGCCTCTCTCGCTGGCAGACTAGAGGATTTTCCAACCTCACCTACCAGCACAACCAAGCAGGAGTTCCTGTATGTCTAAGTTTCCTCAGTAACCATGTCCTTTTCTCCATTACCATTCATAACATCTCCATAACATTTGGATATCACAGTCCTTCCATATGTCAATCATATGACACATGGTGTTCACTCTTACTATCATAACATTTCATACCCTCTCTAACCCGCCACAGCTCTCTCATATAAAGGCTTCACAGATATAGTATCTTCAGACAGTGGTCAGTGAAATCATAACATCCTCATAACACTATTTTTTAAATCATATTTATTAATGCTGTCAGTGGGTTATATGAGTGGTTTTCTACTACCTAGTGTCACTAAGAAAGGCTTTTGACTATTGGTATGAAGTCTGGACCACTTCACAGGTTATTCTGACCAAGATCTAACCACTTAATGCGCTCATAAATCCCATTGGTGTGTACATTTTTGGGGAAGAATCCGGTAATTTCAATAGAACTTCACTTCACGATAGTGTGAAAGATTTCCCCACTCCGATTTCGCAAGGGGTCCTAGTTGGTCACGCGAATTTGCAACAGAAAGCTGCTTGGCCTGACTTTAACTTTGCTACATCGCTACAATATTGACATTTGACACTTTTGATGTTTAAGTGCAGTTTTATCTGAAATCAATGATGCAATAATAATAGATTGGCTTGGAGGTCTTTGAGAACAGTTTTACCAAAAATATGTGAAATGTTTTACCCTGTTCTTCCAAAAGTAATAAGTACAGAGTATTTCACAAACTCATAACTCAGAACAGAAAACCGATTTATAAAGTTTTGCTCGTGGATATTGAGTTCATGTGCGGCTATGTGCCTCATACAAAAGTCTTTTAATATCTTTTAAATACTTGATTCTTCAAACCTGGGAAAAGCTGTCAAATCCAGTGATTAGTTCCTCAAATGCGCTCATTGCAGCAGCCCGGTGGATGTAATTGCATATGCGTCAGGCAATCTGATTGGAGCTTGTCATTTTGACAAGTGTTTGCCAATTTTGTGATTATTTTTTTTTTCTGTGCAGTATGAATAAGATGGACAGTCCATGTTCAAGCTGTCAGGAGCTGAAACTCTCCCGTTCCCCTTTTCTATTAATCCATCTAGATCTCACTCTCGTTGCAGTCCCCATATCTACAAGGCCTCGTTTCCATGTTCATGTGGAACATTTCACTTGTGAATTTTGCCAAAGTCTGTCTATACATTTCACAGACATTGTTTTATGTGACTGCTTATGTAACATGCAGGCTGTGATTTCAAAGTGAGCATTTGAAGTAAGTTCCTTTTGTTTGTGTGTATTTGTATATTAGGACTGTGGTGAAGTGTAACATCGCAAAGTCCCAGGCTTTATATAGTGCCCAGCGTGGGCTGAAGACCAATAATGCTGCAGTATTTAAAGTGGGCGCTATCTTCATCAACATCCCGCAACATCCTGCAACGCTGCACAGCATGATGGTCCGCAGCTCCCATCAGCTCTCAAAACAGATTTCAGACCTCATCCGTCAGCCCTCCAACATGTGAGGCAAACCTCTGTCACTTTCTTTTCACAGCTCCTATGATTTATCCTATGATATTAAATTTAAATCGGTTCGCTGTTTTCATCAGCCCTCCTCCCAACCGAGAAGAGACGCCAACTCCGCAGCCCTCTGAAGTGAGTGTCAATCAAACTCCAGTGGAGGCCAGTGAGTTTCCTCAGCTGCCCGAGGGACTGGAGAAGAAGCCAATCGTGTTGAAATTCAGCGCTATGCTCGATGGGATCACTATTGGCGCAGCCCTATTGCCCTCTCTTAAAGCAGAATACAAGATGGGTCGCATGAAAAGCCATGGCATGACTGGTACCTACAATTCCACAAGCGAATTGCTAATTTATTCCATAACGCACTGGAAAACACAGATACAACAATTAAAAACGATTAACGTTTTGCTGTCTCCCTCTCACAGGTGCTCAGACGCGGTTTACTTTCGAACTGCCCAATCATAAGCTGTGTTTCCAGTCAAAGGTTTCGCCTGTGGATGTGTCAGCCATGCCCCCCACTGCCAGCCTAAATCTGCCTCCCGTCACCATGTCAGGACAGTACATTATACAGGAGCACGAGGGCCACAGCGACACAGCCTGGGCCCCAGAATACAGCAACTATCTGCAGGGAAATTACTTGCGCTGTGTAGCTGAGGTGTGTCGTTGACCTTTCAATGAGAAATTGTTCTAAATGCTGTGCTTGATTATCAGTTTGTTCCAGCATTACAGATGGATGCATATGGTTATAATAGAACATTTTTAAAAACAATTCTTCATTTTTAGATTGGGTCTTTCGAACACAACTTGACCACAGATTTGCTCAACCACCTAGTCTTCTTACAAAAGGTCTTCATGAAGGAGGTCAATGAGGTCATCCAGAAAGTCTCAGGTATGTGTGTTGAAGAACAAGTAGCGTAAATGGATAACTTTTTTTTCCATCTATTTACATTTTTATTTATGTTTTATTTCATTTGTATGATTTGTTTTTGTTATGCATTTAAAACATTTTTTTTTTAATTTGTTTCTTTTACTTGACCAACTGTGTGAAATGCGTGTGTTTCTGTAGGAGGGGAACAACCAATCCCACTGTGGAATGAACACGATGTGTCAACAGATGGCGACAAACCTAAAATCCTGCTTTACTCTCTAAATCTGACGTTTAAGGTTTGGACTTCCTTAAATGATGTATTTATTTGTTAAGGTGAATTCTGCAGACTTTTTGAATATGTTTCTCTTTTGTAGGGGATTCAAATGACGGCCACCACTCCTTCAATGAGGGCGGTGCGCTTTGAAACGGGCTGGATTGAGCTTGAACTGTCCAATCGGGTTCAGTGCAAGACTACTCCCACAGGAAGTAACTACCTGAAGCTTTTTGGGAAATGTCAAGTGGATCTCAACTTGGCTTTGGGGCAAATCGTCAAACATCAGGTAGCCACTGTTACAGAAATGAGCATTTCTTCATGCTCTGTTATTCATTATTGTCATATAAAGTTTTCCTGTGGATGCATGAGAGTGTTATAACACGTTCTCTTGCAGGTGTATGAGGAGGCGGGGTCAGATTTCCATCAGGTGGCGTACTTCCGCACTCGAATCGGTTTGCGCAATGCTCTGCAGGAGGAGATCAGTGGCAGCTCTAACAAAGAGGCCGTCCTGATCACCCTCAACCGTCCTATTGTTTTTGCTCAACCAGTGGCATTTGACAGAGGTCAGTCCACACTTAGCTTGTTTTTTTTTCATGTGTATCCATTGGGGATTTTTTGGGGGTTTGTAATTGCGTATTTGTATGTCTTTTTTTTAGCTGTGCTGTTCTGGCTGAACTATAAGGCTGCCTATGATAACTGGAAGGAACAACGCTTGGCTCTCAACTCGGACATTCATATGGCCACAAAAGAAGTGGTAGACAAACTGCCAGCAATACAGCAGACCAGCGCCCAGGCCTTCAGCACTCTCTTTCTACAGCTCACTGTCAATGACCTGGGCATCTGCTTACCTATCACCAACTCTACACAGGTGGATCCTCACTGATGCATCTATTTTTCATTCTTTTTATGTTTAAACTCATCAGGGCTGTGTTTCTCCAAAGCATCATAGGCCTAAGTAGATCGTAGAACCATTGCCACCAGTGGTCTCTACGATCAACTTAGCTTACGATGCTTTTGAGATACGCAGCCCAGAATGGTGTGAACCAATTGTGATTGGCCATTAACTGTATAAAGTACTGCCTGTCTTGTATTTGACTCTTCCACATGAATTGTTTGAATGATTGATGTTAAATGTTTGTTACTGTTTCCTACTGTACATTAGGCCAATCACAGTATTGATTTTGACACTGGCTCAGCACTGGTGTTAACCATCGAGAGTACGCTTATAACAGCCTGTTCCTCCGAGTCTCTGGTCAGCAAAGGACATTTTAAAAACTTTTGCATTCGATTTGCTGAGGGGTTTGAGACAACTTGGGATGACTGGAAACCTGAGATCAGAGGCGAACTGGTCATGAATGCCTGTGAGTAACACTCAATGTTAATGTGTTGTATCTATTTTTGGCCCTATAACACTCCCCTGATTCTTCAAAGACTCAATGTGGCTTTTCAGGTGTTGTCCCTGATGGTACTTATGAGGTTTGCTCCAGAACAACAGGCCAGGCCTCTGCAGGTATGTGTGAAATGATCTTCTGAATTAATTTTACTTGGTCTATTCAACAACAACAACAAAATCAACAATAAAAATGATAAAAACACTTTTGCATGCACTGCTGTTCAAAAGTTTGGGGTTGGTAAAATTGTTTAAAGTTTTTGAAAGAAGTCTCATATGCTCTCCAATACTATATTTATTTGATAAAAATACAGTAAAACAGTAATATTATGAAATATTATTATAATTTGAAATAACTTTAATATATATAAAAAATAAAAATAAAAATCTGGAGATGGAAAGCTGAATTTTCAGCAGAATTACCCCAGTCTTCAGTGTCACGTGATCCTTTAGAAAACATTGTAATATGTTGATTTGGTGCTCAAGAAACATTTCTTAATATTTTTTCAATGTTGAAAACAGTTAAACAATGTTTTCAAACAATGAATTCTTTGATGAATAAAAATTGCATAAAGAAAATGACCATAAAGAAAATGACAATAATGACCATGCATTAAGAAAGTGAACATTGTCAATATCGATTTAATGCTGACTTCATATTTGACTTTTTGTCTGTATCCAATAACAAAACCTTTCAATACTCCAGAGAGCAGCAGCGCAGGGACGTGGACCCTTAATGTCTTGTGGAAGATGTGTGGTATCGATGTGCACATGGATCCCAACATCGGCAAGCGTCTGAATGCTCTGGGTAACACACTCACATCTCTGACCGGTGAAGAGGACACCGATGACATCACAGACCTCAACTCGGTCAACATGGCTGACCTGTCAGACGAGGACGAGAGTGATGGCATGTCTCCCCCCATACACATGGTCAGAGCTCACATTTTTTGTGTCACTAACATTTGTCGGCTCACTTTTATTGTCATTATAAAGTGTGTGTGGCTATTTTTCTATTTTTAATTGACATTTTTGTCTGTATCTTTTATTTTATTGTTTGGATATATGTCATTTTTGTGTTCAAAACACGCTATGTGAAGTTTCTTCTTAGTATTTGTGTTCAATGTCTGTGTAGTAGTGTGTGTCTGTGTTTGTTTTAAACCGGCCCATGTTTGCAGTGTCCTGAAGGTGATCTCAGCCCCAGACTTTCGTTCAGGAAGCGGCTGGTGAACAGCATTCTGGGCATTAGCCCCAGCCCCCCTCCCCTCTCACCTTCTGAGTCTCGTAATATTTCTCCATCATCCACAATCACTCGGCTAAAGTCGAGAAGTGTTCGCCTGCCATCCTCAGCCAATGCAGAACGAACTAGAAATCCCAGACCCCTGTCCTGGGGCTGTGTATGTACTTTAGAGCTCCCGTTTGCTTTTCAATCCTCTCTGTTTCTCTGTCACATTCTTTCTCTCCATATTGTTCCTACTCTCAGGGTGAAAGTTTCTTTTAAGATTAGTCAAATTGCTCAAAATCTTGTTGAATTGTGCCTAGAACTCTTGGTTTTGAGCAACTGAACTATGTTGAGCTAGTCTGGAGTATACAGTTTCCTGCTGCTTTTTAGTCTCATCTGATTCCTTTCCATGAGAAATGAGTGGCCAGTCACATCTTCTCATTTCGCATTTCCAAAGGATGCATTTCTCATGAATTGTCTTTGCTTCATTAATCAGATTTTTGGGGTGGTGTTTTGATTTTGTTTGTCTGCAATGATCCACACTTGTTTTGACAGTTTTTAATATTCTGTGTGATTTTGGAATAGATTCTTATGCATGACTGTGCCTAGGGCTGGGCAGAATGATGGTAAAAAACTGAAATATGCCAGAAGGTCATGATATACCATTTATGTAAATATGTAAATGTACAGAACCGATCAAAAGTTTGGAAACATTACTATTTTTATGTTTTTAAAGAAGTTTCTTATGCTCATCAAGCCTGCATTTATTTGATCAAAATATACAGAAAAACTGTAATATTGTAAAAATATTAGTACAATTTAAAATGATGGTTTTCTATTTTAATATACTTTCAAATATCATTTATTTCTGTGATGCAAAGATGATTTTTCATCAGCCATTACTCCAGTCTTCAGTCACATGATCCTTCAGAAATCATTCTAATATGCTGATGTATTATCAATGCTGGAAACTGCTGCTTTTATTTTTTGTTTTAATTTGTATTTTTTGGAACCTATGATACTTTTTCCAGGATTGTTTGATGAATAAAAAGTTAAAAAGACCAGCATTTATTCAAAATATAAATCTAACATTGTGTAACTGTAGTAATATATCACAATATTACTGTATTTGCTGAATTTTTTTATCAAATAAAATGCAGCCTTAGTGCGAATAAGAGACTTCTTTCAAAAACATTTAAAAATCGTACAGACACCAAACATTTGAACAGAAGTGTAAATATATGCTTTAAATATTTGTCAAAAAAAATTATAAAGTGGTGTATAACATTTCTGAATCGCTCATACCGTGATTTTGTCATACCGCCCACCCCTAAGTATGTCTTGCATCTAAATGTGTTATATTGACAGTAGTTTCCCTCTTACAGGAGTCGGTTGACCTGCGCAGGCAGGCAGTTATGAGCAATCAGATAATCGACGCGCGTGGACGAAAGTTCTCCAAGCGCCTGGTGGACATTAGAGAACTCAATGAGCAGGCCAAAGTCATTGACGATCTCAAGTAATATCAGCCTAACATTTAAGAACCAAAATACCTCAATTGATTGGCTTCTGCCTAAAATAAATCCCTATTATTCTTGTTTTTTTTCTCTAAGGAAACTGGGTGCAAGTGAAAGCACCATTAACCAGGAAATCCAGCGTTACCAACAGTTGGAATCTGTCGCTGTCAATGATATCCGCCGAGATGTGCGCAAGAAGCTGCGGCGCTCCAGCATGCGGGTAAGAATCGCTTTGATTCAGCTTTATTACTGCTTATTAATTATACACTGTAAATCTGGTAGAGATTAAATGGTTATGCTTTGTTTAGGCTGCATCTTTGAAAGATAAATGGGGTTTAGGGTACAAGCCTAGCTACAGCAACAGCAGGTCAAAGAGCATCTCAACAACAGGCAGACCAGCAATGAAGAGGTCGGATAGACCCAGGTACTCACTCACTCACTCACTCACTCACTCACTCACTCACTCACTCACTCACTCACTCACTCACTCACTCACTCACTGACTCACTCACTCACTGACTCACTCTCTCACTCACTCTCTCACTCACTCTCTCACTCACTCACTCTCTCACTCACTCTCTCACTTACTCTGTCTCTCACTCACTCTCTCACTCACTCACTCTCTCACTCTCTCACTCACTCTCTCACTCTCTCACTCACTCTCTCACTCACTCACTCTCTCACTCACTCTCTCACACACACACACACACACACACACACACACACACACACACACACACACACACACACACACACACACACACACACAGCTTTGTTTTTGTGATATATGAGGACATTCCATAGGCGTAATGATTTTTATACTGGACAAACTGTATATTCTATCCCCCTACACTGCCCCTATCCCTAAACCTACCCATCACAGGAGACATGCTGCATTTTTACATTTAAAAAAAAACATTGTTTTTTATGTTTTTTAAGCTATTTGAAATATGAGGACTCATGCAATGTCCTCATATATCACGTGTAAGTTGTAATACCAGTGTAATATGCATGTCATTATACACATTTGTGTCCTCATATATCACAAAAACAAACACACACACACACACGCACACACGCACACACACTCAGTTCTTTGCAGATGGGTTAATGTCTTTCAGTTACACATCTTTACTTTCTTTCATTTTGTCTCTAAAGGGATGACCTGCCCGATATCAAAGTGGACGCAGCATCTCCAGCACCACGGGTTACCTTCAACATCGACACGGTAGTGTGCCTGCATACATCTGTGTGTGTCTGACTCTGAAATGTCTGACTTTGTTCATTTGAAATGCTTTATGGATCTTTTTGTCGTCATTCTAATGCTGGATTCACACCATGTCGAAGTTACCGTAAAAAAATCGCTTTTTGAGTCGCTCTCGCGGTTCTTTGATGTCGTGTACCGATCGATCTGAACAGCGGCGCTTCAAGCCGAACACACCTTAAATCTGCAGTGGTCAGGTGGTACAGCGGCCACAAGGTACAAGTCGTAGCTCTCAGAAAATTGCAAATTCTACAAGCACATGAAGGCTTTTTGTGGTAATTACGACATGGCGTGAACGCACCTTAATGTTCCATCTTCATGTTCATTGTTTACATGTCAACGAAGCTGTAAAGTTGAATAAAGCTTTGCTTTTGATATACACTACCATTCAAAAATTATACTTTTATTCAGCAAGGATGCATTAAATTGAAGTTAAACATTTATAATGTTAGGAAACATTATATTTTAAATAAATGCTGTTTTTTTTTTACTTTCTGTTCATAAAGTCCTGAAAACATTTATTATGGTTTCTACAAAAATATTAAGCACAACTGTTTTCAACTTTTGATAATAATAAGAAATGTTTCTTGCGGACCAAATCTGCATACAAAACAGTTTTCACTTTTTCAATATTACAGAATTTTGTATCTAATTTTTTTGATTACTGTTTTGGTTTGCATACATTTAATAAATAAAATTTGAATGGTTGTGAACTTGGAAAGACACGCACTTCACACTCAGTAGATTTTTAGTTTCACCTGAAAGTACTTCACTCTTGACTTTATAAAAGCCACATGTATAGTATGCACATAATATGCTGAACACGTATGATCATGTACTGTATAGCTCAGTATACCGGTTTTATTTATGGATGGGTTTTTCATAAGTTTGTTTGTGTTTAAGATGGAAACCCCAAACCTAATCCCCAGTCCAGCTGGCTCTGTATTTAAGGTACCAGAGAAAAACGATCAAATCAAATTCTTAAAATCACCTCTGAATCTCTGCATGAAAATCTTCTTGTGCCAAATCAAAACTGCTTTTCAAAACTCGATCAAAAATCATCTTTCTCGATCAAATGGTTTTAGCCTATTTGGATCTTAGGTTGGAAAGTGTTCTTATTTTCTCTTGATCTCTCTACTCACACATTGATTCACACACTCCCTCGCTCCATATGTCGAAGCTGCTCTTGTGCTGTGTTTGTAATAACTAATCAGCTCTTGTTTCCTCAGCATGTCTAGAACTTGATCTTAGTTCATTGCATTGCTCATGATGTCTTGTCATCTGTCCATCTTTTCATCTTTTCATTTCTCATCCCTCTCTCCTCCGCTGGGTCTTAGTGGAAAGCATGAATTGGGAAAAGGAAAAGCTTTCTCCAAAGTGCTCACTGGTTATGAGCTATCAGCCAACGGAGTCAGTTTGAATCTGAGTCAGAATCAGACCAGTTTAGGTTTTGAGCACATTAACAGATACAGGGACAGAATAATGAATGGATGGATAGAGAGATTCATTGAGATGATTTGTAAATGTTAGGCAGTTGGATAAAGGAATTTCTATTTTATCAGTTGCAAACTTAAATTAGCATTAATCTAATATTTTGACCCGATAGAATAGCCTCGTGCCCATTGAGCTTTTAGACATGTCAGGGTTATATTTCACCACAAAGTCACATGAAAAGTAATAGAAATTGTAACATGAAGCCTTGTTTCAGTACCATTTTTGTATCAGTACAATATTTCCACAACAGTCAGTTAAGTGTTATTGTGTTAACTTATAATAAGTAATATTTCTGTTTTGCAGCAATGAGAATCGCCATTGAGAATCTCAAAAGTAAAATGCCCTGATCTTAAAATTCTGTCCGATACCAATATCCAGTAATTATTTTGATGATTGAAAATGGGCTGATAATTAAAATTCTATACTATTTTGTGTACAAAAGGTAACACTTTACTCGAAGAGATAGTTAACCCAAAAATGAAAAATCTTTCATCATATCCTCACCCTCAGATTTTTCCAAACCTGTATGAATTTCTTTCAGATATTTTCAGATATTTTGAAGAATGTCAGTAACCAAACAGTTGATGGAATTCTTTTACTTTCATAGAATTTTCTTTCCATACTCATGGAAAGAACTTTATACCTAAAAAAAAAAAAAATCCCAAAATATTATAATGCATTTATAATATTGGTTACAATTATTTATAAAAAAGATATAGATAATGCATTATATAGAAATAAAGGCTTTTAAGTACAGTGTTATAAAAACAAAAGTTTTTTAAACAATAAAATCAATTGTTTTTAATACTATAAGTGAATTTAGGCATCAAAACATTAGCATTATAATTGAAGGAATGAATGTATGATTTGCTTCCAATATTGGGCAATAATGGTACATTTAAAAATTAATAATATCAGCCATCTTAATGATCCTAAAAAACGTCTTATTTTTTCTCTTTATTTTTTGGTGAAATTTGACCTGGAAATGTTAACACTCGCTTATTTGAAGAGACGTAAATCCTTTAGAAGAGAAATGAATGAATAGATGGATAGATGCATAGACAGATCTTCTGACTGTTGGCTTTCACTGATTATTGAAGTTCCCGGAGGAGACAGAGGTGGAGCTGTTGTCTGTCACCATTGATGATCCTGCCCATTACCCATCATGCTCAGTGTTCAGTGCCCCTGGCACACCAGCTGTCTTTTCACCAACCATTCCCTTCCAGCCTGATGACAGTCGGCGGGACGACCTCTCCTCGACTTCATCAGAGGACTCGGACAAAGATGACGAGTTTGACAGGGAAAGGGCGCACAGCTATTATCGCAGACCAGGGTGCGTTAAACACAGCGCAAGCAAACACTCGACAAACACAATTACACGCTCCCTAAACTGATGGTCTGCATATTTGTGTTTCTCAGGGGCTCTCAGAGGAAATCATCTGCACTTTCTGCATTATTCAGCGAGCGCTGGCCCAACACACCCCCTCAGCGTGCAGGATTAGCTCCGCCCACTGAACGGAACATTGACTTTGAGCTGGACGTGCGTGTCGAGATTGACAGCGGCAAGTGTGTTCTGCACCCCAGCACCCAGCCAACTGAGCATGAAGATCTCGCAGTGAGGAGGTAAAGAAACAACCCAAAATGCCCACACATCACACATTTTGAAAATAAAACGAACTGCAGTGCTGCAGTAATGACATATTCTTGTAGGACAACATGGAAGTTAGTCACCCTGGTTCCCTCTACATAAACCCAATAGGATTTTTTTCAATGGCTTTTGGATTATTGCAGGTGATAACTTCTTGACCAACAAAAGATTGACATTTTTTGTTCATCATGATAATCTTTACAAGTAAACACAACTTTTATGAATTTTGAAGCTTAAATACAATCGGCAGAAGTAAAAATATAAACATAGGCCATAAACAAACTCCGACAACTTTTTCAGAGTTTATTTAAAAGCCAGTTTGAGTTAGAATAGTTTGCAATAGCATGGTTATAAAAGCAACGAGGCTGTGAAAGCGGACTGGTGTGTAGATGACTATTTATGTTCCGAACAACCTCATTTAGCCACTTGTCAGCAAAGACGAGTAAAAGCTTAAAATACACCAGTAATACCCCCTTGTGAATTTTAATGTCGTAGAATAAAACTTGAAAATATCTTGAGCTTGTGTTAACCACAGACCTTATTTCATGCATTTAACCAAAAAACCCATTGACTTTTAGGAACTGTAAGTGCTTAAATGCAAACACGTTTCCAGGTTTTGGCCTACAAGAAAACATCATCCATTCAGAGCTCTATTCTTCTGGATTTAATCTCGATCAGAGCTGTAAAGCCTTTCTGTGTGTCTAAAATGTCTCTCTGTTGTTTAGGAGTTGTGAGCGGAGCTCGAGGAGTCTGGATCAGGACTCTCCTCCTAAGAAGCGAAAGCTGCAGCACAGTTTAGGCTCCAGCTCTCATCTGCTGAATGCTAAGCGAGTACCTACCTCTCTGCAGAGCAAGACCAGTGACATTGAGACCACTGTCTTCTACATCCCTGGAGTGGATGTTAAGGTCTGCAGTGGATCTAATGATATGGTTTAAGTAAAGCCGATTGCACACAGAAGGATTTCAGCTACAATTTTTCAACCTGAGACTTAAGTTTTGGGTGTACCACCACATAAAACCCGCTCAAATACACTCATAGCCCTATAGATCTATTTCAATGCATTTGATTTGCACTTGGATTTATGCAACCAACATGTCTGATGGGTTACAATGCTCAACCGCTGCAATAAAACATGTTACAAATGTAAAACAGCAGTAAACCTAAATGGATGCAGTAATGTACACTTTTTATGATTGGTTAACTGTAGCACTCATTTTCCCCTCTCTGTCTGTTTACAGCTACATTACAACTCTAAAATGTTGAAGACGGAGTCGCCCGTTGCCTCGCGTGGATCTTCCCTTCCCAGAACCCTTTCCAAAGAGTCCAAACTGTATGGTATGAGAGACTCACCCGCACCACCAGCCTCAGGCCCTGGAAAGATTAACACACTCCTCCCTCCCCCTCCCCCACCCCCTCCTCTCCCTTCAGGTACACACTCTCTTCATCTGTCGTCCTCTGCCGCTGGCTTCCTGCATGCGCTTAGCCTCATCTCTGCACTGGAGCCCACAGCTCTGAGCTCGACTGTAGCGCATGACTATCTAGGAACAGTGTTCACAGTTGCCACTCTGCAGAATCTTTTTTCTGCTGTGGTTCTGTGTTGTTTTTAATGCTGATGTGACATTGCTTGGTTTGAGACAAGCTTCCATTATTAGTTGTTGTTATAATATTATTGGCAACAATTTTACTCTTTTTTTTTTTTTTTTTTTTTTTGGTTTATCTTGCTGATAGCAACTAAAACTAGAAAAATAAATCATAGCATATACAATACCGTTCAAAAGTTTGAAGTCCATCATATATATATATATATTTTTTTTTATAGAAGTCTCTTATGTTAACCAAGGCTGCATTTATTTGATCAAGAATACAGTAAAGAGTAATATTGTGAAATGTCAGTACAATAAAAAACTGTCATATTATATTTTAAAATGTAATTTATTCCTGTGATGCCAAGTTGAATCACACGATCCTTCAGAAATCATGCTAATAGGCTGATTTGCTGCTCAGGAAACATTTGCTAATAATATATATCAGTGTTGAAAACAGTTGTACTGGTTAACTGATTAAACTGATAATTACATTTTTTTTTTAGGATTCTTTGATGAATAGAAAGTTCAAAAGAGCAACAATTGTTTGAAATACAAATATTGTGTAACCTTATAAATGCTGTCACTTTTTTCAGTTCAATGTGTCCATGACCTGAATAAAAGTATTAATTGCTTTAAAAAAAATCTTACTGACCCCAAACTTTTAAACAGAAGTGTATAATAGTAAAAAAATATATATATATTAGTACATAGCGGTATAACCTCAGTAGTCACTTTGGATAAGAGCAAATGTAAATAAATATCAAGTAAACAAGCATCACTAACTATCACACATCCACAGAAATTACAAATATCTTGCCATTTACTTAGCCTCATGTTGCTCCGAGCTCAACACAAAATGGAGTTTAGGTTGATGTTCAAGCTTCTCTTTTCCATATAATGAAAGTAGATGGTGATATCTAGACACTACTATCCATTGATTGCTAGCTATTGATTGCGGTTGATTTTAAATAATTTTCTATTACCATAATTGCATTTTATGCTTGTGTTAAACAATTTGGGGTTTTTGTTTTTGCTGCTCTGTTGTGCTTCATGCATATTGCTTGCATGCTGGAGGTGAATTAGGTGCCAAATGGTTGCATCCTGCTCTGAATCTTTTGTTTTCATTGCATGATAAATTGGCAGCAAAGGATTGTTCTCAACTTTGTGTGTGTGTGTGTGTGTGTGTGTGTGTGCAGCTAAAGGGAAGCCGAGTGTAGGGGTGAAGATGGCTAAGCTGTATGCATGGGTAGCCCTACAGACATTGCCAGAGGAAATGGTCATCAGCCCATGTCTGCTGGACTTCCTGGAGAAAGCGCTGGAGACAATTCCCATCACACCAGTCGACAGGAACTACAGTAAGTGTGGTTTCAGATTTATCATTTGTCACTTGAATAACATATGATAAAATCACAATTCTGTGAGGTTTTTGTGTGTATACTTTATGCTGATATTAATATGTGTGTGTGTGTGTTTGTGTAGCCCTCAATGTTCCTGAGGAGGATGTTGGTCACTTTGATTCTGTGGATCCTTTGGAGGAGTCTCAGGTGTCTCTTGTGTCTTCTGCTGGAAATTCATACTCCTCCTTCCCTGTGGATGTGGTAGTTTATGTCAGGGTGCAGGTATACCAGCGTTCCTCCATTTGTACTCATTAGTGAATCTCAAAGCGGTCTGTTCATTTCATTGTGTTTGTTCCTCAGCCATCTCAAATCCGGTTCAGTTGTCTCCCCATGTCTCGAGTGGAGTGCATGCTGAAACTTCCCTCTCTGGACCTGGTATTCTCATCCAATAGGGGTGAACTTGAGCCCACCAGCGCCACCCATCCGTCAGAGGGCCAACACACGCCTTCCTCCACACCTCCATCGGTACACAATGCCAACAGAGTGCCTGGAAGCAAAGGTATGAATGTACGGTCACCGTTATCTTGCCAAGTAAGACATTTTCCTGGATCAACATTCCTGTCTAAAAATGTAGCCCTAACCCTACCTAGAAGTTATCCCTAAAATTAGAGGGAAATGATAGATGAATAACACTGATGTAGAAGCACCTATCCCTGGTTGTAAGCCTAAACTTGACATAAACTATAAACTTGTCTCTCAAATATCGTGGTTTGTATAAGCATTTGCTTCATGTGTCATAAAACCTGTGTTAGGTAAGTTACTCTAAAAAAGAATTTACTAGCTACTAATTACATCTTCAACAGCGTAATAAGTAATGCAATACTTTTTAGAGAGAGTTATTAGTACTCTAATCTTATCTAATTACTTTCTAAATCCCAAATCAACCTCGACCAGTTGAACAGTACAAGGAGAGATATGAAACTGCTCTTTTAATTCCTTCAAATAAATAAACATTAGACGTTAAATGTATTACTTTAATTAAAGCGATACGAAAATTCTTACATATAGCCCCTTTAAAGGGTGTGCTGACTAATGGTAATCTTTGTAACTTCTTCCATCCCTCAGGTCCATCTACAGGGTTAGGCAGTCCTCTGGGGCGGAGTCGCCACCACAGCAGCCAATCAGATCTAACAGGCCAACCGATTAACTCATCAGGTCTGAGTTTCACTGCCTGTATGTCAGATTTCTCACTGTATGTGTTTCATCCTTATGGAGCCGGCAAACAGAAGTCTGCAGTTACTGGCCTTCCACCTGGACCAGGACCACTGGGTGAGAGCCCATTGCAAAGACATTACTCAGAAATATTGTGATGGTTTATAAGTAGAATAAGCGTATATACTGTAAAGATAATTATAAGATTCTGGAGATGACTTTGGTTCTTTCAGGAGCAGTGGACGAAGAGGCCTCTTCAGTGACGGGCAGGAAAGATTCTCTCTCCATCAACTTGGAGTTTGTGAAAGTCAGTCTTTCCAGGATGAGACGTACAGGATGCCCAGCATTTATTGATACTTCCGTTGCTAGCAAGGGTGGGAAGATGGACACCACTCTTATCAACATCTCAGGTGAGTAATTCAAAATGATTACTGGGATATCCTTCAGGATGTCTGATTGTATCACCTTACTAAAGCCTTTTCCGGCTGTATGACACTACTGTTAAATGACTGTTCAAAAGTTTGGGGTCAGTAATGTGTCTTTTTTAAAGAAATGAATATTTTTATTCAGCAAGAAGGCATTAAATTGATTAGAAGTGACAGTAAATACATTTATAATGTTAAAAAGATTTCCATTTCAAATGTTCTTTTGAACTTTTGAATCCTGAAAACAAAAATATTAAGCAGCACAACTGTTCAAAATCGATTAATAATAGAAAGTGTTTCTTGCATTATTATACATCATTATATATTCCCAAATCAGCATATTAGAATAATTTCTAAAAGATATGTGACACTGAAGACGGGGGTAATGATGCTGAAAATTCAGCTTTGCTTTACCTGAATAAATTAAGTTTTAAAATATATTCAAATAGAAAATAAATATTATTACAATTTATAATAACTGACAATATTACTGTATTTTTGTGCATAAGAGACTTTTTTCACACAAAAAAAAAAAAACATGAAAAAGTCTTACCAACCCCAAACTTTTGACATGTAGTGTGTTTAACAATAAAATGCAATAAAAGGGAATCCTTCAGTTGCCTCAGTAACTAATTTGTGACACTGTGTGTTTGTCTTTCTTCTAGCGGTGTGTGATATCGGTTCTGCATCCTTCAAGTACGACATGAGGCGTTTGAGTGAGATTCTTGCGTTCCCAAGAGCTTGGTACCGCAGAAGCATTGCCAGGAGATTATTTCTAGGAGACCAGACCATTAACTTACCAGGTTATACATACTGTATATACTCTCAACATTACACAACTGTTCAAAAGTTTGGAATCACCATTAAGTTTTTGCAAGAAATGGATGCTTTTGTCACCAACAATTCAGTACCAAAAACAGCAACATAGTAAATCATTATTGAGATGTTAAATAGTGTGTTAAATACTTTTTATATATTTTTTCAATTGAAAAAGTTGTGCTACTGAAGTGTGGCAATCACAATAAAATGTTTTTCAGTTCCTGGAGTATTAAGTACACTTCCATTTCTGAAATCCATTTTTGGTATCAGGCATTTTATCAGTCTGTTGTTCTTTTGAGAGATGAAGGCTATTTCTTGCACTGCTGTCTAGAAAGAAGAAAGCAAACTGGATTTAACAATGACAGATGCCTGCTGGACAACAACACGCAGTTTGAGAAAGCGACCCCTCACTGGTGCTCAGCTGGCAGCTTCATTGAACTGTACCTGTCAAACAGCAGTGCACAATCTACAACAGTGAAGAGATGCCTTTTAGGCAGAGTTTAATAGACAAAACTAAATCTGAAACTAGAAAATAAGAGAAAAAGAGTGGAAAAGACAAAAGGATTGGATGAACCTAAGTTTGAGGTATTGAGCTGTTTAAAGGGATAGTTCACCCAGAAAGAACAATGAGGTTTGTTCTCGGCTTCTCGCACACACACACTTTCGTGTTTACTATATGTGGTGCGTTCTATGTATGTGTGTTTTAATGTGGGTATGATGAAAGCCTAAATTATATCTGTTCAGAATATAAAGCAATCATATCTCTTCACAAGACTTTGATTAAACCACTCCATTCATATGAATTTCGTTTTATGATGCATTTATGACCTTTTTGAATCTTCCAAGTTTTGGTTACTTGGGATATCTTTGTGTTTTGAAGATTAACTAATGGTTTTTGAGAGGTTTCTGTCCCTCCATTAAAAGTCCAAGTCGTATGGGTTTGCAACAACATACGGCTGAGTAAATGATGACCGAATTTTAATTTTTTGGACGAACTATCTCTTTAAGAATTGCTTCAGAAAGCATGTGATTAAACTTCACCTGGATATCTTAGGGTGTATTCACACCTGCCTTGTTTGGTTCGATTGAATCGAACTCTAGTTCGTTTCCACCCTTGGTGCGGACCTTTTGGGCAGGTGTGAATACAGCAATCGAACTCGGGTGCGGACCAAACAACCGAACCGAGACCCAGCTGAAGAGGTGGTCTTGGTATGGTTCCAAACGAACTCTGGTACGGTTCGTTTACGGTGTGGACATGAACCGACCCAATTGCAAGAAAGCACTGCGCCTTTGAGTTAACAGGCTTCCGTAGTCGGAGTTGCGTTATAGGAAAGTGATCTGTTGTAGCCTACATTACATCTGTTGCGCGTCTTTCTGCGCGTCGTGTGTGCATCATTGGAATGGAATGAATGAGTGTGTGCATCATTGGAATGGAATGAATGAGTGTGTGCATCATTCAGGACATTCACATACAGAGCGTTCTTTTTAGTCTAATCACGCATAGATGCAAAAAAAAAAAGCATTTGCAGTTCATATAATGTAACGATAGTTACAATACAAGGATGATCCTGCGTTAATTTACGTTAAGCCTTTTTTGCACTTCCTGATTTCCCTACTTGAGAATCCTTGTCCAATGAATGGACGACCTTAGCACACGTGTGGTTTTGTTTACAAATTTTGGTTCACTTGCAAAAAGAGCAGTGTGAAAGCGAACCATACCAACAAAAAAATATATATATATTATTTGGTCCGGACCAAAGCAAGTGAACTATCGGACTTTCCTGGTGTGAAATGAATACACCCTTAATAACACTGAGTCCAAACCTTTGAACAGTAATGTATACCTACTCGCCTGTCCCAGTCATCTTGCATCTTCAGATGAATGCTGGAAAGCATTGATGATAACTGCTGTAAAATGTGCTGTAGCCTCAGGTCCTGCCACGCCAGATTCTGTGGAGAGCATCGCACAGCACCTGTCTCCTGAGTCCAGCCGAAAAGCGTACTGGAGGACGTGGGACGGCCAATCCACTCAACACCCCTCCGTCTTTACTGATGCCACACCAAACCACGCGCACCTCAAATCACCCGCCACCGGACGTTCCCGCAGCGTGTCTGACTCTTCAGCACCGCGCAGAGGTACACATACATTCTGCTAGAGGTCTGATGATGATGTGCAGCTTTGTGGCTCTACCATCCTTATCTATTTAACCAATTGTCTGTGTGTGGGTCTCAACAGACTCTGTCACAAAGACCGCCATCCCGTCGTTTCGGAACGGAAAAGCAGCAGCAGCACAGCAGGGTTCGCCATGGGAGACTCTGGTGGTGTTCGCCATCAACCTTAAACAGCTTAATGTCCAGATGAACATGAGCAATGTCATGGGCAACAATACGTACGAGACCTACAGAATCTATTTGATTAGTGCAGCTGTTAACATGCTTAATATCTCTCTGTTTGATGTCTATTTATGTATGTATGTGTGTGCTTAAACAGTTGGACAACAAGTGGGCTGAAGAGTCAGGGCCGTCTGTCAGTGGGCAGTAACAGAGATCGTGAGATCAGCATGTCTGTCGGACTGGGTCGCTCCAAACTGGATTCCAAAGGAGGAGTGGTGGGTGGCAACATTGACGTAAACACACTGGAGATGGTCTGTAAGTATACTTTTAATAATTGATTTATTTAGAGAGAATGTATTCGCTTTAAAAACTGGTTATGTCAGTTTTTCCTGAATACTTATTTTCTCTAATTATCAGACATATTTCTGAAAGTGTTATAATAACCAGATACAACAGCTATCAAAACGCAATATATCAAAATTAGTACGTTCTGTTAAATGGTGTTCTACCATGGTCCATAAAATGAGTTAATTTAATGTCAAGTTAATATAATATTATAATATTTTTAGTATAATTTAATATTATATATGTATTATCATCAATTCATTATTTATTAATTAAATACAAATTTCCCATTTCAGATCTCAATTGAAACAACTGATTTTTAGAACCGACCCTGCACCCTATGGGGTTTTTTTATGATACTTTGCACACGGATGTAGTTCATACAAAAGAAAAACAATCTGTTGTACTTTTGTTTTATCGCAACTTTAAATACACTTAGAATTTATGAATTTAATTTAATTTTTAATTCTACTTTAAAACTCATGAGGGGAATTGCAAACGAAAAGGCTTTTTAAATTAATTTCTGTATGGCACAGAACTCTGCTGTCTGGTCATCCTCTTCAGTAACTGATAACCGATTGTTCTTCTAGCCCATATTTCAGAACATCCAAATCAGCAGCCCAGTCATAAGATTCAGATCACCATGGGCTCCACAGAGGCCCGGCTGGACTATATGGGCTCCAGCATATTAATGGGCATCTTCAGTAACGCTGACTTGCAACTACAGGATGAGTGGAAGGTGAACCTCTGCACGACTCAGGCCAGTCTATCTGAGAAAAGGTATAAGGACTGCCAATCATACTAGCTTATCAACTAATACCTCAACCATACCAAACATGCTCTGATGTGCATCTCCTCCAGTGAGATCTTTGTACATGGAGACCTGCAGTGGGACATATTCCAGGTGATCATCTCCCGCTCCACCACCCCTGACCTGATAAAGATCGGCATGAAGTTGCAGGAGTTCTTCACACAGCAGTTTGACACCAGCAAGCGAGCCCTGTCCACCTGGGGCCCGGTGCCCTACAATCCTCCCAAAACCCCGGTCATCAACATGGACAAAGGAGCAGCTGAACTCTGTTAGTGTGCTTGTGACCATTTTACTTTTACAATACAATTTTGTTGTTAATGAAATGACTAACATGAATCTCTTTTTCTCTCAGATATGGATGCAGCTCATCACAGACATTGGCCCAGTGTGCTGAAGATGGTGGCTGGATGTCACATTTCCCTCTTCCAGATGCCACTCCCAGAGGATGCTGTGCAGCTGGGCGGCTCGATGAGTCTCCATGGCAACCACATGACTCTGGCTTGTTTCCATGGGCCCAACTTCCGTTCCAAGTCCTGGGTGCTGTTCCACCTGGAAGAGCCCAATATCGCCTTCTGGACTGAAGCACAAAAGATCTGGGAGGATGGTACAGACACAGTGCTGGTTTTCCGTCCGTCCGTCCATCCATTCATCCATCATTTGCCTTTTCATAAATTGCAACTAACAGTTTTTTTTTTTTTTTTTTTTTGTCTAGGCTCCAGTGATGATTCTACATATATAGTTCAAACCCTTGACTTTCACCTTGGGCATAATACCATGGTAACCAAGCCTTGTGGTGCTCTGGAGAGCCCAATGGCAACCATCACTAAGGTTACCCGTCGTCGTCATGAAAACCCCCCGCATGGGGTGGCTACAGTCAAAGAGTGGTTTAACTATGTCACTGCCATGAGGAACGAAGGTAAATGTTGCACACTCAATGGCTCTGTTCCAAACCTAGTGAGCTGTCTTGCAGTCTTTTGCCTATATTCTAATATCGTAAATATTCTGGTTGACACTTCACCATAGGTTGTGGTATTGCAAAAAAAAATAAAAAAAAATGATGCGGCGATATTTTCTAGGTGACAGATGAAATAGACACAATTCCTGCTTAAAAAAACAAAAACATTTATTAAAAAATAATTAATTAAATAAGTTAATACACCCCAGTTTGCAGGAAGTGGAGATCAACAGTAAGTACTTTTTCTTCACCTATGGTTACTATGGAAATTATGATAAAATGATCTGTCGACTAGCTTAGCTAGACTAAGACGAGATGATGACGAGACGACAATAAGGTCATTAAACGATAACTGTGGCTATATCAACATGCAATATTGTTGATGTATAAAAAGACAACACTAAAATGTAGTGAAAAAATGTAAACTTTACAAAAATATTTCAGACTGCTGTTCAAGCGTCTACTATAAGCTTTCATGTTTGCAGTTGTTGATAGTTTGAATCCCCCAATCAGAGCTTTTCTGTTAAAAGAATGCATTTTCTGCCCGAAGTTTAACTTAATCTTTGGAATCTGGCAACCATGCGCACACACTCTCTCTACACTGATTACAGTCTCTCTCACCTCCCTACACCTATAGCATACTAGTAGTATATTTTTCCCTCCATTTCTATAAATATTGCTATAATATCGTTATCATGGCCACGATAATCATGTAGTGAAAATCTGATATCGTGACAGCCCTATCCCTCACGTGAACCTCACAGGAGAGTAGATTTTAAAATCATTTTCATCATTTCAATTTTTTCATTTCATGTTGCTAAGCTTCAAAAATATATACTTTAAAATTTACCCAAAGTTATAATCTATCTTGTCAGAGCTGTCATATATATAATAGGTGTTTGAGCAAGGGCTCCAACATATGGTGCAGTTGCGAATGACCGGAGCTTGAGACCCAGTTCGAGGTCCTTTCCTGGTTGTAGAAAAGCCATTGCATGGGCAGCACACCAATGATTCCATTTTTACAAAACTTTCATGGCCCCCAGAACAGAGCCTCTGCTTTTTTTTAATTCTAGGTTCATGCATTCTTTCTTTATCAACACTTGAATGTGGGTGTTTTATTTAAAAAGCAACATTTTTAACAAAAAGCTGAGAAAATAGTGTTTTTTCGAAGACTACAACGTGCAAAGCAAGGCTTTTATCCCTGATTTCTGCTCCTTTTTTGGTTGTTTTGATCAGGAGATTCAGTACTCTTTCAGAAGTTGGGTAATAGCGCCCCCTACCGTATAACAGTGAAAACACATCAATTACATCAATGTTGGAGAAGCGTTGTGTCATAAATCACGGAAAATTTCGTCAATGGTGGGGAAATAGATAAAATGCTGTCTATATAGGCAGCTAACTAAGTTTTTAGAACAGAGCTAGTGCTGAGCAGCAGACACATGTTTATGATTACCATATTTGCCGTTCTTGAAATGGAATATTTTTATTTTCTCTTTTCTTGCGTCAGAGCTGAACTTGTTGCGTAACGTGGATGCAAACAACTCAGAAAGCGGCGCAGCAGCAAAGAGCTCCAGCCTTCTGAGCGGCTTCAGGGGCTCCTCCAGCTACAACCACGAAACCGAGACCATCTTCGCCCTTCCCAAAATGCAACTCGAGTTCAAATCCATTCATGTACAAGACCCAGAGGAACCTTCTCTCAGTGGTACAGACTAATAACCTGCCAGATGTGTATATTCTGGTAGCCTCTGGCAGCTACATTATTATTATTATTATTCCTAAGGTTGCTAGACGCTTGTGAAGCTTGTATAGTATGAAACCTCGCTGACTCTGAGCTGTGTTGCAGATGCCGGCAGTAAGCCTAAAGTGGAGTGCAGTGTGGTCACCGAGTTCACCGACCACATCTGTGTCACCATGGATGCAGAGCTCATCATGTTCCTGCATGACCTGGTGTCAGCATACTTGAAAGAAAAGGAGAAAGGTGAGATTATGAAATCCAGATTCACTCGGTTTCCCTTCTTCATAAATGTGCCTTGTCACTGAGCATGTGCTTGTGTTGCAGCTCTCTTCGCCCCGCGCATCTTCGCATCTCGACCTGGTCAGAAGAGCCCCACCGCGCAGCAGGATGAAGCGTCATCAGAGAAGAAGGAAAATGAAGAGGTGGTGAACTACGCCACAGTGGACTGGAGAGAGTTCCTCTGCAACACATGGCATCTGGAGCCCACACTACGGTAACACTGCGGTCACATGACCTCAACTCATGTTCCTTACAGACCTTTCTGATGTCTCAAGTCAAATAGACTTATGTTAAAGGTGCTCTACGTAACTTTTAGCGGCCTCTAGTGGTGATGTTTCAGATTGCAACCAAATTTTACAAGAGCGCTCGTGCTCAAACTCATAGAGAATACCGTCTATTACGCAAATATCTCGGCGAATACTAGACGGATTCGGCGAGCACCGGGCTCGTTGGGACCATCTAGTCGAGCTGAAAAGAACCATATAAGTTCCATAGTTTTTGGTGGTGTTTTCGCGGAGATATTAGCAGAAAACAATAGGTTACTGTCGTAACCCCGGTTCTCTGAAACATCGAGTGGAGAGATCCACCTATGGGAAGGGCATCCGTACCTGACCTCTGCAGAAGCATCCAATTGCACCAAGTCTGGCTAACAGACAGAAGCGCGCAGCCAATGCCAGGTGAGGCCACACCCCCTTACCTACGGGCATATCACAGCTGGGCGCGCTGCTATTCCTCAGTAAGTATATTCGCTTCTCGTGCGGCAAGCGGGGCAAAGCTGGTGGATCTCTCCACTCTATGTTTCAGAGAACCGGGGTTACGACAGTAACCTATTGTTCTCTTTCATCATCTCGTTTCGAGATCCACCTATGGGAGAGACATGGACAGCTCCCCGATTGCCCAATACACTCACAGTGAGGTTCTGAAGGCCAGAGAAGGACGGTCACCTCAGAGACGTCCCACAAACATGACCCTGCAAGTTTTCCGCCACACTAACTGCTGTGGACAAGCAGGGCATGAAACATGCATGA
Source organism: Rhinichthys klamathensis goyatoka (assembly GCF_029890125.1). Classification (NCBI taxonomy): domain Eukaryota; kingdom Metazoa; phylum Chordata; class Actinopteri; order Cypriniformes; family Leuciscidae; genus Rhinichthys; species Rhinichthys klamathensis. Next base: position 128,621 of record NW_026606799.1, on the reverse strand, counting down.
GACACATACATGATAATGGCCCCCGCACCACCAATGCACATAGCTAAACCCAAGAAGGAATGCGAATGCTTGGTGACAGGAATGAACATGGCCAGCCGGCCCATTCACTCCTCGTTGGTTAACCAAACGAGGCTGTGGGAAAGGGCTAAGAGGACCCTACCCCTAGGACCGAGTGTGCCACCGAAGTTCTGGTGACATCCAACCGGTAGTAACGCTCAAAGGTATGAGGAGAGGCCCCGCTGGCCGCGGAGCAGATGTCCTGCAGTGGCACTCCCCTGAACAAAGCCCAAGAGGCGGCTAAGCCCCTTGTGGAATGAGCTCTGATGCCCCTTGGGGCTGCACTCCCTTTGCTTCCTAAGCCATAGTAAAGCGTCCACAAGCCAATGTGAGAGGCATTGCTTTGAAATGGGACTCCCCTTGTGCAGGGGAGCCCTTGAAACAAAGAGCTGGTCGCTCTTGCGGAAAGCACTGGTCCTGGTCATTATGCTTGCAGAGCACGGACGGGACACAGAGCATTCAGCCCCTGATCCTCCGGGGAGGCAAAGGGTGGAGGGTGAAAAGCGGATAGCTCCAAAACCTCCGACGTGAACGCAGGGAAGCATTTCGGCATGAAGGCCGGGTTAGGCTTAAGGAAAACCTTATCTCCACTTAGGGAGAATTTGGCGCACGAGGGGTGAACCGAGAGTGCATGTAGCTCACTGACCCGTTTAGCAGATGCCAAGGCCGAGAGCAAAGCTGTCTTGAGGGACAGCAGCTTAAGGGAAATACTCCCCAGAGGCTCAAAAGGATACAGAGACCGCGTTTCCAGCACCATGGAGAGGTCCCACTCTGGGACAGATTCAACAGATCTCCTGATGACCAGCAAAGAGCGGCGTGCACCCTCCATAAATCTGCGGGTTAGAGGGTGCTGCCTGACGGTGGAGCCCCAAAACCCACATGACAGGCTGAAATCGCAGCCAGGTAGACCTTAATAGTGGAAAAGGACCTGCCTCTTTCCATGAGGTCTTGCAGGAAACACAAAATAACAGGCACCGAGCACTGATAAAATGTGAAACCACGCCCATCATACCACCCTTCGAACACTTGCCACTTACAGCCATATAGGGATCGCGTGGAAACGGCCCTAGCCTTCTGAGTAGTGGCGATTACACGCGGCGGGAGCCCCAGTGCATTTTGGTTCGTCCTCTCACGGGCCAGGCCCAGAGAGCCACCCTGTCCGGGTGGGGGTGGTAAATCTCCCCGTTGGCTTGGGACCGTATGTCCGTGCGAGGGGGGAGGCGCCATGGCTCGGCGTATAACAGAGGGATTATCTCTGCCAGCCATGGGGCTTTGGGCCACCTGGGTGCTATCAGAATGAGAGACAGGCCGTGCTCTCTCACCCTGGCCAGTGTGAAAATTATCAGGCACAGGGGCGGAAAAGCATACAACAGCACTTTGGGCCATGGGTGGGCCAGTGCGTCTGCCCCGAGGGGCGCGTCCATGTCCTTTAGCGAGAAGAACATAGGACAATGGTGATTTTCGCACGAGGCGAAAAGATCTACGGCTGCCTGTCCAATCTCATCCATAACCTCTCCACTATCTGCGGGTGAAGACGCCAATCCCCGTGGATTGGGTTTCCCCTCGATAGCAGATCCGCGCCTCTGTTCCGAATGCCCGGGACATGAGTCACGCGTAATGACAGAAAAACCTGTCTGCTCCACACCAAAAGCCTGTAAGCTAGAGCGTGGAGTTTCGACGAGCGCATGCCACCCTGACGGTTGATATAAGCCACTACCCTGGTATTATCGCACCGTACTAGAACAGAATGTCCCTGCAGGCAAGGCAGAAAATGATTCAGAGCTTTCCAAATAGTAAAAGCTCTAAATAGTTAATGTGCGCTGAACGTAGTCTGCTCAGCCACAGACCGTTCACCGTTCTGCCTTCCTGGGTGGTTCCCCAGCCTGTTAAGGACGCATCTGTCGTCAAAACTTTTCGCATCGTACCGTCCCCAGGGGGGGTTCCCCGTGCGTAAAAGTTCTCGCTCTCCCAATGGCGCAAGGCCGCCGAGCAGGCGCGCGTCATCGTTACCGAGCGGCAGAGATCGCAAATCGGGCTGAAATGTAGTGTACAAAACCCATTTCGTGAACGTTCTCATTCTCAGGAGACCAATGGCACAACTTGGATAGATGAAGCCATGAGATCCTGCAGCCTGAGGCATGTGCGATATTGTACTCTCGCCCCTTCACTGAACTGAGACAGACAGTCCATCAGCGAGCGAACGCGCTCTTGAGAGAGACGCGCTCGCATGGAGACTGAGTTCAATTCCAAGCCCAGGAAAATCACATTCTGACTGGGAGTCAGATTGTTTTCGCTCGCATTCACCTTGAACCCGAGGGATGTGATGTGCGCGAGCACCCGGCCGGTGTCCAGCGACACCTTCTCCTTTGATTTGGCTATGATGAGCCAGTAAGTCAGAATTCTCAGCCCTGATAGTCTCAGGGGCGCCACGCCCACCTCCGCACACAGACAGAAAGTTCGGGGACTCAAATTGCGCCCGAACGGAAGAACTGTGAATTCGTAACAAACGCCTTGGTAGGCGAAACGAAGATATTTCCTGTGTGGAGGGTAGATGCTTATGTGAAAGAAAGCATCTTTCAGATCGACTGATGTGAACCAGTCGTTCTGCTTTATGGCACAGGCGAGAGAGGCTTGTGTCACATTCTGAAATTGAATTTCCTCAAATGTTTGTTCAACACTCGAAGGTCCAATATAGGGCGGGGGGGCGCCACGCCTTTTGGAACATGAAAATACCAGGAATAAAAACCATGATTTATCAGATTGGGTGGCACCATCTGAATCGCTCCCTTGTTAGGAGGGAGGAAATTTCCTCTTTCAGAATGTGTGAGGCGTTTTCTTCTGTGTGAGAAGAGAGAACGCCGTTGAAATGCGGAGGTTTTATTGCAAACTGCAGCTTGTAACCCTGGGTTACAGTACGCAAAAACCCACTCGGGCGCTGAAACGGCTTGCCAAGCCGCTTTGTGACTCGCGAGGGCCCCCGCTCGGGCCGGAGCGGAGCTGTATGGGCCCAGCTGGTTCATTTGTGATGCAAAGGCGCCATCTAGTGGGAACACTAGAGGCGACATGCAGGGGTTTGGAGGGATTTCCTCTCTCTGCAGTGAGAAGTTTTCTTTGCGGAGAGAGGTCTTCTCTCCAAAACGAATTCATTTGATTCGTAGCTTGTGTGTTTTGTGTTGGGCAAACACTGGGGCCGAAGCCTTTATTGACAGAGTGAGGGAAACATAGTGTGGTGTCCACTGTGCTGAACTTTCCCTCACAAGGTGCCCCCAAAAGTGGGAAAAACACATATCTCCTGAACACATGAACTGGGCAGTCTCAAGTGCAGGCAGAAAAATAATATCCGCGGAGAGAGATACTCTCTCTGTAACGGATTTATTTAATGCGGGTTTTTTTTCTTTTCTTTAAGTGTTATTTAGTTATGTGTGTGTTTTGTGTTGGGGAACACAGGGGCCTTACACACACAACGTCCACTAAAAACACATCGGCTGGACAGCCGCAACTGAGCTGTGTGAGCCCAGTTGGTTGATTTATGAGGCAATGGCGACCTCTTGTGGACGGACTCAGGGCGACATGCATGGGATCAGAGAGATTTGCTCTCTATGTTGCCGCTGGCAGATATATAAATCTGCACGAATTCATTTGATTCGTTTATTAAATGTGTTGTTTAGTAATGTGTGTGTTTTGTGTTGGGAAACACTGGGGCCGAAGCCTTTAATAACTGGGTGAGGGGAACCAAGTGCGTGCGGTGTGGTAACACTGCTATGTACTTTTCCTCACGACAGCCCCCTCCCCCGTAACTTGTTGTTGGGGGGGTGGGAGGGGGACACACACACACAACGTCCACTAACATACGGGCTGGGCAGCCACGAGAGGGGATTAACCGACCGTAGGTGGGAGACCCTGTTAGTTAACGTTACTCCCAATGGTCGAACAACAGGCAGGCCGCTTGCGTTCGGGACCGCCTTCCTAGGAAGGCATAAATTGAAAACCTCAACACGTAATCGTAACAAATCAAGGCCCGTGAGACCGTGTTAACAGTCTAGCGGGACGCTCCAGCCGTTCAGACTGGGCGGTGGTCCCAGCGTTTACCCGTCGTACATATTCCTATCCTGGTCGGTGGCGCTCTGTGGAGCTGGCCACACAATGTTGAGACGAACGGCCGCTCGCTCACAAACTTCCAGGAGGATGGACGGAGGCAAAGCCGCGTGAACGCTAGCCTAGGGAACGCTAAAAGGACCGCGTCATCCCCGTCGCCGGAACCGACCGGTTCGTCAGCGAGAGTGAGGTTTTCCCGTGAAGATGTCCTCTTCAGGGAATGCGGATTGGGCTGATGTCAGCTCAAATATTTTAGAGAGGTGGCGCTCCGGGAGTCCCCCGGTAGCGCGTCATCATCACCGTGTCTCTCCTCCGAGTCAGAAAGGCCGAGCACGGCGCGCTGTGTCGTGCAACTAAAAGCCGGCTTAGTAAAAGCTACATGGGCAGCAATTACAATGACCGCAATTCCCCGGGTTCTCCAAAGCTTGAGCGTGTTAAGCCCAAGTAGACCGCGCAGAACGAGAGGGTCCTTATAGCGGCGATGAGAGCACCACACGCGGCCGGGCAGGCTCGTCGTGATAGGCTGTTCCCCGGGGGAAGCGGCTGTTTAGACGGTCACATAGCCATGGGTGGGCCAGCGGTGAAGAACTCGGAAAAATCCGTGGCGGGCAGCCATGTAAAGGAGGAGCAGGTGAAGGACAGCGAGAGCTCGGGCGGCTCCGGATGCAAAAAACACAGCGGATAGGCTGAAGAAACGACTGTCACTCACGTCTGGCGGAGGCTGATCTGGCGATATGTCCTCCTGAAGACTCGAAAGTGAGCAGCGTAACGTTAATCCAACCGAACTGTGTCAATGCAGAGATCGCGAGAAGCGAATGTCAACTGAGGAATAGCAGCGCGCCCAGCTGTGATATGCCCGTAGGTAAGGGGGTGTGGCCTCACCTGGCATTGGCTGCGCGCTTCTGTCTGTTAGCCAGACTTGGTGCAATTGGATGCTTCTGCAGAGGTCAGGTACGGATGCCCTTCCCATAGGTGGATCTCGAAACGAGATGATGAAAGAGAACCATCGGGCGCGCTGCAAAATTGCGGACGCCGGTGACGTCACGATCTCAGAAGAAAATTGCTCGTATCTCTGGAACGCAAAGACCCAGAGAGCTCAAATTCGGGGGAGGAGGTCCCAGGGGAACCCTTGCCCGAACGCTAGAGTGGCGGGCCTCGGGGATGCCCCCTACCGGATCGCCGTTCGCTGGGACCCCCGATTTCGAACGGCTATAACTCGGGGAGCCGGGCGAGTTGGACCTCGGGGGTGGGCTCGTTCGAAAGGCCCCATCCAGCACTACGAACGATTAGAGTCTTGGGAATATTGATCAAAGATTGACTGAGATATAAGCCGAAAAACGTGCGCCTTTACCCGGACGTAACTCCCTGACCGTCTACAATAGACTGTATATAAGGAGAGAGGCTCGGGAGCGCGCATGCACGTCACATCCGTTGGATTTCGCGGTAAATCCGACCGGGAGACTTCACATAGAAATAGGAATACTGGCCTTCAGAGAGGTAATAGCAAAAGCTGACAAGTGGATCATTGTAATGTGTGATTACAACCCCTTCACACACAGGCAATAAAAAAAGGATTCATTTTAGAAGAAAAGTTCCATATAGCACCTTTAATAGACAGTTGCTGTGGGGATCTGGGTGGTTGCCAGGGTGTTGCTAGGTAGTAGTTAAGGAGTTTCCCTTAGTGGATGCTAGGAAGTTCTGGGTTATTGCTTGGACATTGGCTGTTGGTTACATGTGTTTAAATGTGGTATACTTGCTTACTCCATACAAGTACATATTTCACCATCATTAGCACAGGTTACACTTTTCATACATTATTGTCTGTAATGAAGTCGTTTGACATGTGTAATGTTTCAGGTTGATCTCGTGGACGGGCCGTAAGATTGATCCGGTGGGGGTGGACTACATTTTGCAGAAGCTGGGTTTCCACCATGCCAGGACTACAATTCCCAAGTGGCTGCAGAGAGGAGTGATGGACCCTCTGGATAAAGTTCTGTCCGTTCTCATTAAGAAACTTGGCACGGCATTGCAGGATGAGAAAGAGAAGAAAGGTCAAAGAGACAAAGATGAGCATTAACTCAGACACTTCAATGTATTAATACATTTCCGCTATCAGGAGCCATCTGTGTGAATTTTTTTTTTTTTTTTTTTTTACCTTGTCTGAAACCACTGGATTTATTGCAAACTACTGTACAGCACTCACAAACGCATCACAGCCATTGCTATACTGTGTGAACATTAATGTTTGCCCTGGTTCATATGGCTATAGCTCTTGGGTGACTGAAAGTGTTTTGTTTTGTTTTTTGTACATGTGAATTTTCAGATCAAGTAAAGATTGGATGGCTGCTGCTGAATGCCATTTGGACTTTTAACATGGATTAAACGCACTTACACGTTGCTGACATTAACAGATGAGCAGTGATATTAAGCTACAGTATACGAGTGTGCTCTTGAAATCAGTTTACATGAGTTCAGAGGAGCGAAAAGCATCCTGTGTTCTTTCTCTTGAGGTGAATATACTGCTGAATATTGCCAATCAGACTTTTTAAGTAGTTTTATTTAACATTTTAAGAGCAAACAATACAGTTAACCGCTGACCAGGTGGTAAAGTGTTCTTTCAGCCAGCAGAGGAAGCGTGAACATCCCTATGCCTAATTATTCCTTTGAGAGTGACCAAATTTTATGCCTGATAACACATTTTGAGGGATGATATAGTGGAGATGCCTCAGATATTCCTGTGAATACATCAGAACCTCAGATTGTGCTGTGTAATGTGAACTGGCCTATAAAGCAAGGCTCTAACTTAAATAGACAAACAAAATGTAAATATCTTAAATGCATAAGCTGTTACCCATGTTAGGCCTGTGGTGATAGTGTTTTTCCTTTTTTTTTTTTTCATAAGTGCAATAGACCATTATGTACAGAGGTAAATATGTTCAATGTGCTGATTTCTTAACTGAATAAAATCATTACTACTAAAATGAATGATACTTGTTAGTGACACTTTTTTCTTCTTCCACATTATACTTCACTGATTTGTAAACTAAGATGAGTTTTGTTCATTCGTTGCTGTGGTAATGGAAGGTTGCCTTAGGGAACAACATTGTGCTACACAGATGTAATGGTTTATTTTGATAGTCCATTTCCTTAGTATGTGTACAATGAAGATTGAACATTTCCTTTATGAATGGAGCATGTTCAGAATTGTATATTTTAAGTTGCTGTTTTTGCAGTATCTATATACATTGTGTACTGTATGTGTACAATACCTGGATGAGCACACTAAACAGAATGCTGTATCCCATAGTGCAATGTGCTCTACTTGCAGTGTTAACTTAAGCTATTAAAATAGTTTTTGTTCATTAAAATAAAGCTGAAATAAAACATTAGATTTAAAAAATGTAAATAATTTATAGATGCTGCCTTGGCAACTAACTGAAATCAAGTTTAGGCACTGCAATTAAAACTGAAAAACAAAGCTAAATAGAAATTTACAAAAAATAAAAAACGCAAACAATAAATCTATTTCAAAATAGTAATATACCTAATCTATAAATACTAAAATAACTAGCTACCCGATCTTTTATTTCCAGTGATTGATGTACTACAATTGCAGCTATGATTTTAAACATTATTTTATGACTCGTATGTTAGACAAAGATCTAGACTACGTTGAATGATGACAAACTGGATGACGCCACATGCAATGTGATAATGTAGCATACTACTCTTTGAAATGTTTATTGCCTAATACCAACGGTTTTTATTAATAAATAAATAAATAAATGGGGGGAAAAGTGAGCAGAATACATAAGTAATATGCTACAATTTCATTCATAACTGGGCCTAAGCAACAATGTACTAGCACGTTACAATTCCACACATAACCACTGCGTGGCGCACTTCATGTTCAAAAGTTTCAGTTCAGCACTTAAATGGATGATTATAGACTTCTCAGAACTAATGAGGGGTTCATTTACACTCGGATCGTCCTCTCCTTTTGTATGCACTTTTAAGTGTAATGGTTTCACAAATCCAGATTTTTGTAAAAGTGAAGCTGCAGTAGGGAAGATTTGTTTAAAATGGTCGGAGACTGCCTGATGAATTGTGGTAATTACGAGATGAATTTCGGCTCCGTGGTAACAGGCAATCATTTTAACAGATCGACTGTCACTAACGCCAAAACTTGCCACAGTGAAGGGTAATGCAATTTGTTTACTTGCTCAGTTTTTGCTCTTAAAAAACAGCATACTGCAGCTTTAACAAACCACAAACAGAAACGGGAATTGAAGTTAGAAAATGACTTTGAAAATGAATGAACTTAAATGTAAATTAAATAAATAAAAATCACACCACAACTGCTTGAAACAGCTTTATTTCTCGTAAGTATCACAAGAAGCCCGTCATGATTCGCCGTTTTAAAACTCTGAATAGGTAGATTTAACACCCTAAGGTCCTGGTTACTCAAACTCAAAAATGAGCTACAAAAATGAACCAAGCTATATATAATAAACAAAAAATTGTGCTGCTCTATAGTTATATGAACTGACTCTAAAAATGTAATTCAAGGGCTACCCATAGTGTCTTATTTAAAGATACCACTTGTTAAAACAAAAACTTCTGGCACCTGTTACTAACAATAAATCCAGTATTATTATAATTTTGGTCTTTCATATACATTTCCATATACATATCTACTGTTTTAAAAAAAAAAAAGAGAAAAAACTATGCCAAGATTCATAACGGCGTAAAAAAGGTTTCAAGTTTGGCGTCCGTAATGCTGTTTATTTGAGGTGTTTAGTCTGTCGGCTCTGTCGTCTATTTGGCAGTGCATGCACACACACACACGAGTGGAACATGAGGAGGCAGTGTGAGTGAAGGGAGACCTGATTCGGTAGCTCTGAGGAGCTCTACAGTGTTAACACGCTTCCCTGATCAGACACATACAGTGCTTTCAGCTTGGCAGAACAGTCACACGACGTCAAGATCACTGAATCATTTGGGGCAGGAGCTGAGGAGGTCGTCGGGATTAGTGGGAGGAAAGGCAGGTTCCATAGTTCGATATCCCACTACACGTCAGTGGTCTTTCTGGACCTCTTCTTGAGAGGTGCTTTGCTGCTGGTTTTGGCCTCTGTTCTGCGCCTGTATTTGCGTGGTTTGGTGGATGAGGGTACTTCAGCGCTGTGCTCCAGTGGGGGCTCTGCCTGAGGGCGGGTATCGGAGTCTTCATGTTCCTGGCAGCAGAGCTGGCCCACGAGCGGGTGAGACCGCAGCGCCCCCTCCTGGTGAGCCTTGCAAAAAGAGTTAGGGCATAACTGGCAGAAAGCATCGGAGTTCTTTCCACACACGTCACAGTGATGCCAGGGACAGTCCCAGCGACCTGGAAGAAAACAGATCACAAATGTAAAAGTCGTCAATGGATAAATTTTAAAAAAAGGGACAGAAGACAATTAAAGCCTATTAAATGTTACAAATAGGGGTGTAACGGTACACAAAAATCACGGTTCGGTACGTACCTCGGTTTTAAAGTCACGGTTCGGTACGTTTTCGATACAGCAAAAAGTAAGAAATGCCAGAGAAATTTCCTATTTGTTAAAAGAAAAAATATTTTTTAAATAAGTGAGTTTTCCTACATCTTGAAACTTTCAGGTTTATAAATGGGGGTCATCTTTGAAGGATGAACAAATAATGTTTTGGTCATCACATTAAAAATAACATTTAAATATATGAAGAGTTTAGATGCAAAAGCCATTTGAAATTTTCTTCTAGAATGATCATTTTTATCAAGCTTGTATATTTAAGTTCAGTAATTTCACTTAAATGGCAATGAAGATGACCTATTTATTGTCATTTGAGTGAAATTACTGAACTTAAATATACAAGCTTCATAAAAATGATCATTCTAGAAAAAAATTTCAAATGGCACTTATAGAGGCTTTTGCATCTGAACTCTTCATATAGGCTATTTATTTATATAATATTTGAGTTTTGAAGTGCTGGAAAAAGATGTGTGGAGTACTTGAAAGCATTTCACTATTCCAGCCAAACTGGTTACAGTTAGTGTTAGCCTACTATATTAAATCCATGGTGAATGTTGCTGGTCTGTGGACGTAAAGTATTACTAGTTCATTCACGGCACAATATTTCTCCTGGTGTCCACGTCAGCGCTGTTTGATCTAACAGAGATCTACGGTTAATAACGGAGAAATTTGAATGCTTCTCACTAGATCTCGCAGCGATGTTATTACTTCAGTGGCGAACTCAAATGTTTTCTTTACTGGATCTCTTAGCGCTGTGTTGTAACAGTTGTAACAGTGTCGCTTGATCGAGATCGGCTCCCGCTGCACAAATGTTGCTGCTCCGAACTGATAAACGATCCGTGAAGCACAATGGCGCAGTTTCGTTCCGCTTTCATTACGTTTGCCATTTGATGTTGCGCAACGTTGTGGTGATCGCACCAGCGCGAATTTTGTCGGGCAGGAAAAATGGTCCAAGGAATCGTTCGGTTTGTATGCGTACCGAACCGGAAGCCTCGAACCGAAACGGTTCAATACGTATACATGTACCGTTACACCCCTAGTTACAAATAATGGCTTTCAATTATACTGCAATGTTTAATAGCTATAATGGCTAAAGTTGTGGGAGGAAAAAAACATTTAATAGAGACCTCATTAGCAGCAGTATTGGTATCAGTGATAGGATGCCATTAAACAAATATTTTAAACCGTCTTTGTTGTATCCACATTAATTTGGACATTGAATGTAAAATTATAATAATTTAAAAAAACGTAAAGGTGCGTTAGGTGCGATTAATCATGATTAATTGTTTGTTTTTTAATTGACTGTCAGCATTAGAGTAAAGGTTACCAAATGGTCTCTTGGTGCGGTCTAGGCAGGAAAGGTGATAGGCTTTAGTGCAGCCCTTCTTGTCACACAGAACCAGCTCTCCTCCATCGCCACAGCGGAAACACTCGTCCTCAGACTTCTTGCCTTCGTTCCGGGCCCTTCTCCGCTTGGGCTTTTTCTTCTGATGCTTGTTTTTGGGCTCAGAAGGATGACCGTTCTGAAGTTGATGGGTGAAAAGCAAGTGTCAAGGCATTTAGACTTCCGTCTCCATATACATTGATATCCCGTTCAAGGAGTGGAAAGTAATAAAGTAGTTATGTAGCAGGTGTTATCCAAACTTGTAGTACAAATATTATAGGGACAAACTTAGTTTTAAATGTTTTGAAGGTCACAAAGGTGATAGCTCATACTTTATAAGGCTCAAACCTTCTAAATACCAGGCCTGAGCTTTAACCACTACACCACGCCAGCAAGACCTCAATAATGACAGAGGCAGTAAGAGTCACTCACCTTGGGTCTGTCACCTAGAAAACCACTGCAGTTAGGAGCTCCACAGCGACACACAGTCTTTTCATTCCCAAGACAGTCCAGGTTATAGTTAAATGTCAGCTCAGTGCCTGAAAACATTGACACACAAATGGCCAATTAATTCTGAGAGGAAAAAACAAGATTTGGCAACAAAAGTTAGGTGGGGCGATAGCTAGAAAGTGAATTTAAAATAAATTTTTTATAATAATATGCAGAGGGCCTGCATAGTCTAATCTGTCCCACCAGTTTCATAATGCACCAAAAATATTTTTAAACTACTTATAACAAGATTCTATTTTATAAATCAACCAAACAAAAATCAATTCACGTTCACGCAAGCAGCTCTTTAGCCGGAGTTTTCAGCAGTCAAGTCTGTAAACCTGTTTTCATAGAAACTAGTTCTCCATCCAAATAAAAGCTTGAGGGTTAAACTCTTGCAAGAGATTAAAACACTAGTTATTTTTATTATAAAAACTATATACTAGTGCTGGGCAACGATTAAAAAATTTAATCGCGATTAATCGCATGATTTTCTTGCGATTAATCGCGATTAATCGCATTGTTACGCGCAAAATTTAATAATGAATTCTAAAGTAGTGTATTGCGCACTAGAGATGGGATTTATGGCTCTTTGAGGAGATCCGGATCTTTGCGATCCGTTCCTTTCAAAGAGCCGTTCAAAAGAACGGCTCTTTTGGCTCTTTTTAAATATTTAGTCAGTTTAAAGAAGCCAGCTTGGGGGAATCTCAGTTTATCCTGGAAATAATCACTGAATGATGAGGTGAGATTTGTAGTCAATTAATTAAAACTCAGATATCACACACCAATATCTGAGTTTGAATTATTCTGAAATATTGATTATTACCTCATTTGTCATGTGTGGACTATATTCCATAGGGTTGCACAACATCCCTCTGCTTAGAAAGTGATATCACTATTTTGGATTTACCTTTAGTACAAAGTATGTGTATGTGTAAAGCTATGTTGACTTATGTTATTCATACAATACCACAAGAACATTTTGATAAAAAACAAAAACTATTTAAAGTTGTAAATATATACTGTAGATACAATAACATGAACACAAAATGCAATGTAAATAAATACAAAGCAGTTCCTTTGTATTTATTTACAAAGGAACTTAGTGTTACTTTAGTGGTTTTTTTTTTTTTTTTTAACTGGAGTAACCATGTGACGGCATAAGTCATTGGCTCTGCTCCTACCCAATGACAGCACGTAGGGTTTTTTCCCACTGGAGTACTCACGTAAAGGATGCGCGCGCGTGCACAACTATCATCATGCTGTTAGGCAGTAGCACCCCTGCGCTGGGTGCGCCCCTTCCCCTATAACTGAGGAGCTAATTTGTGTGCATCTGTGTGAAACACGCATGAAAAAAGAACGACAGAAAGAACGGCTCCCCTCCAGCCGCGACTCGGCTCCCATCGTTCATGTTTATGAGCCGTTCAAAAGAATCGGTTCGTTCGCGAACGTCACAACTCTATTGCGCACTTTTGATTTAAATGTACTGCTACAAAAGTGCAATAACATGTGGTTTGCAAAAACTTTAAACAAATAAGGTGCTTTTATACCAGCAGTATTCCCTTTACACAGTATCAATAAAATATTTCATGTAAATCTCAACTTAAACATTAATGTAATCAAATCAAATATTTAAACAAAGCTATTTGCCACTGCCAGGGCATTACCTTTTATCTAGCTTGTTAAAAGAGTCCAGTTTTCTTGTTGTTGTTTTTTCTGAACAGGTATCTTGTATCAGGGAGCAGCAGAAACAGTCTATGTAGTCAAAGGGTCATGATCACTACTACAGAAATAAGTCGACCAACGTTACTTCTCTGATAGCAGCTTAGGTTTGGTCATGGCATGCCATGGTTTCCCACGTAAGATTACATTAAACAGAGGTAAAGCCAATTTATACTTCTGCGTCGAACTCACGCCGTAGCTGTGTAGCGCGCGTACCCTGACGTGCATCTCTCCAAAAATGTAACGTCAATTCTACGCGTACCGCAAGCGCTGTGATTGCTAGAACCGCTCCCCGGGTTTCACTCTCCCTCTGCATGTGTAATTGCGCGTCAACGCGGACAACGACGCAGATATATAAATGAAAACCAACGCAAGTCTATAGCGTAGAGGCTCCGGCGTAGGTCCGACGCAGAAGTATAAATCAGCCTAGAGTGAGGTGAAGTGGTCGAGCACAGGTGCAGCGACAAGCGGTTGCGTTCCTGTGAAACTGTTGCGGTCATGCCCGCCTCACGCTCGCGCCCGCGCGTTGCCGAAGTGGAATTGTCTAACTTTTTGTACACGACGCGCAGCACAAATCCTTGGAAGAGAGAGTGATCCTCGGCTCGCTGTTTGTGAGTTTCCAGAATCTAAATAGTTATCAGGACATCAACAGGAGGGAATTCACATGGCAGAGCATCCCCGCTAAACTAAACGCAGGCCTATCAGGTAAAGTTATGTATAATTTTAATTTAAGTTAAGAAGGCTACAGCTGCGTAGCGCACAGAAGCCGGTGCCATGGTTACTATCTATAGAGCGCCTGTCATTCACTCGCGGAGCGCTGTCTCCCTTTCTGTTCACCTGAGAGAACCTGCCAAAGCCTCTCCACTGCTTGTTTGTGTGGGTTATTTGCTGGCTGACCAACATCCCACCCCTCCTGTGATCATGGTTTGACTGTAGGCCTATGTGTATTCAGAGCCAGTGAGCAACGGACTTTCAAAATAATAATAAAAAAAAACTGCGTTAACGCGCGATAAAAATTGTCGGCATTAATTAATAAATGCGTTAACGCGATAATAACGCGTTAACTTGCCCAGCACTACTATATACACTTAAATATTAATTTGCATTTATTTGACAGTGCAGTTGTATCACACTGCTCAATGTATTAGTACAAGTCAATGCAAAGACTTTTTTCTTCAATGTGGTCACTGAAAATGGGTTGAAGCTCTTAATTTTGCTCTCCATGTGCACCAGATTGATGCATTTAACTTTAAAATGTTCAATCTTGCTCTGAACTTGCTTAAATTAGTGTTTTTTTCCCCCCAAACCAAGGAGCCATTATTTTAACTGCCATTTGACTAAACAGATTCTAAATATTTCATACAAGAAATAAAATATACTACTGCAGTTTTCATTTTAAATGGTGATTTTTTTTTTTTTTTTACATTTTAAAGTTTAATGCATTATATGTATTTACAAAAAATATATAGCAACACTAGCTAAAATTAGAGAGGGAAAACTTTTATTTCAATTTATCACCCAGCCTTCCACAAAAATCCATCATATCTCTTATTTTCAGAATGTGAGCTCACCAGAAGCGATGTCACACACGGCAAACAGGCCCACGCGAGTGTCTCCATTAACTGTCCATTTCTGAGTCTCGCAGTTGGGCTGGCAGCTGTGGTTCATGAAGCGAGAGTAGTTCCCTTTGGGTCCCGCATCTATAATCCGATCCTGCACACAATCAGTGTATAGCACAATGAAGGTGGAATGATCACAAACCATTATGTTGTCGTGAGCGTGTTATCTATGGAATGATCTGTAGTACTGTGTAGGGGTGGGTGATATACCAGTAGACACGATTAACCAGTAGAAATGTGTAAACCGGTAGAGATTCTAGACTATCGTCTCTGTGGCGGTTGCGCTAACATGACGTTGTTGTGCTGCGCGTTCACGAAAGCGGGTGATTTTAAACCGTTGAAGCACAATTAGAAGCGAAAGACAACTCATTTCAGTATATTGGCTATCTGAGAGACGCGTAACATGAAACCACTGCTCAGAGCGCGTGAGAACTGAACGGAGTGCTTTTTGCCGCCTAATTGGGCTTGAACAGTTAAAAACACATGATCTAGACACCTATAAATAAACAAGTGATGTGTTTGCAAGCAATATATATACTATCGCACTAATATATTGGATCCATGCAGTCGGTCTTAAAGTGACAGCATTCAAATTTACCTGCTGTCATTATAATGCTATTCAAACTACAAAAAAAAAGTATTCTATAAAAAACATCTCATTGCTCTTGACTGAATCCCTTTTGTAACAAATAAGAATAAATATATATTTAGTTTACAAAGTAAAGACTATGCATTGTTTTTTTTAATACATTTGATTACTTTATACATTACTTTATGTAGTATTTCTAATGCTTGAAGTTTTTCAGATAGGTCCATTTCATTTGTGTCTGTTCTATTGAAGTTTGTTTTCTTTGCTCTTTCTTTATCAGTTTACCTGTCTTCAAGAGGGTTTTTTTAGGCTAGTATTAGTATTTTAAATATTAAAAATGGTGATAAGAATTATGACATTTCAATGGCATCATTTTTTTTTTTATATACAATCTCATTTAAAGCAAACATAACTATATTGTGATATATACCGTTATTGTGAAATAAAATGACTCATATACTATGATATAAGATTTGGGTCATATCACCCACCCCTAGTACTGTGACCTGTAGTACCACACAAAGCTGTTCAGTGACACTACCAATGCCTATTTCTCTGGCTCTGCTGTATAGGGTCCAAACATGCCAAAATCAGGCATGACAACCAGAGCAAGCACATGGCGCCTTTATTTACCTTGTCAATAGTGAGCATATAGAAATGTGAGATGTCATTCTCTTGAGCGTATTTGATTCTGGCTCTGCACTCCTCCTCGTCTATCAGTTCACCCACATATTCATTCACAAATTCCCCCTGCGTGACACAGAAAAAGCCAATCAGCAATCACATACAGCAAATCTCCTTTGCTAAATCTTTTCAAAAGCTAGTGGACTTACTTTCTTAATGTCTCGCAGTGACAGCAGGCCCCAGCCTTTGCCTGCGGTGCGGATGATCTTGGTCTCGGGATAGTGGCGTTTGGTGAAGTCCTGGTTTTGGCAGCGCTCTCCAGCAGGACACACTTGAGGATGGCACTCGTACAACAGCATGCGGTTCAGACACTCGGATTCAAAGCTGCAGGGACGCTCGTCTGATGGCTTACAGTTACACTTGGGGATCTCAGAAATGTCTGCGGTGTAGACCTGCACTCGTCCACAAGGCTTATTCACCTAATAGAAAATAATAAATAAATAAAACCATTCAAATAAATAAAGCTTTTAAAATCTCTAAAAACAGACTCAATACATTTGTAACATTAAAATGACTACAGAAATTGTCATGGCCTGGAAATTAAACCATGGGAGTCTTATAAAGGTCATATATTGAATGGCAATACCTTGATGTATTTGTAGGGAGGAGGTTTCTTGTTGTTCTCTTGAGCCTCTTTGGCCTCCCTCTCCATCTCAATCTCCTTAAAGCGAGTTTCAGCCTCCAGCAGGGCTGCACAAATAGATAGAGGAACCATTTCACAACAGCACTGACAATACTGTGATTACAAACAAGATAATAAAACGAAGAATATTTTACCATTCTTAAAGACCTTCCCAATGCCAGTCTGTTGGTATTTGCTTCCCCTGTCCCCCTCCATGTAAGGAAAGACTCTGCCCTGGTGTGTCCAGAAATAGTCTTTGGAGCCAAAGAAGAACACGGGGAACTCTCCAATCTCATGACGTAGGTGCTGGATGTTTGTTGGGATGTTCTTAGGGTGACGGATCTCTGCAGGCCACCATCTAGAATTTTATATGAAGCCAAAGGTTAAGACAGGAAAATTACCTCTGGTAAAATGTAGCTTAGTTATTTTATCATTTTCAATAGCACGCTCTAGCCCTAGAAACCACCAACACCCTAAATAAAATAAATACAAATCTGATGCAAGCAGATGAGTTCAGTAAGTTTAAGCTAAAGGTGTGTGGTGCTGTTAGAAGCTGACCTGTAGTTCCCCAGTTTGACCCAGATAACATCTCTGTATTTGGGTTTCTTCCCTGAGCGACAATCATTACAGAACCAGCTGCCATCAGGCATAGCGATGTTCAGACAGTCAGGGTGAAATGCAGCTGGACATGACTCGCAGCACAGCAGACGGCCACCTTCAACACACAAATGCATCCATTTATATAGTGCCGTCATGTTCAACTTCAGATGCCATACATTAAAAAAGGAATAAAACCGCTTTATAATGACAGTGGAATTCACACCCTTTGAGCAGATAAAGCACCAGCTGACATTGACGTGAGAGTGGTGACTGTAGCCTTTCTTAGCCCTGAAGTGGTTTGTGCACACAATGGCAGAAGATGACAGCATCTCACTGCCCGCAGCAACACATAGGTCTCCAACATGATAGGCCACGGGACAGCGCAAACAACGCATCATCTTTCCTGCAAGGGGACAACAGGAAATGTATTAGGTGATTAAACCAACACCAACTAAATAAGTCCTTTTGTTGGAGATTCATTTAGCGTTTTCGTATAATTTAACCTATTAGAAGTGTGTAGTAGTTGTTTGTTTGCAGTTTGAATTAAATGAGATTAAAGAAAAGGTCCCACATAATATTAATCATATTTCATAGTACTTATGAAAAAACACAACAACAGTAGTCCGGTAATCTACTAAATGCGTTCATGTTGCATTCCAAAACTCTTTTGCTTTTATCGAGGTGGGATACAGGTAAAGGTAGGGACATGTTTCATGTTATGGTTAGGTTTAGGGGTGAGTTAATGGGTAGGGGAAGAGTCAACAGTGTAATAATACTTGGACTTACAGAAATAATTACTGCAGGTATTTAATTATAAGTGCAACATAACATGCATGTACATGTATCAAATTATGCAATTTAATTGTTAGTACATAGTAGTTAAACACAACATTAATGTATTTTTATTTGGAACCATTTTCTATTGCATCGTCTTTGCTGCAAGTGCGTAAACATTCATGTCTTTTTTGTACCTTTGATGGCCTTGCCAGTGCCACGGCCACTGTAGTGGCAGCTGAGGCAGGTGTGCAGAGGGCAGCGGAAGCCTCGATTCTCAAACACGGTCAGAGCGCTCAACCGTACACAGGCCTCATGGTAGAAGCGGCCACAGTGAAGAACACAGCAACGCCGCACCTCTCCTTCAGACTTCTTACAGGTGAAACACACATGCACACCTGAAAAAGTGAAAGAAAATTATAGCTCACAATAGTGAGAAAGCTGATTTTTCTAAACACAACATCAGTAACATGACATCAGTGTATCTCACCTGAGATGCAGGCAGTGCAGAGCACCTTTTCTGCTGATCGCTCTAGTCCAATACAAGGCAGGTGATATGAGCCACAGCACTGTCCCTCACACATCACTAGATCCTCCCCGCTCTGCTCACACACCTGGAAAACAGCAACACAAACACTCATGTAGGGCTGGGCGATATGGCCAAAACAATTATCACAATATCATTTTGATCTTTTGTTATAATTTTATCGAGGAAAATTATATCACCATGATTATCGCTATCTTTTTATTGCCCAGCCCTTCATTAATGCTAGTTCAACACCTCTCTACACGGACCGTTCACTCACCAGACACACGCTCTCTTTTTTGGCACCGGCAGTGCGTTCCGTCTTTTTTGAGGGATGTGATTCGTCTGTACTGTCACTGGGAGAATCGGGTCTCTGCTCACACAGCAAACTCTAAAATATGTATTAAAATGATATTTACTTAAAGGGTTAGTTCACCCAAAAATGGGCCTGAGACGAGAGTTCAAGAGATTTCCAGGACGCATGCGCGAGAACTGACGTTCTTCTTCTTCTACTACTATGTACAGCGCGCATCTTCCTCTGCTTGTAAGACGCACGCTGTGTAGAAGAAGAACGTCAGTTCTCGCGCATGCGTCCTGGAAATCTCTTGAACTCTCGTCTCAGGCCCACAAGGAAGCAATGGAATAGTCGAATAAAGTCATTATTTTTGTTTGTTTTTCCGCACAAAAAGTATTCTCGTTGCTTGATAAACTTATAGTGGAGCCACTTGAAATATTTAAACATTTTCTTTAATGACTTTCTGGGCCGTCAAGTGTCATTCCCTTAGGCAGCCTATGTAGCAGTGATCCACCTCTCAGATTTAATCAAAAATATCTTCATTTGTGTTCCGAAGATGAACGAAGGTCTTACGGGGTTGGTACAGCATTGGGGGGGAGAAATTAATGACTTAATTTTCATTTTTGGGTGAACTAACCCTTTAAAGCAGGGGTCCCCAACCCCCGGGCCGCGGACCCGTACGTGGGTCATTTGGTACCGGGCCGCACAGAAAGAATAAATAACTTGCATTATTTCCGTTTTATTTATTCACACATTTACCTGTTCACATATCGCGTCTTTTGCGCGCTCAAGTTCTTTATTTCAAATGTAGGCGTGCTCATAATGGAAGCGACGCGCTCTTTTTTTCAAGCGAGTCCGCACCGCATTCGAGATAAAAACATATCTCAACTTTTCAGAATGCCGCAAGCGCACCGTAGGTCACGTGACAAGAACCAACCAATCATCTTCAACACTGTAAACTGCTGCACTAGTAGTTACTAGTAAAAAATATTTTTACTGAAATTTTTAATGCTCAACTGATTCCTTGTTAAATCCATCATTGTTTATACAGAATTGTTCTATATTCTATATATAAATGTGTATGTGTTTGCTATTTCTGGCGTTTTATGACCACTTCAGTTATAGTCTAACCTCAGACAAATGCCGAGCCGTTGCGCAGGAGAGATAGTTTCACGGCAGAAGCTCTGTTTACTGATGCTTGGGACAACTTTTCTTAAAATATAATCAAACTGCTCCTTGCCCACTCTGAAATAGGCTTTGAACCTCCCATTTGTCCAGGCGGAGCTCCTGAATCAGCTGGTGAAATTCCCCATGGTTTTTGCGTTTTTGTAGTATCGGGTGCACCCAAACACTGCTGCGTTTTTTACTCTTCTTAGTAAATAAATCTTGTAACAGAGTTACAGCAAGGGTTTTTCGGTGGTGGAAATCCATTGCTGAAATTAATTTGCTGTAACGGAGAGCGCAGCTGATGGTTGCTTAGCAATGACAGACGCCTCCGGAGCGCAACCTCGCGCCTAGCGTTTTCTACGTGTTTTAGGCGCTATATGTGAATGGCGCCTTATAGGGGGCAGAGAGGATGTTACTCATGTTATGTTGTTGGCGCGATGTTACGAGGACGCTGCTAATAAAGTTGCGAGTAGGCCTACACATTGGATTCACGTTTATTATTATTATATTTAAAAAATACCCCAGTTTTTATGCCGGTCGTTTCATTTTATTTTGTTGTATTTATCCGCCACACCTTAAAGGCCGGTCCGTGAAAATATTGTCTGATATTAAACCGGTCCGTGGCGCAAAAAAGGTTGGGGACCGCTGCTTTAAAGGACATCTGGCAGGTAAAAGTGACACAAACCATTAGTTTACGGTTCCAAATAAAGTTCATTATTCAAACCAAGAGACACATGAAGCAAATCACATTATTAAACAGAATTACAACTTGTCAGGTTCTAAGTATGATATTTCACGTATTAGAGAAACAAAAAATACACACACCTCTGGCTCAGGGTAAGATGATCCGCGGCGCTTTTTGGATGCGACAGGTAACGATTGTCTCCCTAAATCCTGTTTCCGCTTCCTGACACGTTTGACTTTAGCAGGAGACTCCTCCTCAGCTGAGGAACAAAGAAAAACTATATTTTAGAAAAAAATATATAAAAAGGACACAAAGATGAACAGTATTTAGACGGAGCCGTTTCTGTAGTTCATAATAGTTTGCAGATTTACTTGGGGCTTTTTTTATTTGTTTCCTTTCTTCATCCCTGTCGGATTTCCGCCTCCTCCCCCTCGGTTTAGTGACAGAGGCCTCAGCTGATGGTGCATTCTGACAGAAATTAAGACAAAGAATATTTTAGTGTCAAGTTATTACTTGAATTCTTTTAGTTATTCTTTTATTTAAATTTTGCATGAATTATTTAAAAAAAATTGTTAAAATATCTCTCATGGCATTTTCTCTCATATCACCTTTTGGCCTTTCTGCTTTTTCAGCTCCTTTTCAAGCTTGATTTTCATTTTAGGCTGCAGTGCTACATCCTTCTTTGACTCTCGCAAACGTTTGTAGCCTTTTTTCTTTCCTGTATGAAGCAGTCAGAATGCATGCTTATCGTCTAAAGCCTTTTATAACATTTTTTTTTAGGTTTTTCCTTTCAGTATACCTTTTCTATACACAACTGGTGTTGCAACTAATAACGAAACCACCCACACACCTTTAGAAGAGCCATCCTTCTCCAAAAGATTTGGGCTTAGTACTGATACCTTTATATCTGATAACAGAAAAACAGAAAATTACTACAGGAACAAAAATACATGCAACAGCAGCCTTGAAACATGAAGGCATAAAGAGATTGTTTATAATTAGATGTAGCAAAAATATCATATCACAATTTTTTTGCATGATTTTTTTTTATGTTGGTTTTAAAGGCCATTTTGCAAGTCACTGAGCAGTACAGCCAAACTAATTTCCCTTTTTTAATAATTTAGCCTTGCGGGATAAAAAAAGAAAAGAAAAGAAAAGAAAAGAAAAGACAAACCATTTAGACCAAACTAAATCTGTATTAGATTTATTTTATCTTTGTTATTAAAAATAACAAATGCTGTCACTTTAAGACCACGGATCTAATATCCTGACATGCATCCAAACGATTAACATTCAACTTCAAGATATAAATGACTTTTTATTATAAACCTTTTGCGTATTTGACACGAAAGAGAACAGTTAAGTACTTGCGCACTGTGACAGGCTTTTAATGCGTGTGCACTTTGAGGGTATGCGTAGGGCTGGGTGATAAGGACAAA
Organism: Rhinichthys klamathensis goyatoka; assembly: GCF_029890125.1. Lineage (NCBI taxonomy): Eukaryota > Metazoa > Chordata > Actinopteri > Cypriniformes > Leuciscidae > Rhinichthys > Rhinichthys klamathensis. The sequence goes on along the minus strand of NW_026606799.1, from coordinate 106,334 downwards.
AACGTAACTCGATATACAATATACATCTCGATACTTTCTACGTTTTTCTATTTGGATAAACAAAATCTATATATATATATATTTTAATATTTCACATCCTACCCAATGATATCCTACAAACAATGTTGATATTGAAGGATATGGAAACAAATATAGTGAATTTAATGTAGGCTATGCAATATATTATGTGCAAAAGTGGCTAAAATCACATTACATTCTAACATTGTAACATTACAATCTAAAAACAAAAATAATGCTTTTGTTTTTAAATTGACTAAAGGCTTAAAATAAAAACAAAGGCACAAACTAATTATATTACCCTGCATTTGATTACCCCATTATAATGGTCACTTTCATAGGTTTAAAATGCCACATATGGCACATTTTTTACACGTTCACATGTGGCACAGAATTATTGCGCTAATATTCTATTGTGCTTCGTCGGAAGCTTGAGTTTTAGCGGAGATTCACTTGCAGAAGGCTCCTCTCCTGACAGTGAAATGGACATTTGTTTGACTTTCTAACATTTACAGATGGATAATATACCTGTGAAATGTAAGTTAAGCACTGAGGAAAGCGCCACATCTCAAATGCCTTAAACAGCGCAAGTATTTATCTGTCAGACAGCATTCTCAGCAACAGTATCTGTCAGAGCATCTGACAGGGCAAGCTACTTTAAACTTGTTAACTGTATCTTACCAGTTATTTTGAAGCCCTTAATAGCCTATAACATGTTTAGGACAAATTGTACTATGTACTTTCACTGCAGCAGCTCACACTGCGTCCTCCGCTATTTTTACTAAGTGCTCGTATCAAACTACAGTATCGATATAAACGGCATTGCCTCATTCCATATTGTTTAAAAAAAATATCGATATATCGTACAAACTCGATATACCGCCCAGGCCTAGGTACGCACTTAGAAATCTTGTCAGAACAGCGTGCAAACAAGAAGTTTAACTGGTAAGGCTTTAAAACGCATGCAAAAAAATTAACTTTCGTGATGCGGAAGAACTGTAATGTCACTTGAGCGTAACCCTACCGTAGTGTTGCTAAACGATGTGGTTGTACAGTACATGGGGACTGATAGAATGTGCGCTGTAGCACAATACTAAGATATCTCTTCAAAGGCAGATCGTGGAGACATGTTAATTCTTCACAATCTAAAATCGTGATAAATCACACACCTCTATTTATAACATACATTTCAAATATATATATATATATGTTTCATAATTATACCATAAATATTTGCTAATATTTATAGTTGGATAAATAAGTAAATTACCTTTTTTTTGTGGAAAATAAATAAATAAACAAATTATTTCACTGGTTAGGTAATTGTTTGCCCTTTACAGTTTTATAATTGGCTCACCTGAAAGTCCAGGATTAGTGGAAACTGCATTTAAAGTGTCAGAGATACTGACACCTGCTTTTATTTTCCTCTTCTTCACTGAATTTGGTGCTGCAGGAAACTTCTGTCTGATCTGTCTCTGTTTCTTCTGAGGAGCTTTTAGCTGAAGGTCTAGATCAATACAGAGCAGGTCCTTCAAATATGGAAAGATAAATTAAATAAAGAAAAGTTGATTACCACAAAAATACCACAGAAACACTGATCATGATATAATGAGACCAAACACACTTTTTTCCGGAAAGTCCGTTTCCCAGCATTTATATTTCTTTTCCTCTGGTGTTCAGGTGTCTCTGATGAAATACAGGAATCCTACAATAACAAGATAAGAAATATTACATCTCTAGCCTCTCAATAAAATCCTTATCCTACACAGAGCTAAACAATGCCAACCACATCGCTGTCTGCTACCTGAACAGTAGATTCAGTCAGAGGGATCTGTTTTGCAGAGGAAGCTTTTGACGTCTTATACTTCAGTGTTGTGCCACGCTGTCTGCAGCGATCCTTCTTCACTGACGTTTTAGGTGCTTTTCTGGGTAGGGTGGTTTTCCCTGATGAAGTGCTGCTGTCTGTGGGGTGGGAAAAGAGGCCTGGGATGGTGGTAGGTATTGTGGAGTTGGGGCTGGAATGAGTGGAGTCGGGGGGAGTGAGGCTGACAAGCTCTTGAGACTCCCTCTGAGCTTGGTCTTGCTGTGGTCCCAGACTGCGTTGTGCTTGAAGCTCTTGTAGCATGCGAGGATTGAGCTGGGCTTTCCCCTTTTCATAAACAAAGCTGAATTTGGCCAGTCGCTCCTCTATTAGTTGACCCAATGCTTCGGTTGCCTGTGACACACCTGTCTCCCACTGTTCCCGGAACTTACGAGGAACTGCCCGCTGTAGAGAGTACATCAAAGAAGAAGTCTGAGACAAAGTAGTTTCATGAAATTCCAACAAATGTATGGAAAAACTTCCCCCATTAGTGAAAGATATATACACAATATTTACTGTACCTTCCTTCCACTGATATCAATGGGTAGTTTGTTGCTGCGGCTAAGTGACTGGTACTGGTGTTTTCCTGAGAAGGTGACTATGCTCGTCTCAAAGACATATCCTCTCTCTGGAGCATCTCCGAAGTACTGCACATGGTACAACAATCCTGTGCGGCTATTCACTGCCAAAATGCAAAAATATCTATGAAAAATTAAGAAATTCACTTCCACAGGTGCTACATTTCTCAACCTGCCCTGTTGACAGTTGGAAGCAGGTCATTCTCTCAGCTTATGTTAGCTCAGGGTCACACTTTCACAAACAATTTCCACAGGATCTGTGCTCTCCCCTATCAGAGCTTTCAAACCATCTTTTTGGACCAAATGCAAGTGTTGTTTTTGATAGGGTCACAACTCTTCTCTCAGCATTTATAATCTGCATCTGCAGATGTCTGCACAGGCTTTAAATTGAACCTGTTTAATCGACGATCAATCAGTTTTATCGATTAAATGTATTAAACAATAAGGGCTGTACTGTCCCAGTCGATTAGTCGATTAATTGGTCGATACTTTCTGGTTCGCCCAAAATTCTGATTGGTCGATTTTTTGCCGCGTTCATTTCATCAGTTTTGCCGCGCTGCGGCGCGCTCATTTCATCAGGTGGAAAGCACTAACTGCTAATGGGGGTGTTTTCAGAGTACGCTTGTTTCACAGGTAACAGTCGGTCTTCAGAACACCCCCCTTGTTTTCCCCTTTTTTGGATTAGCCCAACCCAAGAGAGAACGATAAGTAGGCTATAGAAGGTTTGATGCGGAATATTATTTATTTAATTGTGAGAGCATTTAATAGTCAGTCCTCTTCTAACATGTCAACAACAAAGAAATCGACAGTGTGGCAGCATTTTGTAAAAAATTGATAACGGGAAAAAGGTCGAATGCAAAGTTTGCAAGCAACAGTTTTCCACAGCTCATGACATACCAACATGACATATCATCTAAAAGTGGTAAACTCACTTGTCTGCGTTAGCTTGCCTGTTGTCTGTTTTGAGTAGGCTATATGAACATATCAGAATTTGAATATTTCAATGTTTTAGTGTGATAACCTACATTTTTTATTTGGAGCCTAATGCGCAATTGCGCTGTGCCGACTGTTTGTGGTAGTTTTGAGCCTAAGATGCTTTATTTTTCAGTTATGCACTTTATTTCGTTTCTGCTCTTGATCTGGTTTGTTTAATAAATATTCTTTTTTTATTAAAGTGGACGTGCCTTTTGTGTTTATTAAGAGTAAAACCTTTAAGTTAATAGTCTATTCGTGTCTCAGCCACGAAGCTGATATGTTCAGCCTCGCTCTGTGCGAGGACATGCACAGAGCTGCTAAAATGAGTGTCTGACAGTTATAATTTATTATAACAACATATGACAAAAATAATTGTCTAAATTATGTTGCATATTCCTCAACAGTTCTTGTGGTGATATCACTAGTTGACAACATAGTACTATTTTCGGAAATCATAGGCTATGATATTGCTCAGGTGCACGTGATGCAACGCTGTCAGAGCCGACAGACTCGAGTGTCAGACTCATTTCAGTGCAAAATAATTAGGTCAAAAACGATTTAATATACTGCAAATAGCCTACTAGTTTTTTATGTTTATTTATAATTCATTTAGGTGGACAACAAGGCTACCAAGTACTGCGCACTGTGTGCAGCGAATTAATTTAATGTTTTTTTTTTTCATTTTTAGCCGAAAATTTCAGGACTTCAGTCGACCAAGATTTTCTTTGAGTACAGCCCTACAAACAATTAATTAATCTTCGACTAATCATTAACATCCCTAATATAATATATATATATATATATATATATATATATATTAGTGCTGGGCAACGATTAAAATTTTTTATCGCGATTAATCGCATGAATTTATTGCGATTAATCGCATTGTTACGCGCAAGAGTGAATAATGAATTCTGAAGTAGTGTATTGCGCACTTTTGATTTAAATGTACTGCTATATACACAAAAGTGCAATAACATGTGGTTTGCAAAAACTTTAAACAAATAAGGTGCTTTATACCAGCATATATATATATATATATATGCATGCATGTTTTGCAGTGAGCATACTTGTCAAAGGTTTAATAGACATAGCAAAAGGAATAAGATTGTGTGGTGTTTGAATCGAGATTGCGATCTTTTAACAATTAATCATGCAGTTCTACTACAAAGTTCTTCTTGTAACCTTTAAATCCCTTGATGACCTTGCTTCTTGCGTCTCTGAGCTACTTCAGATTTGTTTCCTTGATATCTCCTAGATTTTTTTTAGTCAATATCTATCAGTTAGCAGTTACTGTTCTAGTGTTCTAGTAATGTTATTGATTGAGCTATCTGATCCAGGCTTTTACATGTCTAAATACAGATCATTATGAAAAGGTGGAGCCAATGTTACAAAAGCATCATCCTGGCATCCATGCCACAAACTGACAGTAATTGAGTAAGAAAGTTATGATGCAAATCTGTTGTTGGTTGAGGAAATGGTGCTAGAAAGCACTGAAAAACAATAAGTCAACTGATCTAGCACACCTTACCTTTCGACTTAAAGTGCATGTTGAACTCTGGGTCAGTAGTGATCATGCATGGCCACCACGGGTATCCAGACACTTTGGTCCAGATAACATCTCCCACTGAGTACTGCACATGCTGTTGTGTCTCTGTACCACTCACTTTCACATCATCCACGCCCTGTGCAACATCACTCACTTCACAAGCATACACAGGCTGCTGCAAAAGAGAAATTAACTAAGTCTCAAGAATAGAATCTAGTCTACAAGGGGATAATACATTTTCCTGAAGACAAACAACAAATTCGAAAAGAAACTAATTTACTATTAAAGACAATTGAAGGAGGGAAACAAGCAGGTAAATGTGTGCCATTAAGCTATACCTGGATAGGGGTGGGATTTACACTAGTAGGTATCTCGCCATCAGTCTGCTCATTAGTGGGAAGAATGCATGGTTCAATGGTGAGGTCATTCGAATTTATGGTGGTTTGCAGAAGAGGGGATCGAACATAATTCGCAGTAGGGTTTAAAATCGGACGTCTCCGATTTGGTGGAGTTCTCTTCCTCACAAGCCCCCTCTTTTTCTTTCGTCTTTCTCTCCTGCCAGTTGGAGAGGACAGAACACCTTCTGATAGTCTCAAAGGTGCATCGGTCTCCTCTTCTCTTTCCCCTTCATAATCCGATCCGTATCGGCTTGTCTTCCCACCTAGATTTACCACGCATTTGGTTATTTTGAAAGTGAGTTCAGGAGAAACGTTGGACTTTCTCGGAGGGCTGGCGTGTTGAGGAAGAGGCTCCACCCCTTTGAGAAGAGGCTGTGGAGCTGTGGCAGCACAGAGCTTTGGAATTTTGTCTTGATCGCCATTTAACAAGCGGGAAGTCAGGTCCTTTAGCCGCTCGTGGGTGTGGTTGTGACCATGACTGCCAATTATCTGCAGAACATTTTCTTGAGGTGTAGCCGCCACCATCTGGGTAGCAGCTTTATCCATGAGCATAGTAGGGTCAGTGCTCCCATCACCCCGACTCTTACATCCACCAGGTGAATCAGACGGCTGTTTCATGGTGGTAGGACTCCCGGGCTCTGGCATTGCAGGCAGTGATCTCCCCTTACTGTCTGTCATTACTAACCAGGGGCCTGCAAAACACAAAATAAGAAATGTACATAAGTCCTCACCTAAGGTACTGCACTACATAGACTGATATAAAAATGTACATGCATGCAAATAGAGCATTGCAAAGGTAGTTACGAACAAACTAGGTCAACTCTAGCGTATTAATGTTTATATTAGGGTGACCCTTGGTTAGAAAAGTTTTACAACTCATGCTTTATAATTTATAAAGCACATCAGTATTATAAGAAAAATAGTGTTCAATTCTAATGCAAACACAACTACATCATAGGACACACCTTTGAACCACAGGCCCATTTTTGTTAATGAATTAAACTTGATTTAAAATAAAACAAAATAAAAAATAATAATAATAATAATAAGATATATTAATATATTATATATAGTTACAAAATAAACAGACTAGGATTTTTTTTTAAATCGCGTTTATATAATAAACATAAGTTTTCAGCCCACTGCACATGATGTGGCGAATGACGCATGCTGCAGATTCTAAATAGCCACAAATACATACGTTACAGTTCGTGACACTGGTTAAGTGAAAAAAAAATTGAATGGGTTATGCCGAGGATGGAGTTTGAGAACTGGAATGGTTTGGTCCCACATTAAAATGGCTTCCGTGGAGGGTTGGCAGTGCGCGAGTGGGTGGCCAGCCGCTTTAATTCAATTCAATGCACAAACCCTGACGCAACCTCCTCAAATGAATCCCGAAACCAAATGCAAAAATACAAACAATAACGTTACCATTCGATACAAAATGAGCACTTCGAGCGTTCCATCAATGAAATATCAAACGTATCGCTTTAGATCTGTAACATGCACAACGTCAATAGACAAATCAGATTTTTAAAACCGAACAAGAATCAAAGCTTTATGTAAAACAGTCTGCTCGAATGCAAATGTCCGTTCGGACCTAAACAAGAGGCAGTTATCAAGCTATTGTTATTCAGGCTGAACAGTCAGGATGCCTCGTTAACATCAATGAGGTGAGATTATGGATGAGCCACTGATGGACTCGTTTAACCGTCCTAAATAGACCACCGCAAACTGAAAGAAAATAACCGAAGATAATGCAGATAATAGACTTTTACACCAAAATAAAACTAAAACACCTTCGTGGGAATTGCGCTCTCGGTTGAAATGCTGAAATGCTTCAAATTCCAGACAGATACCAAGAAATGTATATACACAGTGGAGTAAACGATATCAAGCCGTAAGGCTCGTGAAAGTAACTGGATAGAGCTAAAATGATGTTAGCAAAGAAATGGCTCGTCAGAACACAAAAAAAACTTGAGCTGACCCAAACATTGCTACGCTATTAAATGTGTAATCTCTGAGGGGGTGTTTGGGGCTGTGATACACATTATACCCACATGGCACGTTTTATTAACTAACTGGAATAATTTACTCTTCAAACTGAAGCTGACAAACCTCGCGAACTACAGCTTAGCCAGCTAGCAAGTGAGGTACAGCTGCAGCTGCCTCAGTCAGTGACATACTACAAAACGACTCGTTTATCTATGAGGAAATCTCTAATATCACACTGCAGCGTGTAATAGACAACAATTCCCCCAAACTATGATGTGCCATGACTTATTTCTGTGGGAAAATAAACCTGTTTGCAGCATCTCCATTACTCCCGACCTGTATTGAGGAGCTTGCGGGAAACTCTCTCATCCCAATCAGCGCCAAAAATACTCACATCCGATTGGCTGACACTCGACGGCACAATTCAACCGGCCTTTTCAAATATCACTCTCTTCGCGGCTGACTTTCCGTTGAACATCTTCACTTATCCCTGGCGTACTCCAAACGTCATCGCAGGTTCGTAGTTTAAGATAAAGCCATGAGAGTCCGAGATCATCTGTTTTTGTTTTTATTTCGAAAAATGGCAAAGCTGCACACAGATCACTGCTCGAGGAATTGAGGAGGGCAATTCTCACCATGTGACGTCAGATGCAAGAGGGAGGGAATTCGTTATCTTGTTGCCAGTTGTATTTAGAAAATATGGCGAATGCTTTTACGTCGTTGTTTTAAAAATAAACGATAATATTTTTGCATTTGCTATTTGTAATAGTTGGTAGAAGATACAATATTTGTGGAATATTTAATTTCTGCTTGAAATATATTTTTATTTACTCAGTTAATAAGAGGTGAGCGCATTGTCGATTTGCACATTAGAAAGCGTGCCTGGCAACCTGGAAATAAGCGCGCCAGATTGTGTTGCCATGTGCGCTTATTATAAACTATTTTTTCGGCTTGTTGATTTGTCAAATCTAGACACTTGCGGGTTTGGGAGTTGGTAGTGCTTGGCCCCTGTAGCATGTAAAGTAACAGCACGTAAAATAGTAGTCTTGTGTTGTATTTGAAACATTGAATTGATTTTTAAAAGATAGAATTATGGACAAGACACTTCCATTACAGCAATGCGATGTTTTATGTACATTTATGCTACAATAAAACAATGAAGCACACAATAATTCGCTTTGAAATGAAAAAAAAGTGTATTTATACTCATTTTAATTAGGTTAGTCATGTATTTGGAGCGTATTTTATCAGACCAGTTTTCTTATTTTTCTAGAGAGATCTGGCAACAGTGGCGCCAAGGCCCGTATCATATAGACCTCATTGGCCAGAGTTCACAAACCATTAAAATGATTGCCGCTTCAAAAAGCAGTATAAATACCCATTTCTGTTTATTAAAATTTAGCAAGCGTTTTTGTTTGTAAAAAAAAAAAAAATCTGTATAGTATTATAACATACTTGAAACAAGCCGCATTGCTTGTACACAGGCTCATTGGCAGTGCTTAACAGGATTAATATAAAGCTATATAATTTTTCCAAACGTAGCTTTTTACAGATATCTGAACTCTAAACAACATGCATTGTTGGTCATTTCATTTAGAGTTTTATGAGTCTATTTCTTCCAGGCGTATGATTTGCCGTGATGTCCCCGCTTGCTTCATCGTTTCTTCTCGGTCAGTCCTGTCACTGCAACACGCCCCCTGCTGGCCGAGCTCGAGCCACACAGGAACACGGAAGCAAATGCCGAGCGAGCGCTTGCAAACTCATCGCTTGAATCACCGAGGAGGGTACAAGGACATGAGCCAAGAGCTTGGGACTATGACTTCTGTGGATAGTTCATAAACCGTCATCGTATTATCTCTTTACGCGCCTTTTCATCCATACAGACAGGAACAGAATGGCATCGATTTTGCTCACCAGGTCTCGGACTCCGTTGATGAAAACATCTAGGTCATTAAAAAACGAATTCAGAAAAGGTAATACAGTTTTTTTAATACAGGAGAGAGATCAGTAAGTGGTTAATTATATTGTTTTGAACACGACGATTTGAATGGATAACTGTAATTCTATCTGCCTTTTTAATTTGGAAAAACGCAGCGATCTTTATGAACTGTCAAATGTGCGTCACGCAGAACTGATACAGGCGTAACGTTACAGACAGTAACCCGTTTTGTTTTATTTATATAGGCCTCGTGAACATTCTCCTGATTTGTTTACTGTTATTCATTCCGGATATTTCCAGCCATTTCATGTAACTTACACTGCAAATATCATGTATGAAAAGATTTCCATCCTAATACTGAAGTCAGAAAGTTCATGACCTAGCCACTTAGCTTTCAAACCTGGCACATAAGATTATTGAACGACTGGTGAAGTGAGAGGCTTAAGTGATTAGCTAACCAGCTAAACTAGCCTCACAGATTGAAGCAGTCATAATCACCGAGAACCCTCCAATTTAAACGTTTTCATGGGATGCGTCCAGTGTACTGGTTGTACAGGCACAGATAATGGAGGCTCACTGTAACCTAGTGCGTATGTGTCGGTGTCTCACGTGCTTGCGCTTTTGTGTGTTCATGCTCTGTTACTGTAAGTCATTTCTGGAAAATAACTGTGCTGCAACCGTTGTTGACCGGTGGTTGGTTTGTCTGCTCATTGTTATGGTGTACACGCGAGTCGTTTCCACACTTTTGAAGAAACGTTTGAGTTTGGGTTTATCATGGAGCGCCTTTTTTAAGTCAGACACTGAATTATAGTATTGGACATCGGTATGTTATTTGCAGGTGTAGCCAGTCGGACGCTCCTGTCTGAGAACGTCAATGCGATCAACAGAAAGAAGAAATATGATTTAATGCTTATAAACGCGTTTTATATCGTCGTCATTTATGTGTATAATGCGGTTGTATATCATTTTAGAGCCATATATTTTGCTCAGGCTACTGGAGAACAGGGGCTTGTAGACTTGTGTGGCCTCCTGGAGGTTATTTGAGGACAGACTGCTTTTCCGTTTGGCGCAGACTGCAACGACTGCCTCCTTATTATAGACCGGTCGGTCATAGTAAAGCATCTTTCATATAAACAAATACAATATAATGATGACATCTCTCCATTCGCTTGACAATACTGTTTTAGGCCTATACATTGTGTGCGCTGGTCAATGGTTACTAAAATTGGTGGGAATATTTTGATTCAATCTTTTGAATTCATTCTGTTCACATAAATATTCATTCAGTGGACCAGGCATAACAATGTGATAATACCATATTAGTGAGTCATAAGCCATTAAACACGGTAAATTACTATAGAACTACCATGTTTACTTTTACCAATAAATGCACAAATGTGCTGTTCACAAGCAACATCTTTTTACGGGTAAGATATCATTCACATATCAGTACCAAAATACCAGTAGACTTTTAGATGTGTTGCTGTGTTGTTTTCTTTGTCCACTTGGATGAGGAGAAGTGCTTTGGTTTCACTATTTGTTCAATTTGACAACATTGTTTTCGCAATAGTAACTGCTGAACTGTGCTGATGAATTGAAAAGAAGGCGGGGTCTCAGATACAAGACAAATTAAACAATTAATAGCAGTGAAGCTTACTGTAAACAGCTCAGACAGAGCTTTATGATTGGCCCAAAAGCAAACTTCTTATGTTAGCGCGTTCTGACCTAGTACATGCTCATACCTGTGATTCTATTCTTTGTTCACACACAGCATTATACAGGTAATTAACTGGTAATGTTACAACTTCTCTTTCGTTCAGGAAAATGGCCAGAACAGGTTTACCTGCATTTTTGAAAAGGTCCTGTTCACTCATGATTTCTAAATGATAATTTACTAGTAATTTGCCAGTAAAGACTGTATGTGAAAGGGCTATAGAGTCACCCTACCTAACACGGTCTCATGAGAAAACAAACATTTTTTTAAATTAATTTGTACGATGTGATTTCGAATTAAAACTAAATTAAAACTAAAAATGTTTAGAAAAAAATGTCCACTCCTAAACCTAGCCATCAGTGGGGCGTTAGCAGATCATATGAAAGCATAATGAGATCGTGCAAATTCACCACCAATTTGGAAAACCATCAAATAAATATGAACTGCCATTAGATTGTGTTGCCCTACCCCTATTACTTACTGTCCCACCTCCTTTTGTAGTTCCTCTGCACTTTGTAGAGTTCTCCTTCCTTTTTGGAGCTCTCTGGCCTGCAATTATATCTACTTTGTAACAGGTTCTTATGTTTTAAAGACACGCTTCAAAATGGAGAGGTGTCAGTGAACGAAGAATATAAGTCAGTCCATAAGAAATAAATGGTGGTAACAATTTGGTTAAAACACACACACACACACACACACACACACACACACACACACACACACACACACACACACACACACAAAGAAACCATCACTAGTTTCCACAGAGACCCTCTAATAGTGAATCAGAAGAATACAATCTGTTTTTTTTGTGGTTGAACCAAATTGCAAAACTTGTTGTTTAGTAACAATTCAGGTTTCATAATCCATCATTTGTAATTTCCCTGATTAGACATTTGTCTCGATATAACCAATAATAATACTTTTAATCATTACAAATTACAAATCAAAGCGTATCAAAAAAATGTTTAATGCAACCTTGATAAATGTATGCATCTAATTTAGATTTAATTTAAAAATTCAGTCATACTGTTCACAGTTTTGTTTAAATAAATGATGGAAATTATACAGTACAATTAAATGGCAATAAAGCCACAAATCTCTAAACCTTGCAGCGGAAGCAAGTGGCTTCAGCATTATACCTTGTCTAAAATGAATTAAAGCTAATGCTCTTTTGCTTATTTTCCCAACCACAGCGTTGCTGCCACAATCTGTAATTGATTTCGAAATATACTTAAAGTGTTTCCTGAGAAACCTCAGTAACTTCCATGTGTGGACTTTTTGTATTAGCTAGCCTGTAGCAGTGTGGTCTGACAAATGATTAACCACACACAGCTTTTCATGACAGCCTATAAAGTAGAGGTCTGATCTGGATGTGCATTGTTAGGTAAACGATTGCTGAATAGCTTTCATAACATTGAGCCTTTGGATTGATAATGATTATCATACATTTAAAAAAAAAAAAAGCTCAACATGCCAATAAGCATGATAACACTGATTAAAAACAAAATATTACAATTGGCAGAAAAGTTAGAATATTTTGTTCATGTTGCATCAATGTTAACAGTCAAAGAAGACTTAACTCAGAGATACATTTGCAATGAACGAAGTCTTAACCTACATTGTCTCTTGCCAGAGATGGGGTTTTCTTATCAGGACACAAGCTCAATCCACAGGCTTCTACCAAGCTGGTTAAATGTACCAGCACATACTGTGACTTGTCACACACAACACGAGAGAGAAGGACACCCGATGCGAACAGCAGTCTGCAGAGTTTGTGTGCTTCTGTTGAATGAGTTGACTGTCATGTTATATATAGGTTCAGGGAATCAATGGACTGAAACAACCATCACTGTAAGTTTGTTCATTTGCATATAGATTATGATTATACACTTGTTCCCAGACATAAATGAAGTATATCTGTAGGACTTGGTACCCTCCACTCTTGCTGTTTTATCACACTCTCAAAGGGACTGCTGCTTCTGATAAGACTTTCTCACAAAACTTCTGATAATGGAGTCAGACTCTATCAGTGAGATGGTTTCATAAGGGATAGACACCCCCCTGAGCCCTGCAAAAAGTTTGGTAATAGAAGTATTTCATTATATTAATGTTTATATAGTTATTTAAATATTTTCCCCTGGCGTGTTCTTGTTGAGCATGTGAAGATGTAATTTTTCTGTGGCTCCAGAGTGATTAGTCATATCATGGCATTTACAGCTCAGATGTTGTGCCCAGAATTGATTGCCCATGAGCCAAGATGTCAGCACGCAGGATGTGTTTTCTGCTGTTGAAATTAATGGGAATGTTAACGGATAGCATTATGGAACACCTTGGTTGGATTGCTTGAACATTGTTTACATTCTTCTTATTTTCACATTTCCTATTGTAGCTGACTAAACTTAAAGCTGCAGTCCGTAGCTTTTCCTCTTTGTCGCCATCTCTCTGTTCGAAATCTGTAACTGCAGTGATTCGCGGAATTATCATCTTTACGTGGGTTGTAAATCGGCATGAAACAGCGCGGATGAACACAGTGCTTTGAGGCGAGTGCTGCTGTCAGTCACCGCGCTGTGTGGATACTGTCATACAGAATCACAGATTCACTTTTTGAAAGTTTGACCAACATAAGAATTTTCATAAGAAAATGTCTTCTGAACAAGTAAGTAACATCCATTTTTGTTCTGACCAACTAAGGGGGGAAAAGCATTCGACATGATAAGCTTCGTTAGATTTAATCAACGCGATTTACAGCAACCGTGCAAATTATAGCCTACTTTGTTCTCAAATTGTTCATGTTAACAACATCACATCAGCATTGCGTGACTAATGTTAAATTTAATGTGTTTTATGGTTATCTGTGTAGTTCAGAATTCATATTCTCCATAATAGCAAAACGAGAAAGGCACAACAAAGGAAACTCCATAACTGTGTGAATTAAGAAAACGTACTGTTACACGATTGAACTATTGAAATGTCTTACTTGTTCAGCAGAAAAAAGCCGTCTCTTCTTCCGTTTTGAACCCCTTCAAAACACGGAGTTCACGCACTTTTCAAAAGCCCCGCCGATGTTTAAATCCTTGTGTTCGCATGAGACGGTTTCTTTCTCTTTCTCTAGCCACCTTAAATCCGAAGTACGAAGTCTTTTGGGTTTTATAACTGCTGAATCTCCAGTTGACACTGATGATTGTTGTTTGGATCTTTCTGGATGCCATAAGTTTAGTTATGTAAAGTGCCACGAGAAATGCCTATACATCTAAACATCTCGTCACGCGCAGTATAGCCGGCTAGCCGAAACTCCTTCTTTATGTGTACGGGTGTGACGTCATGACGCAAAGACATGCTCGAATTTCCCGCGGAAACCCACCAGTACCACTGGAATTAAAATCATTATTACAAGCTAACCGTTTTGAATCTAGCTATGGCAAGCAGATAGTTTTGACCACTGGCCGAATATGTTTTTTTTAATATAATTATTTTGGATTATTTTTAACTTAAAAGTTACGGACAGCAGCTTTAAGCTAGGATAATAGAAAGCATTTTGACATAAAAAAACTACACCCTGTACATTTAAACCAACTACTCCTATCCATAAGATCAGCCAATCTGTTACTTAAAAGACATATCTGAATATTTGAAGCAGTATGCGGAATAAAATCATTTTGTAGATCTCTGGATCTGTTGCGCTTAGTTTCTATAGCGTATAACAGAAAGGAAGATTTGTGACCACAAAGTTGTGTTCGTTTTTTTTCTCCACCCTTAAAGGATTAGTTCACTTTTTAAAAAACTTTTGCTGATAATTTACTCACCCCCATGTCATCCAAGATGTCCATGTCTTTCTTTCTTCAGTCGAAAAGAAATTTATGTTTTTGATGAAAACATTCCAGGATTTTTCTCCATATAATGGACTTCAATGGTAGCCAAACGGTTCAAGGTCTAAATGACCGTTTTAGTTCAGCTTCAAAGGGCTTTAAACGATACCAGACGATGAATAAGGGTCTTATCTAGCGAAACGATCGGTCATTTCAAAAATAAATAAAAAAGTTAAATTGTTATAGGCACAAATGCTCGCCTTGCGAACTCTCCTGTTCGAACTCGTTCATCAAAATGAACGAATCTTTTTTCGAGTCATTGACTCGTTCATCAAAATGAACGAATCTTTTTTCGAGTCATTGACTCGTTCATCAAAATGAACAAATCTTTTTTCGAGTCATTGACTCGAAAAAAGATTTGTTCATTTTGATGAACGAGTTCGAACAGGAGAGTTCGCAAGGCGAGCATTTGTGCCTATAACAATTTAACTTTTTTATTTATTTTTGAAATGACCGATCGTTTCGCTAGATAAGACCCTTATTCATCGTCTGGTATCGTTTAAAGCCCTTTGAAGCTGAACTGAAACGGTCATTTAGACCTTGAACCGTTTGGCTACCATTGAAGTCCATTATATGGAGAAAAATCCTTGAATGTTTTCATCAAAAACATTAATTTCTTTTCGACTGAAGAAAGAAAGACATGGACATCTTGGATGACATGGGGGTGAGTAAATTATCAGCAAAAGTTTTTTTAAAAGTGAACTAATCCTTTAAAGAAACTTAGTCAACACCCATGATCCTTTACAGCTCTCCAAGTTCACGTTCCTTCAACATGTCATCATTATATGCAGGCCATGTTTGATTTTAATAATCAAATAAAGGTTCTTTATAGCATCCATGGTTCCTTGAAGAACCTTAAACATTAGTGGAAACTTTCTACTGCACAAAAGGTTCTTTATAGTGGAAAAAGTGTTCTTTAGAATAGATTATTAAAATGTTCTTCACTTTAAGAATTTTTTTTTTTTTAAGAACTGTTCTTTTATGGCCTCACTATGAAATCTCTGTTTTGAAACCTTCATCTTTAAGAGCATACTATTCAGAGAACTTAGTTGTCTACATGCAAATACAAGACTTTATTTAATTATAAGACTTACGAGCGGATAGAGATCTCAGGCCTTCAGCCAGAAGTTGACTGACCTTGAGATGTGAGGCCAGAAATCCTATAGAGCTAAATATAGAGAGAGAAAGTAGACCGAAAGCATTTATTCTTTAATGTGAACATCCTGGCGTCAATAGGATTAGGTTGCACCGGGGGAACTTGGCCAAGGGTCTTACATGTGCAACAAACATTATGGCAAGCAAGACCAAGATTAGGCTTCACCGGGGCATTGGAACAAAGGTCCTATGCCATAGTACTAAAGGTAAGTGGGATGAGAATGGATTAATTATGGAGTCTAGCCTCCTCCTCTGTCTCTGATTGGATAAGTCAGAGAATCATGAGACTGTTAAGTATATGTAGTAGAGATTGCATGAGGGAAATGTTTCAGGAGGAAATCAGATTTGATAAATTGCTGTATTTCAGGGAAAGGGAAACGTATGCTTATGTGCATGTGTGGGATACAGACAGAATGGGTGAGAATAGCTTTACTGGCTTACTCCAGATAATGGAGTTTCCTGAAGCTATATTTACAGTAAGTAGAAGGACATCCTGCAGTTATAGTCCACTCCTTCACTTTTGCTTTTTAAAGAGGTTCATCCAAGAATGTTAAATCTATCAAATCTCATTTGAACTTCCACATATTTAAACTTTACACATGACTCTTGGAGACATATGCAAGAACTAATGCCGTTTTGCATCACTCACATCCAAACTAGCGCAACACCTGGCTGAAACTGTTCGAAAAACTCAACCCAATATCTCTGCTTTTAAAACTGGGATAGGATCAAGTGTTTTATGATAATGACACAATAATAAGCAGGAACTTTATCTGGTTCAGGTCTTTGAATAGACATATTTCATTCATTCTGATTTCTTGGTATAGTAAAAGTTGATTAGGTTATGAAGTGTGATCTTGATCTGATGGCTCATCTTGGCACATCCGAGTTTTGATACATGAGTGTCATACTCTACTTTGTTTCTCAGGTGAACACATGCTTTCAACAGAAAATGGGTTTGTTGAAAAGGAACAGTGGGTTAAATAATGAGATATTTGATTATTACAGATTTAACTATCAACAAAAATATAGCACTTTCTGCATATGGATTTGGTATTGGTTTCTAGCAATCCACTTCCACAATGCAATTCCCTTCACTTCAAGTTCGTTGGTTTCCTCGTATTGGATATTCAGACTTTACCCTCTTTTCTCCTGCTGAAGAGCTGTTACTAACTTCATCTTGAGTTAGACATTACTTATATCTGCTCGGTCATCCTCACGTATCCGAGTTTGTCACGGATGTCGAGTGTGGTTGTGAAGGTCGTTGCCTGTGTAATGCTACTCTTGAAAAGCTGATTGTGTGGTCTTATTTAACTACTGTATAACATAAGCATCCATCCAATGAAAAAAGTGTGAGCTATGTAAACTCTTCACTGTAGCGAATGCAGTGTTTTTGTGTGAGGTCTGTATCCTGATGTAACACCTGTATTGAGATGGTGTTTTCAATAGCTGGATAAAAGAATTTTAAATGAGTCATATTCAAGCATAGGCTGGTGCTCTTACAACTTGACAGCAAGACCAAGTAATATATTTTGTTGCTGCACATTCCATAGCATAACAACATTAGATCAATGAAGATTGAAGAGTAAAAATATCTATTTAGGAATTAATAAAGCCAGGGGGTCGGCAAGAATTTGAGAGTTTTTTTTTCAATTTTATTATTATTATTTTTTTTTACAAAATGTATTCTAGGGCCGTCAAAGTTAATGTGTTTTAAGATATATATATATATATATATATATATATATATATATATATATATATATATATATTTAAAATAAATTTAATTCTGCTTTAAAAAAAGGTTAATTGATCAATTGCATTACTGTCTAAAGGAGTAGTTTATAACTGAGGGTAAACGACAAATATGCATATAGTTTTGTAAAAAATTTTTTTTTCATAATTACAGATAGGCTACACTCTTAACTTTTATAAAAAAGATAATTTGCTTTAGTACCATGCCAGTTATTACATTTTGGAAACACTTAAAAGTTTGGAAACCCCTGAATTAAGGTTTGTTTATGTAAAGTTGAAAGTATTTTGCATAAGTGCCTCCATTGCTCTTTTTCTGATATAATCACACCTGGGACCTTACACACCTTCATTTGTGTGTCCTTTCGATTGGCAGAGGTTACATTTTTTCCCTGGCTCTGCTTGCAGAAGTGGCAGTAGACCAAGTATTTACTCTGTCCTTTTCCGTGATCCTGTGCTGGCATGTAGCCTCTTGCACTCTTTATGACCCTCTTATGTTATCATATCATCTTACCATGTATAAACACCCATATACATTACAAGAGCAAGCTTAGGACACTGGTTTGTACCTTCAGATGTTTGGGCATGGTGTTCTTGGAGCTATGTGACATTACTTTGTGGGCCCATGCCCATCCTTATTTATAGTAGTCTCATATGTGTAGTGTGTACTGTGTGATATAGTTATGATATCTGATGTTTTTTCTTGTCTCTGACTCTCTTTCAGGAAAGTTGTCAGAAGGCGTATGCTTTAACTGCACTGCACTGCGGTTAGCCACAAACAGGTAAATGGAACTGAACATTGGGTCAATAACGCGCAATTTAGTCCTGATCTATTTGTAAAGAAATACATAAAAAAGTGATTTTTTTTTTACATACAACGGATTGAATACACCTTTCTATAATGAGCATGTTTTTTTTATTTCTAATTTAAAATTAATTTAGATTTTTTTAAAGGGGGGGGGGGGGTGTAATAATAAAAAATAAAAATAAAAATTAGTGATTAAAAAAAGGAAATGATTCTTTAAATAAGAAACTAAATCCGCTTGGAGGTGAAGTAATTGAGTCATTCATTCAAACTGGCTGATTCATTGAATCATTCAATAAACAGATTTTTTCGAAATGTGGATTCATTCAGTAACGAAGCATTGCTTTGTGTTTCTGGGAGACATAAAACAGTATCATTTGGAAATTTAATTGACAAAATAAAGCAAAAACAGAAAATATTGTGTCTAAAATGTAACTTTAAAATGTTAACTTATTGTTTATTAAACTCTTGATATATAATCAATATTATTGTACTGTTTTCTTTTTGATTCTTTCAAATTGGGTCTTCATTGAAAGATTGTATTGACTGATGAATGATGTCTGTTTTCAGCAGCCATGGTGTTCTTGGAGGCAACATGTGGCCTCATGTCTCATCTGTCCTGTACCTTGACAATTCATCAGCACTTCAGCAGCGCTTGTCCAGGTCACCTCGCCTTTACTGCGCCGTCTTCGTACCTGACCCTGCCCTGCCTGTGCACACCCACTCCACATATCCCAGGACGCTAGCCTGGCCACAGAATACCCCAGTCCGGTGGGTACATACTACAGGCCGTCTCCATGATGATTCAAAGGTAGAGCGTTCTTTGCGTACACTGAAAGATCGCAATAAAAAGCTTGAAGAGGGAGGACCGGTGTACAGTCCGACAGTGGATGCAGAACCTGTGCGACGGACAATACGTCAACGCGTGATTGATGAAGTGAAGCACTATTATCACGGGTTCCGCTTATTGTGGATAGACACGACCATCTCCGTGCGGATGCTCTGGAGGGTGCTGAACGGACACATTCTGTCACGCCGGGAGAGGAGACAGGTATGTACAAAATTAAACAAGGCAGACACCTCAAAGGCTTTTTAAGGGGTTGGCACTGATTCTAGTGTGTAATTTAGTAGCATCAACTCAATTTCAATTTCAATAAAAAAATAAAAAAAACAGAACAAAAAAAAAATTCTGACAAAAATAATTCCGAATAAAACAGAAATAGAGAACATTTAAATAAAACATAGAAAGAAGTGAAAATTGTATAAATAAATAAAATAATTAAAAAATACAAAAAAATAATTAGATTTTTTTTTTACATTTATTTGGTATTTATATCACGTAAACTATTTTTCTGTCTGCTATTTTTTGTTTTTATAGTTACATTTCATATTTTAGGAGTAGGGTCTTTCACAAAGGAATCCTTATTTTTGGTTGTCCTTGGCATCAAAAAGTGTGGAAAAACCCTGTCCTAGAGTGTCTGCCATTGGAAGACTGAGTTGATAGAATTGCACCTTCCCAATCAGTCTCCCTCCGTGCTAATACGTGTTAGATAATAACTGTACCCTGACTCCTGGAAGTTGCGTAGCTAGCAGCTAGCCAATCAGATTGGAACATTAGACAAAGTTGAACTCTGCTCAAATATCTTTAAGAGAGAGTTCATGACAGCATGATTGTGTTCAAGTGCTTGAGATTTGGCAATTATAAAGTAGACATCAGACACTTTGGTCTGTAACTGCAGTACTGATTTACGAAATGCTAGTATTTGCGATGAAACTTCCTTCCTATAATTATTTAATAGAAAATACTTATTTAAAAGGAAACTCATATTGTACCACCCTGGGCTTGAGTAACGCTTGTACGCATAACTGTCTTTGACCTGTCAGTGCTTATGTAGTTTTTCATGGTGTAATTTAAATGGTTTGTTTGTCTGTCATTGCCCTGTGGTTTTACCCAGTGTAATGTAATTAAGTCGTATATAGTAGGATTTGGAGTTGAAGGGTTAGAATTCTTCCGTAGTTTAATCCCAGTCCTATAAAGCCTGCCTGGATCTCTTCTATAGCTTAATGATTTAAATTAGTGCCCTGCTGAGTCTTCAGGGAAAAGTCATTAAAGATTACTCTGTAAGTCAGAAGGCAAGTGGAAACTGAATACATTCTAATCAGTTCACATGACTTCTGGGATTCCTGAACCCTTTAAAGGGTTAGTTCACCCAAAAATAAAAAATTCTGTCATCATTTACTCACCCTCATGTCTTTCCAAACCTGTAATACTTTGGTTTCTGTCCTTCCATTGACAGCTACGCAACTACCACTTTGACATTTCAAAAAGTTCATGAAGATATTGTAAAACTAATTCATATGATTTGAGTGGTTTTGCCCAAATTTTCTGAAGAGACCTAATCACTTAATAATCTGAACGGATTTAATTTAGGCTTTTATTCACATATAAACATCAACACACACATCAGTTGTGGTAAAGGGAAGCTCAAGCATGTTCACTTGATGTGCAAGAACCATTGAGGTTCATTCTCATGTTATGCAGAACGTTTGAGCTTCAGCAAGAAACAATAAGGTTTTTTTTTCTCGTGCTTCAATCAGGTTTGGTTGAGCTTCTGTTTATGTTCACTGATCAATGTTTGTATGTGAATAAAAACCTCATTTCAATCTGTTCATCATATAAAGCGATTGATTCTCTTCAGAAAATTTGGACTAAACCGCTCAGTTCATATGGATTAGTTTAACGATCTCTTTATGAGCTTTTTGAAGCGTCAAAGTGGTAGTTTACTTTTTTATCAGATTTTATCAAAAATATCTTAATTTGTGTTCCGAAGATGAATGAAAGACTTATGGTTTTGGAACGACATATGGGTGAGTAAATGATGACAGAATTTTTATTTTTGGGTGAACTATCCCTATTAGATGATCCTTTTGGGTCCAATTTAACAACACTTTTGAACAAAATTAAATAATATTTAGATTTAGTTATAGATATATTTAATTCTATCCATTCATTAAAAAAAATGCAACCATTCATCCAAAGAATTCAACCATCCATCCAAAAATGTTAACCATCCATCCATCCATCCAAAAAAAAATGTATTAAAAAATTCAACCATCCATCCATCCATCCAAAAATTTAACCATCCATTCAAAAAATTCAACCATCATTTTATAACCCTGCAGACGTCCTGGTCCCTCTAGTTGTTACTTGTAAGGTGCTGCTTTAGAAGAGCTCTACTTTTGTTATTTTAACTTATTAAAAGAAAATTACATAAGACGGGTGTGGTTTTCTATCATGTCCTCCTTCAATCTGATTCTTCTTATCCTTCATCTCTCCCTTTCTGAGTAGTTTAATGATTGATAGATCAATACAGCTCACTTTGGAACCTAGTTGGCCACTAGCCCTGGCTGACTCCAGTAAAGCGATGCCCCCCTGAGATATGTTGTCCTTAGGACAGAAGTAAACGTGAGGTTAGTTGAGGCCCATGTGCATTAGCTTTATGGTCATTAGGTGCTATTACCTTTATTGAGCTATGAAACTTCAAATTTCAACCTGGCGAACAATAAAATTGGTGAAAAAATACCGGTAAACCTATTAAGGACTTTGACTTGGGCCAGTGAGATACTACTCAGATCACCCTATTAGTCATGGCAACATGGATACAATTTGTATACGGCAAGCAGAGAAGCTCACATTTTAAGAAAAAATCAACATACCGGTAGTCTACACTGCTGGGTCAATTTGATTCAAATGTTTGGGGCCAGTTCCATTTTCATTTATTTATTTTATTTCAGCAAGGACCGATTAAATTATTCAGAATGGACCCTTTATAATGTTAAAAAAGATTACTATTTTAAATAAATGCTGTTATTTTAAACTTCTATTCAACAAAGAATAAAAAAAAAATGATCACAGTTTCCACAAAAATATTAAGCGGCACACCGGTTTTCAACATTGATAATAATAAGAAATGTTTCTTGAGCATTAAATCAGTATATTATGATTTCTGAATGACCATGTTATGGCTCTTCTGTATTGTATTTGAGTTTTCAAGCACACAGCTGATTGTAGCTATCACATGTTTTATTACATGTCGTCTCTGTTAGCACAGTGCTAATACCTTCCCAGCCTCAAATTCTCAGACTGTCTCATGACTCGGCCTGTTGTAAATTGACACTCTAGTGAGTGACTATCTATAACCGTATGAAGCCTCTATTGCATTCTAAGTCACTACGTACTGGAAATGTCTCATTCTCTCCGAACAAACGGTCTATCTTTGGGTTGCTAGGATATTAATGCCCAACATTATCCATTACATTACTCATTTACTCATATCATTTCTCCATAGCCATGGCAATATTATCGAGGAGTTATGTTTGGTTTCGCTCTGGTAATGGTCATATGAAGCTACAGAGATAGAACTTACAAAAATTTTGTGTTCTGGAGAATGTTTTGAAATCATTTGCGAAAATGATTTCATAACGAAAGTATCTCTATTATTCCTTATACTTTGTAACGTATAAGTTCAGTGTTTTTGTTGGTTTTAAAGCTTCAGATTTGCTGTTCTTGTTTGTAGGGCTATAATAATAATAATAATTGCACTGTAAAATGAATGTATTATTATTACTACTAGTACAACTGCTAATACGACTAAATTTAAAACATTAATCAAAATGTTAAACATTACTGTTGGATACTTAATAAAAATGTAAAATGAGTATTTATGAAACCATTATTATTATTTTACAGTACAAATGTAAAATTAAAATGCTATTATTTATGGCTATAAATGTTAAACCATCATGCTTTTCCACGGGCAAGCACCTTTCACATTTTCTTCAAAACATCTACTAACTTAAAACAAGCAAAAATCATATCACATTCCTAAAGCATTGGTAGATAGTTTTTCCACAGCATTTGAACTTAAAACATCCACAGCTAGTGTAATACTCATGTTTAGGTAGTCATGGTTAGTTGTTATCAAGAGCTTACTGGAGTTTTCTTTATATTTTGAGCTCTGTCAACATTAGAATTGCGAGGTATGCTAATGCCTCCGCCTCAGCTAGCATCTGTCTCACCTCACTCTCGCTATTCTTCTGACCTGCTTCATCCTTAATCCTGCCTATTCACAACTGGCCTCGCACAGCATGGGTTCCTTTAGCTTTTGATGTCAGTCATCATCCCCCTTCCCAAGCCCTCTGTCCTGCTCTCTCCCTGCCTCTTCCTTTGGAATGCCCTCACTCTCTTTCTCCATCTTCACTCACTCTTCCCCTGAATATTTCACACTCCAGGCCTGTTTTCCTCTTCTCTTCCCCCTCACATGCTCTCTGTCTCTCTGTCTGTGGTGATACATGTCAATGGGCCAAACACAAAGGCTCTTTTCAGGCCTGCCTGGTTTAAATTCTTTCCTATAGGGCCGCTGACACACAGGTGGAATAAGTAGAGCAGGGACCCCTCTTATAAAGCTGAAGCTCCTTTGTTATATAACCTCTCATTTTCTAAATTCATCATGTTTCATCAATTATTAGATATGGCATGATGCAGGAAGTCAGTTATTGACATACGGAGTGGATGCACCGATGTCCTGACTTTGTTGGTCTCTGTTGGTATCATCATGATCTGTACATGATTCTTTATTTTGTTTTATTATTTTTTTGTTGCTGTTTTGTTTTAGAGCTGTCAATTTTTCACTCGTCCAGGTTATTTAAAAAAAATAGCTTCAATAAAATATAGGGGTGTAACGAAATCCTCATGTCACGATTCGATACATATCACGATACTGAACTCACGATACGATATTATTGCGATACTCCAAGACATATGATAAAAGGTTAACAAAAAATATACTGTTGATTAAAATGCTAACTTTGATATTACATTGTGTGTGTAAATGAATAGGCTTGAACTCTGTGCTTTTAACTCAAGGACAATGGTGACACCAGAATAAAAATATTCATGATTCTGAAGCTGAAAATACAGAACGATTTTAGAATATTCTTGCACTTTTTCACTGACTAGATATATTTCAAATAATGTTGGACACTTTTTACTGGTCAGGTAACATTTGGTATTATCAGGACCCACAAATATTCCCCCATTGCATTATTATACATTATAATCAACATTATATATAGTAGTTTAATGTAGTACTGACACTAAAAATCTGAAAACTTGAATTATTTTCTCACACAGTACATTTTTTGGGGGGAGAACTATCCACGATACATATTGTCACTATCCACGATACGTATTGTTGCATTTTTGTATTGCGATATATTGTGGCACGATATTGTTACACCCCTAATAAAATATATTAATTTTTTTTACATTTATGTTACAAAGTATTCTAACAATGATTTATATCATATTATTTTTAAAAGCACCATTAGGGTTTTTACTTCACTATTAGGTCTAGACGTTAGGCATATCACCACTGATCAATAATTACGTTTCATCAATAAGCAGCCATCTGCTAACATCACTGCTGTCTCATGTTAACTGCAGTTCCTCAGGACGTGTGCAGATGTCTTCCGGCTTGTGCCCTTTTTGGTCTTTATCATCGTTCCATTTATGGAGTTTCTGCTTCCTGTTGCAGTGAAGCTTTTCCCAAACATGTTGCCTTCCACCTTTGAGACACAGTCCATAAAGGTATGCTGACCTTTTGAGTTTTAATCCATAAAAACCTTAATTGTATTTCTGTCTTAGTCATGCCTCTTATGCCAAACCTATGTGACATCATATGATATCTCGCTCTTATGCTCTGTCTTGTGCGTGTCTGTGTGTGTGTGTGTGTGTTTTGCAGGAGGAAAGACTGAAAAAGGAGCTGAGAGTGAAGTTAGAGATGGCCAAGTTCTTGCAGGATACAATTGAGGAGATTGCACTAAGAAACAAAGCAGCTAAAGGCAATGTAACCGAGGAGTTCTCCACTTTCTTTCAGAAGGTAGATGATGGTCACGCATGCTCAGCTCTCATCCTAAAAAACAACTTTGCTGCTTCTCCATGTGATTCAAAACTCAGCTCTGTATTGCCCCCATGTGGTGATTCTTATAAAGTGCTCTTAGACGAGACGATACTCATAAGTGCTATGAATGAGAACTTCTTTGTCTGCTAACTCTCTCTGTCTTCCCCTTTCAATTCCCACCCAGATCCGTGACTCTGGAGAGAGACCCAGTAATGAGCAGATCATACGTTTCTCTAAGCTGTTTGAGGATGAACTGACCTTAGATAATCTGACACGGCCGCAGCTGGTGGCCTTGTGCAAGCTGCTGGAGCTGCAGTCCATTGGAACCAACAATTTCTTGCGCTTCCAGCTTATCATGAAACTCAGAGCCATCCGTGCAGACGACAAGGTTAGAACCTGTCCTTACTCAGCCAAAGTTGTGTGTCAAGATGGGTCAAATACTTTTCTTTGTGATCATCATTTATATCAATTATAGTACGTCAGTTTTTACAGATGAATCATTTAATTAAAATAAATGATCATCTAATCAATTGAAATAATTGTCCGGTCCCCGTGTTAGATTATACTGTACTATATTTAATGTGAAAATTTGAGTTTGTTAAGATTTTTTGGTCTCACTTTATTTTAATGTCCAATTCTCGCTATTAACTAACTAGTAACTATGAATTTTGTCTCAATAAACTCCTAATTACTGTTCAATAATAGTTTGTACGGTAGTTGTTAAGTTTAGGTATTGGATAGGATTAGGGATGTAGAATGTGGTCATGCAAAATAAGGCATTAATATTAGGGATGGCCCGATACCGATACTGGCATCGGGGATCGGGCCGATACTGTCCTAATATACTCGTACTCGTACTCATTAAAATTCGCCGATACCACGCACCGATACCACGTACATTTTGCAAAACGAAACTGGCCGCCGCGAGTGCTTTGTCGAGGTGAACTGAGGCATAGGAAAGTATAATGTCGGCGGTTTGGGCTCATTTCAAGATAAGGGGTGATGACAACAGCAAGGCAGACTGTGAGTTATGTTCAGCTAAGGTGTCGAGAGGAGGGAAAGAAAGTACATCGTTTAACACCAGCAATCTAATTAAACATCTGAAGACGCATCATAGATCTGATGGCCGAGCGCGCGCGCGGGCGGTAATGCACTCACTCTGTGTGTGCGGGTTACGGGAGAATAAAACGATTCGCGGGACTCCCGCAAACTAGAAATATCTATGAATAAAACATAAAAACTAAAAGATTTTTATTCATCTCTTGCAGAAAAGCAACAAGAACAACTACAACAAAATAGAAACGATTTACAGGCCAGAGTTTCTATTCATAACATGGTTACAGCGTTGAGCGATGTAGCCAATCACAGACATATGTGTTGATTTCTTGAACGCAATGGCCAATCAGAAGCATTTAAGATAGACTCCCCTCACCGCTCAAAACGGACTTTTTTGTTCAGTGCTGAATTCTGTATGCTGGCAAATCCTCTAATTATAACAAACAAAGTGTGGATATTATGAAAGATTGATTGTGCAGTCAGCTTCATTGATAATAACAGAGATGTGTGAGATCGCGATGAACTGTCAGCTTTTAGGATTTATTAAGGGTGCGCACTTTGCGTGCATTCAGTCATGCCCATGCACGCAGTAGCCTGCTTGCTTTTATGTTAAATTAACAGTGGTTTGTGTGTTAATAAATTTATTATTTTACTAATTTTTATTTATTTTTAGACTTGTTAAAACAAGCAGAGAAGAAAATAAAAACAGTCTTCTAACCTGTGTTCTAAAATAGTCGTCTTCTTTTCTGGGAGCCTATTACTTTTGCGGTAGAAATATCGGTATCGGTACTCGGTATCGGCAAGTACACAAATGTAAATACTCGTACTCGTATCGGTTTGAAAAAAAATGGTATCGGGCCATCCCTAATTAATATGTGCTTTATAAGTACTAATAAACAGCAAATATCCTTGTAATATGTATGATAATAAGCATCTAGTGAGAATTGGACCCTAAAATAAAGTGTTACCAAATTTCTTTTAAAGACGTCTCCTATGTCACCAAGGCTGCATTTTATTTGATCAAAGATACAGTAAAAACAGTAACATTGTGAAATATTATTACAATTTAAAATAAGTGTTTTGTTTTTTAAAATTATTTTAAAATGCGATTTATTGATGTAAAGCTGAATTTTTAGCATTATTACTCCAGTCTTCAGAGTCACAATAGAAATTTCAAAAGTAATCAATAGAAAGTTCAAAAGTAAAGCATTTATTTCAAACAGAAATCTTTTGTTACATTATAAATGTCTTTACTGTGTCTTTTGATCAATTGAATGCATCCTTGCTCCTTAAAAGTATTAATTTCTTCAAATAAAATTCAAACAGTGGCCTAGTGTGTATACATTTGTTTTTTTTAAACAACTACTCATAGTGGCCACATTTGTGAAACTTCAAAAAGAAATCAAAACCATTAAAGTACTTTTAATACTTTATGTATTTGGTGTATAAGAGTTCAAAGCAAATTAAAACGATTATCAGCAATCGTATTGGCTAGAATGTCTATATCAGTTTATTCCTAGCTGATTTCTTTGCACATGTGTGTGTGATTGACAGCTGATAGCAGATGAGGGAGTGGACAGTCTGAATGTGAAAGAGCTGCAGTCAGCATGTCGTGTGAGAGGGATGAGAGCTCTGGGTGTGACGGAGGAGAGACTTCGAGAGCAGCTTAAACAGGTAACACATGCTCCACATCCCTCTGTTATTGTTACTCCCCAGTAATACGTCTTCTCATCATGTATTTCACATTTCTGATCATGAAAGTGGTTGGAGCTTCATCTCAATCAACACATCCCCACATCTCTGCTGCTGCTATCCCGAGCCATGTTCCTGCCAGACACACTGTCCCCTGCAGACCAGCTTAAAACCACACTACAGAACCTGCCAGAGATCATGGTATGCACACAGTACAGCTGGACAATACACTATATACAAAAATTGCATTAAATATAGGTTAGCTTCATGAAAAATACAGTCATACATACAGTCAGTGCCTTCACGTGTGCTTTCACAGGCTAAAGAAGCGCAGATGAAGGTGGCAGAGCTGGACTTCTCTAAAGTGGATAACAAGACCAAGCTGGAGGCCACGCTACAGGAAGAGGCAGCCATCCAAGAGGAAAACAGAGAGCGGGAGCTGGAGAGACTGGCAGATGCTGCAGAGAAAGTGAAGGAACTGGCCGCACAGGTCATTACAGTCACTTTCAGTCTGGCAGTGATACCTGTTGTATAGTTGAAATGTTTATGAAAGGTTTATTTATGTTTCCAGGAGGGTGAGATGGTGGAGTTGGAAGCAAAACGACGGGTGGATGCAGAACATTCTCTTTCCAGCGTAGACGTGGCCATCCATTCAGAAACACTACGAGATACTGCACCCGTGCTGGAGGGTATTAAGGTAACAAAATGACACAAAGATAGTTTCTTCTCTTAAATCCCATTATTAACAAGAAACAAAATATTTACATGAAAACACAATGTGATGATAAACTTTGTAAATGTGCCCTATTGTTCAAAATTTTGGGGTCAGTATTTAAAAAAAGAAAAAGAAATTAATATTCAAATTCAGCAAGGATGCATTTTATTTTTCAAAAGGGACAGTAAAGTCATTTAAAATGCTACAAATGCTGTTCTTTTGAACTTTATTCATCAAAGAATCCTGAAAACATTTATCAGTTTACACAAAAATATTTAAACAGTTATTTTCAATTGGAACATGTCTTTTGATCAATTGGACAGTCTGAATGTGAAATTGGATACTGTATTTTTCAACTGTATTTTTCAACTGTATTTTCAACTGTATTTTTGATTACAATATTACTTTTTTGATTGTATTTTTGATCAATTTTTGACTTCTTTCCAAAACATTAAAACAATCTTACTGACCCCAAACATTTGAACGGAAGTGTTCTTTACTAATGAACTGTTAAGCATTATAAAATAATATTTGCTAATATGAGTAATGTAAGCTATTATAAAGTGTTTTTATAACCCTATTTTTATAACCCTACAATATTACTTTTTTGATTGTATTTTTGATCAATTTTTGACTTCTTTCCAAAACATTAAAACAATCTTACTGACCCCAAACATTTGAACGGAAGTGTTCTTTACTAATGAACTGTTAAGCATTATAAAATAATATTTGCTAATATGAGTAATGTAAGCTATTATAAAGTGTTTTTATAACCCTATTAATGCAAGTCAGTCCACTCAATGGCCCTTTTGGCCATGCCTTCAGTCAGCTATTTTCTATCTTGGTAATAAACTTATTTATTACCAAGATACCAAATATAGCCCCATTCTGCTTGAATGGGGAAAAACAGAAACATCCAAAACGACTACAATACCAAAAATGGTTTAGCAGTCTTTTATATTAAATTATTTCAGCTAATGCACTTAAACTTTCCAGAGCAATAAGATAAGGCAGGACTTAATGCAGTTCTTTGCAGTTTACATGACAATAATTCTGACGGTGCTCTGCATTCGTCCTTCATACCTTCTCTGGTGTTACTTATGACTGTGTTGTTTGTTTGCTGTCATGTTACAGGAATGGCTCTTTCTCTGTTATTATGTGTTGTGTATTATTTTGGATGTTTATTTCTCCAGTTCGAGCAGTGGCAGAGGTATCTGCGCATTCAGGTTAGATGCTGAACTGCTCCCCATCTGGAGACCACCACACTGATGCTCTGCTCTCCTAGTCACTTTACTGTGGGCTTTTCCATCATTTACAGTTTCATAATCTGAACTGTTGGTTTAGGGTTAGGCTTAGACTCTTGTAACGCTTGTTATTTACAGCATAAGAGGCACAAAAATGACTGAATCAAATATGCTGTTGCGTGAATACAGTGATTTAAAAGAGCAGAAGTCTTGTGTGGTTATGCCTGCGTCCTCCTTTCCACTCCACTCCAATTCTCTGTCCCTTTATGAGTATGTGTGAGCCTGTAGGACATATGTAAGATGCTGTAAATCCTAATGGTTGTTTGTCTTATGTGGCTCAGAGGCCCACTACATAAGCCGTACGATGTGTTTCAGTTGGTTTTAGTGAGCTTTCTGTAATCACTTTTGCTGAATGGAAGACCTTCCTTTCCTCTGACTGATCCTCTTATAAAAGAGAAACCACTTTTATGTCTCTGCATCAGTGTTGGGTAACTTAACTACACTTTTCAAAAGTGTGACCTGTAGTTCAAATGTTTTCCAGCGTTGCTTTTCCAATAACAAGTTACACTACCATTAAAAAGTGTGGGGTCAGTAAGATTTATTTATTTTATTTTTTTGTACTTTTATTCAGCAAGGATTCATATAAAGTGACAGGCAAATACATTTATAATGTTAGACAACTGTTTTAAAGATTTGAAAACTAAAAAAATTAATAATAATCTTACCAACCCCAAACAGTGGTGTGTATTCCCATCAAGCAGCAGTGTAGATTGACAATTTTATTGTGTTGTCTTACAACAAAGCAAGCTGAGGCAATAATAAAATGTTCCCAGCAAGAATATATGCGATAGTCAGAGTATTCATCATTTAGATATTTATCAGTTTGTGCACAGTTCATATCATAAATGAAATGCTGCTGTTTATCATCATGTATTCAAATCAGTTATATAGAACATTTTTATACAGTTCATTGAATTTATCTAGATTAATTATTGTGTATACATTTTGTTTTAAATGTATATTTAGTGCTATGCCATCTAATCAAAATCCTCATAGGTTTAGTGCCAAATAGTTAATAAAATAATAATTTAATAAAACAATCTTTTTGTTTAAAGGCTAGCTCAACTGTAACTACCGTGTAGCTTGAATATTGGTGACTATAGGGATCCGAACCTACAGTGATTTAAGCAAGGTTTTGGAATAGATGATGCTATTAAGTTATTTTATTTGGAAAAATAGCTTTAGCTAATTAAATAAAAAAGTTACAAAGAATTTCCATCCATTTTATATACATTTCATCCCTAAAAGTATTTGTTATAGACTATACAATTTCTGGCATTTGCACCTAACTCTCACTTGCACCAAAAAATCTACCACTGATTCAAAGTTTCCCCAACACTGCTGTGCATGTTTGTTAAATGTGTGTGTTCACAGGAGTGAGTGTTGATGGACACTGTGTGTGTCTTTTTTCAGGGGGAGGAGATCACTAAGGAGGAGATTGACATGCTGAATAATGCCTGCACCAAACTGAAGGAGCAGAAGAATCTCCTCACCAAAGAGAAAGAGGAGCTGGAGGACCTAAAGGATGATGTGCAGGAGTACAGCGAGGTATGTCTTCCAAAAGAGACAATCATTAACAAACGGTTCATTTTCATTTCTGCCATAAACATTTAAACGTGTGATCCACTGTTTCTCTCTACAGGACCTGGAGGAGATAAAGCGAGAGCTATCCAAGACGGGACAGGAGAAAGTGGTGGAGTCTAAGGCAAGTCAACATCTGTCAAAGCGAGTCAACCGCATGATTGGAAGAGTGGATAAGATCATCACTGAGCTGGAGAAGGACAAGGTGGTGTTAGACGGACAGATGGACAGCAGCACCACACCACCAATTGGGTAAGAGACTTTGATTTGCTGAACGAATGGAATTGGGCGATTTTTAATGGTGATTTTGGTTTCTGTGTGTGTGCATGGGAGTATCCACGTTACATCATCAGTAATGCATGAAGAGAAGTTGTAATCACAGTAAAATGGTGGTGGAAGAATGACCTTACAGGTTGTAAACACAAACCAAAAAAAGGGTTCCCAGTCCAAATAAAAAATCATTTTTTGTTGTTTTTTAGATTGTTCTTTGAGAAACATAGTGACTTGCCAAGGTAAGCACAGGAGTGACCTCTCGCCTTCTGTTTCGTTTCCCCATCAAAGGAATGAGTTTAAAAATTAAAAAACAATATGGATTTAACACTCGGGATGCTCCGAAATGAAAATTCTGGTCCAAAACCGAAAATTCTAGATGCACCTGGACGAAAGCCGAAAATTCTTTTTAAGAATTCTTTTTTTTTTTTTTTGCAATATTGGAAAAATATTTGTATAATTGTATTAATATTAGATTTTTTAAGAAAATTC
This sequence comes from Rhinichthys klamathensis goyatoka, assembly GCF_029890125.1. Taxonomy (NCBI): domain Eukaryota; kingdom Metazoa; phylum Chordata; class Actinopteri; order Cypriniformes; family Leuciscidae; genus Rhinichthys; species Rhinichthys klamathensis. The sequence continues at coordinate 73,654 of NW_026606799.1, read as the reverse complement.
AATAATTGTAATGATTCTAAATGTAAAAAAAATACAAGCCAATAAAATAAAATCCACACATTTATTAAATTAACACTAAAATTTGACCGAACGGAATAAAGAATAATATATTGATATTTATTATTAATATATTTTCTATGCAACAGAATCAGATTTAACAGATTTATTTTTTGACCAATTATCCATGATATTATCCATTATATATTATCATCAGAGCATGTGAGCAAAGCGTAGCATTAGTGAACAAGAGGGTGGCGTCATTTTACCAGGGTTGCCCAGCACAGCTATACCACAGTACAGTAGGGCTATTCCACACAGAAACAAGTATATTACTACATAGTACCGAAAATGCCATTATCGGCCAATCATTTTCGGCAGCCGAAATTTCGGAGCATCCCTATTTAACACAAATACTAAATATTTTAGGGGGTCTAAAGTGTGATTTAATTTGATTGAAGATTTTAATCCATCATCGGTTTGCTTGTCATTTCTTTCACTAGTCCTGTGTATTTCGTTAATGCTGGATGTTATGGATTTAATCAGCTGTGAGATTAGGATTGTTCTCTGAAATCTTCCTCTTGTTCATTGTTCCCAGTGCTGCAGGTAAAAACACGGATCACTTATTTTAAGGCCTTTTTTTTAGTCCTCTGTGAAACTACAAATAAGGCTTGAATGATTTAGTGAAAAATTCGTAAAGATTCGAGAATCAATTTCTAATTACGATTCGTATTAACTCCAAAAGCACTCGCAATCGTCTCTCCTGGGAACCCTGCACGGCTGTGTTGGCATGCGATTGGTTGATCATAGAACTTACTCATCCTCCACCATCTTACCCGCTGTGTTATCAAGCAACCGTTTCCTGTATGCAGTGTGTTCTTGTCCTATAGGGAGAATCTGATAAGCATCAACGAGCTAATTACAGTCATGAAGCATATCCAGAGTATTCCTGAACACAAGCTGCTCAGCATCGCAGACGCACTCGATGAAAACAAGGATGGCAAGATAGACATTGACGATGTCCTCAAGGTAACAAGATGGGGCTTCTTTGGTCACTCATTGATTTTCCTTCTTTTCCTGTTTGGTTGAATCAGCATTTTAGTTTGACTGACATTTATCTGGCGTGTGTGTGTTAGGTGGTAGAGCTGATCGACAAGGAGGACATCGATATCTCCACCAGCCAGGTTGCAGAGATCATGGTGATGCTGCAGAAGGAGGAGAAGTTGGTGGAGAAGGAGAAGGCCAAGGATAAGGTCGAGAAGGAGCAGGCAGCTAAACTCCAAAACTAGACTTACCGTGTAGGGAATGGAAGAGATCCTAAAGCTATTGAAGCTTTTTCAGGTGTAATAATATGTTCAGATTCAGAGTGAGGCTAAAAATAGTGCTGACCTCCACTCTGCATTCATATATATGAGCAAACTTTGCTTTGTTCAAATAAGACTATTGTATAATTAATGAACTGAGGGAAATGTATTTATTAGAAGGCAAAAGTAATTTAGTATGGAGCCCTGTACTGAAATTGAGGCCACGAGTTAAGAAAAAGTTCCCAACATTTGTTCCCTTGTTATGGGTAAATGATTTCCATGTTGTACTAATTTGTTCCCATGATTTATTGATTCGCTCCCTCGCTTTAGTTAAATTTGGGCAACAAAGTAGTACAAAGTGGAACTATTTAATAGGTGGTGGCTACGATATCTTACTTTTCCCTCAAATTTCATGTGCGGTGCGCTGTAAATTCAGAGATGAATTTGGAAAGAATGTTTGTTCATTTGTTCTCGAAAAGGCCCCCTCTTAAAGGTGGAGTGAGTCATTTCTGCGCCACTATTGGCACAAAACAAACTGTGTTTGAGCGGACTTGTTGGGCTGGACATAATGCTATCAGCTCAACCAATAGCGTGAGTTTGGGGAGGAATTATCAGTCATTACTTTTGTGGCACAGAAATTGCACGCTTCAGCTATAAGATGCAAAAAAAAAATTTTTGCTTTAAGAGTACCATAAATTTACACCCAGTGATGTCATTTCCTGAGATCTGAGGTCATTTCCTCTCTTTTGCACAATACATCACCTGCCACCATCATTCCACTGCTCATTCAGTTTGATTTAATTGCATTATTATTTCTTTTCAGTTCACAATCTTTTTTCATGAGCTTGTTGAATGTTGCTCAGAAGACATTGATATCTCACTCATGTTTATTCAGTAACCAAAGAAGGTTTGTTGCAGATTTTATGCTTCATTTATACTTGTACATACACATTCAAGCCACCAAGCACTGCAGCTTTATGTCACACACCAAAGGTATGACATAGTATTGGGATGTATATCTTCAGCACTGGAGATTTATTCAGGGCAGAAGTTTTTAGACTGACTTGAAGACGGTAGCTGAGTTAGATTCATAGTTTTTGATGTGCGTTGTTTATTCAGCTTTTATCTTGGGGTGATTTCAGCATCACATTTACATTGTGGCCTTAGCATTCAAAAATTCCTCAAAATCAAATCAAGGGAATAAATTGAGATAATAATATTTAACAGTTCAACATTGCTAGTATTTGCATTGTATGCTAACAGTAAATATCTGTGCATTGGGCGTCTCTGTTAGCTGGCTTGGATTAATGATAGATGAAGAGTGTTTGTAAGTGTGAAAGAGTACCTTGGAACCTGAAAGGCAAAAGATGGAGGTCAGTACAGAGAGAATCAGGGTACAGCTCAGCCATCCAGTCAGTATGTGGCCTGGATGATCGCTTATTCCTTACATGGAGAGAGCGGCAGCAGTTGTTCTCATTGCAGAGCACCTACACTAACTGGAATGTGTCGATCAGCATGAGACTCACACGCTTACTAGTGGCGTGAGTCTGGAAGCATAGTTTCACAGGGCACATACGGCCGGGAATACATCATCTTAACCCTAAACATGTCATGGCGAGGGACCAGCATGTCTAACCTCAAAGCACAGTTCCTGTGCTGTGTCTCAGACAGAGTGTCTAGGTGCCTATTTCACATTGTGTCCCTTAAAGGGATAGTTCACCCAGAAATGAAAATGTGGGTGAGTTTTTTTATTCTGTAGAACACAAAATGAGATATTAAAAAAAATTCTCGCTACTCTTTTCCATAAGACAAAAAAGCTCATAAATGATGACAATTTTCATTTTTGGGTGAACTATCCCTAACTTACCCGGGGGACCCTCAATTATAGTAACGGCATTTAGGCCTTTAACTATATTTATGAATTAGTATTATACCGTACCCTAGAAAAAGTCCCATGTTTTTTGTTTTTATTGAGCGAGTATTTTATGCTAATGTATAATTGCACTATATTCAGAACTTTAATTTTCCTATTTGGCGTGCCGATCTAGACTCAGGAAGATGCACGTAATGTCTGTTTGCACATTGAGAGATATTTTGGGGAAACTTGCACACTTGAATTTTTAAAGTGGTAGATATATGATGAATTTTGTAGAAAGGTATAAAGATACCTTGCAGATTGTGTTTTGTTTTGCGATTTTTAAATTTAAGTTCTCAGATTAATTTATAAAAGATGGTGCATGTGCACATAAGTGACCACAGACTGAATGGATTAAAGATATGATGTAATTATCCGTGGAAACTAATTTACTGCTTAAGCTAATTTAAATGGATTGAATATATTATTTATTTTCCCCTTATAAGGCCTGTACTTTGTGTCTTAGTATTTTTTTTTTTTTTTTGACTATTCTGTATTTGTTAGAAGGTTCAAACCCTAAATACTGTTACGCTAGTTAATTTGAAGACTGAACAATGGGTGGAAATGAGTGATGTGCAAAAAGGTTTTTGAAAATCAGTATGACTCAAAATAAGAAATTTATTTTATTGTAAATATACTAATTACATACAAGTGGTTCCAAAGTCAAATAAAATCAAACTGATCTCTAAATTGAATGCTATTTTCCCCTTTTATTTTTGACTCATGCATTTCATGTTTCATATATTTTGTGTTATTTTTTTATTATTTAATGCTTTGCTTTGATATGCTTTGATGTGCTTTTCCCTCCCCTGCTGCATTATTCACTCGTTATCTTCTCTGCAGTAATAAAATATTAAATTTGACTTGTAAATTCAAGTATGTATATATATATATATATATATATACTCACCGGCCACTTTATTAGGTACCCCATGCTAGTAACGGGTTGGACCCCCTTTTGCCTTCAGAACTGCCTCAATTCTTCGTGGCATAGATTCAACAAGGTGCTGGAAGCATTCCTCAGGGAGTTTGGTCCAGATTGACATGATGGCATCACACAGTTGCCGCAGATTTGTCGGCTGCACATCCATGATGCGAATCTCCCGTTCCACCACATCCCAAAGATGCTCTATTGGGTTGAGATCTGGTGACTGTGGAGGCCATTTTAGTACAGTGAACTCATTGTCATGTTCAAGAAACAAATTTGAAATGATTAGAGCTTTGTGACATGGTGGAAGTAGCCATCAGAGGATGGGTACATGGTGGCCATAAAGGGATGGACATGGTCAGAAACAATGCTCAGGTAGGCCGTGGCATTTAAACGATGCCCAATTGGCACTAAGGGGCCTAAAGTGTGCCAGGAAAACATCCCCCACACCATTACACCACCACCACCAGCCTGCACAGTGGTAACAAGGCATGATGGTTCCATGTTCTCATTCTGTTTACGCCAAATTCTGACTCTAACATCTGAATGTCTCAACAGAAATCGAGACTCATCAGACCAGGCAACATTTTTCCAGTCTTCAACTGTTCAATTTTGGTGAGCTCTTGCAAATTGTAGCCTCTTTTTCCTATTTGTAGTGGAGATGAGTGGTACCCGGTGGAGTCTTCTGCTGTTGTAGCCCATCCGCCTCAAGGTTGTGCGTGTTGTGGCTTCACAAATGCTTTGCTGCATACCTCGGTTGTAACGAGTGGTTATTTCAGTCACTGTTGCCCTTCTATCAGCTCGAACCAGTCTGGCCATTCTCCTCTGACCTCTGGCATCAACAAGGCATTTCCGCCCACAGAACTGCCGCTCACTGGATGTTTTTTCTTTTTCGGACCATTCTCTGTAAACCCTAGAGATGGTTGTGCGTGAAAATCCCAGTAGATTAGCAGTTTCTGAAATACTCAGACCAGCCCTTCTGGCACCAACAATCATGCCACGTTCAAAGTCACTCAAATCAACTTTCTTCCCCATACTGATGCTCGGTTTGAACTGCAGGAGATTGTCTTGACCATGTCTACATGCCTAAATGCACTGAGTTGCCGCCATGTGATTGGCTGCTTAGAAATTAAGTGTTAACGAGCAGTTGGACAGGTGTACCTAATAAAGTGGCCGGTGAGTGTATATATATAAGCTGTCAGAAACATCTACTTGAACAACTTCTGTTAAAGTTCAAAGTTAAGCTCCCGCTTATGTGAAAATGGGATACAGGACTGTAGAGATTCACACTTAAATTGAGCTAGAATAATATCTGAGATGAAATGGCAGACTGCCCTGTGCTTTGTTAATAGCTAGTTTCCAGGAAATATTTTTATAAGAAAGGATATGTTTAAAGATAACATTTAAAATTGAATTGAATTGAATTCTAATAATTCTGCACGGTCCCTGTCTTTCTGATAAAGAAATTGAGATGCCTTTTTCCGTTTGAGGCTGCAGAAAATTATTTGGAGCACTTTACAAATTTTAATTAGATCCTGATTACAATTTAAAGCATGACTTTATCCTGATTTATTTAGCCTTGAAATGTGTCATTTTGGTCTACAATAGAAATTATTATTATGATTTTTTTATGATTATAATTATTTTTGAAAATGCTCACTCTTGACCTTCTCTTATAATGCAACAGTACTTTTGAGTTTACTTCATAACTGGACTGTCATTTATAAGATGAACCTGGTCTAAGGTTTTAATTCCACATTTTTAGATGCATATCTTGGGGTATGATAAAGCATTGGGGTGTTTAAAGTATGTTAAGACCTTTCTTATTCATATTTATTTTATGTTTGAAGAATAGCGATATTTGCTAGACCACATGGTGGTGCTATAGTCTTAAACAATGAAGGTAATCACAGCCATGTCAACATGTTCCTGTTTGCAATGTATGACATATTATTCATAAAGTCAACCCCAAATGAATGCAAATGTTATACTTGTTCTTGCACCAGTTCAGAATATTATGTGCATTCATATGAGTAGTAGATCATAGGACAACTGACAAGAGATGATCACAACTGTAACAATTAGTGTTGGACAGTAACAGTCAGCGTATCATAAGTGTCTTTAACTCAAACAGTCCGACATCCAGACTAAAAAATGACGTGAAATTATGCCTATGTCTACAATAATAACTGTGAGGACTTGAAGTGGGCTGAATAACTGAGGGAGAGTCACAGTAAATCATGTGGGCTGGTAAGAGGACATTGCTCTGTAAGAGGGCTTCTTAGTTGTAATGACACCTAAAGTTAAACAGCTCTTTTCTGGCCGGCCAAGTTTATATTTGAGGTGTTGCGGGGTGAAAGATTACATTTAATGTATATATTGTATGTTGCTTGGAGTCACTTAATAGACATAAGTGCTGAGAACAATCTAAAAACATTAAATGGTGCATGCTTTATGTCAAGTTCAATAGGCAAGGGACTCTATCTCCCTATTTTTGTACATATAAAACATGTGAGCAGACATGGAAAACATGCTTAAATTCTCTAAAGACCCTCATCTACAACACACTATTGGCTTATGTAATTATTTATTCTCAGTATAATAATCTCTGTGTTAAGCAGATTCTTATATTGTAGCACGTGTAGCTTTTTGTTGATCACATTTCGCAAAAATAAATAACAGTAATGTACTTAATTTAATGCTGCTGTAAGTGATGTCTTTTTTTAAAAACCAATGTCAACTACCTGACAGAAATCACATTTTTAAATAAGGTCTTATAAACAAAAACAATCGGACCAATCAGAACCGTTAGGAGGCGGGGTTACCATTTGAGACCCTCGGAAAAGGAAAACCTTTTTGGGTTTAGTCATTAATTTTGTCAACTCCATAAACCTTTGTCAGGTTAGACACTATATTGAATTTAACCAGTATAAAAATAAGGCTTTGAGGGATAGACTTGCAGTCTTTATGATAGCAAGCACTGTATAAAGGTCATAGATTACATAACTGGAGTTTTTGTCTATTGAAAGTGTTTGTTTTTTCTTTTCTGGAAAGATGTGTCGTCAGCTGAACAATTGGCATGTTGTTTAACAACAGTATAATTCATTGAACGCACTGTACTTCTATCCTGCACGGCCTATCAAAAATGAAATCTGGTGCTACCCTGGTTAAGGTCTGTTAGATGCCATAGTGATGCAGGGATTTCTTTAAATTGGACCTGTCTCCAGAAATTTCTCCAGAAAAATGTAGCTTGAATGCTTTTCTTTTGTTCATATATTTAGACCACAGAATGTTTGAGAGTATGTATGAAGAGTTTACATCAGTCAGAGGTCTCTCATCATGCTGTATCACTGTAGCAGCTCTGTATTACTCATATTGCACTGTATTAAATGGCAGTATAGCACTTTCACAATGCTTTCCTGATTGATGACTGATGAATGTACTTTGGGGCAATGAAATTTTGTTGAAAAGTTCTTGGGATGGGGTACAGATGAGTAGTTTTTTGCTAATAAATTGATCGATAATGAATTTTTATTGTGCGCATACATAAATGTACATGCTTCTATTATTGGAAGCCTATTTCCACGTCAGAGTAAAAAAAAAATAAAGTGTAATTGTGGCTATATCTCGAAATGTTACTTATTCACAATAACCTTTTTTATAACTCTGAGGTAGAAATGGCTTCCATATTCATTATTTTTTTTCATGTTTGTCAACTGCTTTAGAATTGTGCAAAAAGACATGGCGCGTCAATGCAAAAAACCAGTGTGTGTACGTTTAGTGTGCACTTGTGTCGACTTGAGATGGAATTACATTGAATAAATACACATTGAAATTTTGTCTTTGGAGAGACGTGTTTTGGTGGGAAAAAGTCCTGTCTTTTCGAGAATGCGGTGGAAAGAGTGCATGGAGGCTGGAGAATGCTCACGGAGCAAACATTTACACTAGACTTACGACACTGAGATGTTGCTGACGTCAGGAAAGAACACTCCACTTCATTCTCTCCAGCTCGCTTGGCTCACACTATACTATGGGGCAATGAGACTTCAGCTGGGTATGACGAGTGGAGCCGTGTTGTGTTGCGCTTCCGTTTAAACAGAATTTGACATGAGACGCTTAAGAAGCTTTCGTGTCAGTTTGGTATTAAGGGTGGTGGGTGTGTATCAAAGGCTCAAGGTTTGACTGGTTAACATGGCCCTGTTAGCACCTGCTGATAAATACCTTAACTATACACTCTGTGGGGAAAATAAAAATGAAAATCATTGATGGCCTTTTAGAAATAGCCATATTTTGTGAGTAAATAAACTAAAACATATCGTTTAGGTATTATAGACCAATGTGTAAGGTAAGATGGGGTCTATTTTATTCTCCTGACCATCTCTCATCTTAACACATTTAATGAATGGCTTTGCTCTTCTTAATTTTGTCATTTGAGTTAATCTAAATATCAACATTTGTGAGATTTAGTCAGTCGAAACTGAAAGTTTTGAGGTTAGATGATCTAGAATTGGTGTCTATTGGATAAAGAGTTTTTTTTTAGATTTGGGGAGTAAAAAAAAATATTGTTTTTATTTTCAAGTGAAAAGACAGAACTATAAAATGCACTGAGTGGCATGTTATTACTATTAATTATTTTTGGTAACACTTTATTTTACAGTGTCCTTCTGTATGTTACATTACTGCAGTAATAACAGTAAATTATCCATAATTACATGCAATCTATACCTAAACTAAACCAAACCATATTCCTAATTTTAACCCTATAGTAAGTACATGTTGTCAATTAATATTATTCAGTATTTAAATATATAATTATTCTGGGACAAAGGCACCATAAAATAAAGTGTAAAGTGTAAGTCAATAAACTTAGCTTTCAAATTAATCTCTTTTACTGGGATTCTGCTTTGTCTGTCATCATAATTGCCCAGTTATTCAACCAAATGCCAAAAATGCCATTTTAAATATATATATATTGTTGATAGACAGTAGTTGATATAAATAGAATGATATCAAAGGATGATTTCAAATATCATTTATACATTTTGTAAAAACTTCCCCGGGGGTTTCTTGCCCCAGGTATGATGGCATCTTACCCCATTAGTGTGGTATGATGGCATCTTTGAATAACTTTGTGCTGTGATGACAACTAAATCAGCAAATGTTTCTTATTTCCATTAATAACACATTGGCTGATGCATCATCATCCTGCACATGCCAAACTAATATCTATATGAATGCGTATAAGTGTTTGACCACTAGGGAGCAGTGTATGACAAGCTCGACTGCCGTTTATAGCTCTTTATGAACATAATTTGCTCCACTGGGTAATTTTTGTTCTTTTATATATTTGTCTCGGTCATATTTGTCATTTTGCTGGGCTCATGCAAAGCATGGAAGTTAAATCTGTAAGGTGAAACCTGCAGAAATCAAACTGGTATGGCAGGGGTCGTTATCATCACACAGTATGTGAGCCAGTTTATGATGGGGTAAATGTCACCAGAAGTGTGTTGCAATAAAATCATTTCTTGTTCTCTCTCTCCTAAGCCTCTTCGTTGCGACTGATGAATGTTTTTCAACTGTAGCCGGGATATTATTGGATGGCACCGTGAATTACACACTGCACTCAAGCAAACTCTTCTCTCTCCATGAGTTCCCAGTCTGCCTGTAATAATATTGTTCCTCAAACTCCTCTACAAACACATCACCTCTTTACTCCCCGTTCCCCTCAGTTAGCCTGCGTCGCCATGGCGCCAGCAGTCACCAGAACCCTGGCACGAGGCCGGGAAACGTGGTTACCATGCCAAAGATTGTGGTCAGTAAGGGGAACTCTTATAGGCCAGTAAAGATGACCTCCACAATAGTCATAAGAATCCAGAAGAATTGAAGAAAAACAAATAGCGATGGTCTGCGTAGGAAAAAGACCACATGCAGTAGTTTCGATATTCTGAGGTTTGCCCTGGCGTGAGTTTGAAATGCTGCAATAGGATCGCTTACTCACTGCAAAATGTCTGTGGGATCCGCTGTGTATATGCCAGCCCAGGGGCCTCTGCCGGATCTGCTTTACACATGCAATCCATCAGGTGTGTGTGATGCAAACTCATGCGGGTTAAACATACTCCTCACAAACACATCCCGGATCATGTGCGAGTTGATGAGGAACCGTTGACAGCCGTGTATAATTCTCTAACTGCTGGCATGCAGCGTCACTTCTGTGGTGTAGCCTATACTGTAAACTGCCACGGTGCCCTGTACAGCCTGACTAAAGTACAAAAACATCAGGCCTGTATCGCTATATGGCTGGAATAGTAAATATTGACCTTTTTCTGTTCCCTCGCCCTGATCCCTTCTCTGCTTCATTGTGATTGTTTGGTCTAATGTGCAGCTTGAGCGTTCAGTGGGTTTGGGTTTGTGGAAGTGAAGGTGTTATGAGGAAATACCGCCCTTACAAAACAACTGTGGTGGTACTTTTAGCGAAAACTTCAGCCATAGCAAGGTTATGAAATGTTATGATATTAAGAAACAAATCAGCTTTAGCTAACTAAATTAGTCATGAGTAATTATTTCAGGCTAGTTTCCATGTGATACAGGCTTGAAGTTGACATGAAGCAAAAGTGGAGATAGACTTTTCTTGCCTATATGTCCAATCAAAACGTTTTCTCAAACAAGAAAAAATGTAGGGCGGGACTTGATTTTGTCCATCAGGAACTGATTGGATTGTTGTCGAATGGTATTGATGCTGCTGTCATGTGATTGACAGGTTGTCCCGCCCTTGCACCAGTAAACTCATCATCAGAGAAGAAAAGAGATGTCTGTATATGTGTGTGTGTGTGTGTGTGTGTATAAAATGTGTAAAGATAAATCATATATAGCAAATAATACAATATTTAGAAAATAGACAAGGTGAAATTTTAATTCACATTAGTAAAAATTTTGTTACTTATGGCTACAGTGTTTGGGTGTCCTCATACATTTGGTAATATTGTACTACATACTTGATAAAATACAGTGGTAATAAAGTCCAATAAACCAAAGCCTATTTTAAAAGTGAATAGACTGTATTTGGTTCTGGAGTGACTGGGTCAGTTCATAGTGAGTGTGCTGTCCTTCAGTGTGTAGTGCTGTTAAACAACGTGTGTGTGATTGAGTGTGTTTGTGTGTCAGGGCACTGTTGAGCAGGTGTTAGTGAAGCAGCTCTTTAAGAAAGCCGAACCATTGGCACAGCTCAGAGGGATGTGAAAAAGAGAGAGAAAACGAAAAGGAGGGAAGAGAGGAGTTAAGGAAGAGGAAAGTAACTGGTGTAAAGTGGATTTCCTGGCTGGAAGACAGCTGGTCATTCCCATGGGACTCATTACAGCTCTGACAATCCAGTGTTACGCACACAGCCACATGTACATGCAAAACTAGGTCTCTGTTTGCCATGAATGTAAAGCCATGCTAATAAATTTTCTGGCCAACAGCTCCCTTCCATTCTACATACTTCCATTTTTCTGTTTTTAAAAGGATAATTCATCCCACAATTAAAATGCTGTCACTGTTTACTGATCCTCAGGCCTGTATGACTTTCTTTCTTCTGTGGAACACAAAAATACATATTTTTGTCCACGCAATGAAAGTCATTTGGGTCCAGTGTTGTTTTGGACCCCATTGACTTTCATTGTATTGACAAAAACAGTTTAAATATCCTTTAAAGTATTTTCTTGGCTTGAGAGCGGGACAACCTGTCACTCACATGAGATCCCAGCAATAGCAAACAATAATGTTTATAAAATAGGAAAGAAAAGACTATCGCAACTTCTGTTTCATGCAGACTTTGAAGGATTTTGACCTGTTATCTGTCTTATTTGGCACTTTAATGACCAGATGTGACATTCTGATACATAGTGAAAATAGTAATGATACAATTAAAAACTATAATATGGCAACGACGCATAGATCTCCAGACAGCCTCACGGCTCACTCTCACAGTCGTTATTTAGGGAACTGTGATAGACTGAACTGACGTTATCAGGGTGATTTTGCCATCTTCAGAGATCACATTGTAATAAGCGATATAAGTTCAGAGCCCAGCTGAGACATGTCATCCATTTCTGATGTCAACGGCTCGGAGGCACACTCATACGCGTGCTGTCTTGCATGTTATGTGAGAGGGAGGCTGCTTTGTACCTATAGTTTGGTCGTGAGCATAGGGACGGGATATTTTTAGAGCTTTGATACAGTGATGTATCGCATGCTTTTTCTGTATGCAGTAATTTCTTTGTGTGAGACAGAACCTTGTTGGAGGGATAAATCATAGAAAAGCCAGCGGTGATTTTTAAGCCTCCCTCCTTTCATTTTTCTAATTAACAATATTTCGATTTTTTTTTTATTATCTGAGAATGATATGTGTTTGTTTAATACAATTCAGGATGGTTCCACTGATGGAAACAGAGCTTATTTAGCTCTCTCTTCTGTAGTTTTTCTTTATTTTTGCCTTCTGCTTTAACCTTTGTCTTAATGTACATGCTGCTTCAGATGTGGCTTACTTTGCAGTGTACAGTGGTAAATCTAACTAGAATTTAATTGTCTCATAACCTCCAGCACCACAGCTCCATTCTCCAGGCATCTGTACATTTTATGGGAATACAATTTAAGGCATTTTTTGACATTTTGATGCAAAATATAATAATAATATAAGTAATAAAACATTTAAACTACACCAATACATTCTCTCAACGTATAGAGTCTCCTGGTTTCTCCAAAGGTCTTTTCTTTATTTCAATGGAGCTCTTTTTGAATCATTGAGTATTTTCCTGTTTATCCCCGTAAAGCTGATTTGAAACAATTCTGTATTGTATCAAGCGCTACATAAATAAAGGTGACTTGACTTAACATTCAGTTTGAATAGTGAAACAAAAGAAATCCTGATTCTGTTTGAGCCTTTTGATGATATTCAATATGGTTTACATAGGGTGTTTTTTGTCAATTAGCATATAAACCATTAGGAAAAAATAGTCTATAGCTGTTTTAACATTAAAAGGCTGTGCAGAATCTGAATCTGCCCTAGTAAGAAAAAAAAAAAATATATATATATATATATATATACCAAAATGTATTTAAAATATACTATACTACAAATCCATTAACTTGTATTTCAAACGTTTGGGGGTGGCTTATTTAAAATAAATTGATACTTAATAATTAATAAACAATGCATTCAAATAATCAAAAGTGACAGGCATTTATAATGTTACACAAAATTTATATTTCAAATATATGCTATTATTTCAAACTTTCTATTCATCAAAGAGCAGCACAACTGTTTTCAACACTGAAATATTTCTCGAGCAGCAAATCAGCACATTAGAATGATTTCTGAAGAATCATGTGACACTGAAGACTGTTGTAATGATGCTGAAAGTTCAGCTTTGCCATCACATGAATAAATTACATTTTAAAAACCATTACAATAGAAAAAAGTTATTTTAAATTGTAATCATATTTTACAATAGTATAAGCTTAGCTTAAGCATAATAAGCATAATAGACTTTCAATAACATAAAAAAAACTTTACTTACCCCAAATATTGAACTTTATTGTATATACCATAAAATGCTGTATTTACATCAATAAATATAAGGCCTCCGTAAGCAATGTAAGGTGTTTTTTCTATGCTATTTGTGGCATTTTTATTTTGAATTTTTAACGCTGTTTAAGGTTCTGTGGACACCCGGAGTAATTGTGCCACTGTGTCAGAGCGCTGAAAGATCAATCTGAACAGGATCTGCAATCCTTTTTTCCTGTCTCATGTTTTTTTGGCAATGCAGACCAGGAGAGAGCAGCAGCTCACACCAGTTCATGGTGCCCTCAGAGTGCCACTCTAATGTGCAGATGTCCATCGCAGACCAGATGAGCTCAAAAATCAATAGCTGCCCTTTAAAACGGTGGGCCCCACCAAAGTCCCTGTGTACCTGGTGTAGTTTACCAGCTGCCGTCAGTGCTCCTAGCTAGTCCCCGGTCCAATCACTCCCTGATTGGGACAGATGGGCATGCTGGAGTAGAGAGACCAGACTGCATGTTCATTTATTCTCATTAGTCATGAGTCTGATTTTTTTCTTTTTTTAAACCCAGTGCAGTCTAGCCGCTCATTTATTTGAAAAGAGCCCTATAGGACACGGTTGTCTTCAGGTGCACAAAGTCATACAGATTTTGATTAAAGGGTTAGTTTACCCCAAAATTAATCATTTACTCACCCTCATGTACAATCTGTTCTTTTTTTATATAGGCCTACATACTCAAAACATATTTAGGCCTAAATTTAAGATTAAAGGCACAATATGTAGGGGTTTTTTGCCACAAGAGGGCGCAGTTTCCAACAATAACAAAGGCGTAGGTTTATGACGCAGTGATGAGCTGAATGATGGGACTTGCTGTCAAGCTGATGGATATGAAAGCGTAGCGTAAGTTCCGCCAGGAAGACTCAATTGTTACGTCATGTATTACCTTCTCATCTATCCAATCGCGTCTAATACTTGCGGTATAAAAGACCGGTACTTACACGTGTTTGAGTTCGCAGATGCTGACGCTTCCATTGACCTCCATCCTCCCCACCACCTCCAAGATGGTTCCTTCCCTTCCAACCTCCCCACCACCACCAGGATGGTCCCTTCCTATACCTCCCGGGGGGTCGGCTGCGCCCCTGCCTTCGTCTTCAGGCAGGAAATGCAGAGTCCGGACCCTCGGATTGCGAGCTATGGACCTACGCCAAAGAACTTTATTGCATATACTGTATGGCTTGCTGGGCTCTTAATAAAATGCATCATTGTACAGTATCTTATCTCCCGAGTCTTTCTGGTAGAACTAATATTATGTTTATGGATGAGTGCAAACATTCATGTTTTTTAACATTACAGTGGTATGAAGCAGGTCGCGATTGCTAAAGAGACAGATATCACACGCGAGTCCCGCGAATCTAAAGGAATAAGGACATTTAATTCTACTGAACTACCCGCAAGTGCTGACACAGGTCAGTTTATTAGATGAATTAAACTTGTGAGGTAACGCAGCGCTGCTTCACTTGGTCTAGCGTTACACTATCACACTAAACGGCATTTAAATGTGTGTTGAAAGTTATAATGTTATACTACGTGTTAGTTCGTTTGCTATACGAAACAGTAAGCTAGATCAACATTAGAATAACATACTGACCATATTCTAACATTTCATCATGTTGAGCTAACGTTATATAACATTGATTTGTTTTATGTACATTTGCTCACCTGTCTAATAAAGCTGTCAAGTCGTGACTCGTGAAGCTCTGTCAAGTCCAAGTTAGTCGCGGACTTGGAGCTCTCGGCATCTCAAAAACGCCACGCTGATATTGATCCTCATTTTAGTTCTTCTTGTTTGTCCCAAAGTCTGCTTGCCAAAATTGGAATTTCTCTGAAATAAAAAATCTTTGGATACTTTTGGGATATTGTAAGTACACAACTGCAGGAAATATATCACACTGTGCAAGTGATTTTTGGAAAATTTATTACAAAATTCTTACATATTGTACCTTTTAATGTATTTTAACTGTGTAAAATTTACATCCACTTTTAACATCAAGTAAAAAATAGGATGCATATTTGTCAGCCATACAGTTAGGTCCATATATATTTGGACACAGGCACAAACTTTTTTTTTCCAGATATTTACCAAAACATATTCAAGCTATAGTTATATAATGGATATGGGCTGAAAGTGCACACTCTCAGGTTTAATTTGAGAGTATTTAAATCCAAATTGGAGGAAGGGTTTAGGAATTACAGCTCTTGAGATTAGCCACCCCCCTTTTTCAAGGGACCAAAAGTAATTGGACAATTGAATCAAAAGTGGTTTCTTGGACAGGTGTGGGCTATTCCTTCGTTATTTCTTTATCAATTAAGCAGGTAACAGGTCTGAAGTTGATTCAAAGAGTGGTATTTGCATTTGGAATCTATTGCTGTGAACCTACATCATGCGTTCAAAGGAGCTCTCCATGCAAGTCAAACAGGCCATCATTAGGCTTCAAAAACAAAATAAATCCATCCGAGAGATAGCTGGAATATTAGGAGTGGCCAAATCAACAGTTTGGTACATTCTGAGAAAAAAAGAATGCACTGGTGAGCTCAGCAACATAAAAAGGCCTGGACGTCCACGGAAGACAACAGTGGTAGATGATCGCAGGATCCTCTCCATGGTAAAGAAAAACCCATTCCCAGCATCCAGCCAAGTGAAGGACACTCTCCAGGAGGTAGGCACGTCATTGTCAAAGTCTACAATCAAGCGAAGACTTCACGAGAGCAAATACAGAGGGTTCACCACAAGGTGCAAACCATTCATAAGCATCAAGAATAGAAAGGTCAGATTAGACTATGCCAAAAAACATCTAAAAAAGCCTGACCAGTTCTGGAAAAGCATTCTTTGGACGGATGAAACTAAGATCAACCAGTACCAAAATGACGGTAAGAAAAAAGTATGGAGAAGGCTTGGAACAGCTCATGATCCAAAGCATACAACGTCATCTGTAAAACATGGTGGAGGCAGTGTGATGGCATGGGCATGCATGGCTTCCAGTGGCACTGGATCACTGGTGTGTATTAATGATGTGACAGAAGACAGAAGCAGCCGGATGAATTCTGAAGTGTATAGGAATATACTGTCTGCCCAGATTCAGCCAAATGCAGCAAAGTTGATTGGAAGGCGCTTCATGGTACAGATGGACAATGATCCAAAACACACCGCAAAAGCAACCCAGGAGTTTAAGGAAAAGAAGTGGAAAATTTTGCAATGGCCGAGTCAATCACCTGATCTCAACCCGATCGAACATGCATTTCACTTGCTGAAGGTAAAACTAAAGGCAGAAAGACCCACAAACAAACAACAACTGAAGACAGCTGCAGTTTAGGCCTGGCAAAGCATCACAAAGCAGGAAACCCAGTCTTTGGTGATGTCCATGAGTTCCAGACTTAAGGCAGTCATTGCTTGCAAAGGATTCTCAACAAAATATTTAAAAAAAAAAAACATTTTATTAATGATTATATTAATTTGTCCAATTACATTTGAGCCCCTGAAAATGGGGGGACTGTGTATAAAAATGGTTGCAGTTTCTAAAATGTTTACTTGATATTTTTGTTCAACCTCTTGAATTAAAGCTGAAAGTCTGCACTTCAAATTCATCGTGATTGTTTCATTTTAATTGTATTCTGGTGGCATACAGAGCCAAAAGTGTGAAAATTGCGCCTGTGTCCAAATATATATGGACCTAACTGTATGTAAATAACGAATGTAACGTTAAATGTAACGAATGTAATTCCATTACATGATCCATTTTTTCACACGTGTGAATTGTAACCATGGCTCTCAAGTAAGATTCTCAAAGCAAAATTTTCAATGAATAATGACTACGTTTTCAGTCTGTTCCTTATATGAATCTATCACGTGTGCTATATTCAGTTTTCTAAAGCCGGAAGTCACATGAACTGTTTTTCTGATGCTTTATTGGAGTTCTTTTGTCCTGGTCACCATTCACTTTAAATGAACGGAAAAAAGAAACTTGCACATTCTGCTAAACATCTCCTGTTGTGTTCCACAGAAGAAAGAAACTCATAAAGTTATGGAATGACGTGAATGTTAATAAATGATGACAGAATTTTCATTTTTGGCTGAACTATCCCTTTAAGTGTGAAGGTGAGTTTGCAGGAGGTAACCAAACCAAAATATTGAGAGTGAGCTAAAGAATTATGATTTTGTGTTTTCATGTGTTTAGAGGTCACAGTGTCCCTCTCAAGCTGTGACTTTAATCTTTTGAGGTGTCAGCGTGATGAGAACGTGTGCGTGAGAGAGAGCGATAGACTAACACAGCCATGGCCTCCATGCCTGCCACCTTTCACCGAGCAGAAAACACATCCTGACGTTAAAGGAATATTAAGGCCAACAGCTTCTATACTTGGGTTCACTTGCTGTGGCAGGGGGACCACGATATGTGTGTGCTCGCTTGTGTGAGAATGTGTGTCATCTCAAGAGTGACAGCTCTTGTCGACGTCTCCATCACCTTCCTGAAGGGGCGTGTCCATTCTGTCAGAGTCTTGAATGACAGGTCACCGTGTGCCATGTACTTCAGACCGGCCGTACAAACGACCCTCTTCCCCTTTCCCTCACCCCTCTCTTCTGTCCATCCTTCCATTCTTCACATCGCTTTCATAAGCAACTCTATTGTGTTGCATATGTTCTAGCCTTCAGTGTTAAACGCGTGAAGAGCACCGGTATGCCCCTCCTCGTGGGTTGCACCCGCATATCCAGACCCTTCATCAAACGCTTGACTGCGAGCTAAATAAAATCTACCCACACACACTGGTATAAAGAGGCCTATTGTCTGCAGGCTGCTTTTGTGAGTGTGGAATTAGCGCAGGGGATCCTCTAACCATCTCAGAGCGACTGACAGCTTCATAGAGAGGGAGAGAGGGGTGGAGGGGAGCTGGAGATCTGAAGCGGAGACTCCTGGGGGAGTTTAAGAGCTGCTGGCTGCAGCGAGACGGGACGGGACGGGGGTACTTCCTGCTCATCGTTAGGGTCCGGCATCTGCGTCCAGTTCCAAAGCTCCTGCGTCCCGCTGATGCCTCAGCAGATCCATCGCAATCATCCGATTAAACAGGAGCTACTAAAGAGAAAGCAACCGTCCCTCAATCCTAGTAACTAATTGTATCAAATTGTCAATTGAATGACAGATTTAACTTCGTTTTGACATTCAACTCTTGTTTCTATGACAGACAGATCCCAGTCTAGAGTAGGCATCTAAATCCATGGAAATGGTTTCTGTACCACAAGTTCAGGAATATTAAAAAATATCATGACGATGTGATGGAAATAATTTATACTTTTCTCAACTCTCAAAGTACATTACCGTTCAAAAGTTTTTAAAAGAAATGAATTATTAATAAAGGATGCGATGAAATTATCAAAAGCGACAATCAATACATTTATAATTTTACAAAAGATGCTCTATTTTAAATAAATGCTGTATCACGGTTTCACCAAAAATTAATATTAGGCAGCACAACTGTATTCAACATTAACAACAATAATAAAGTTTCTTGATCATCAAATCAGCATATTAGAATGATTTCTGAAGGATCGAGTGACTCTGAAGACTGGCTGCTGAAAATTCAGCTTTGCCACCACTGGAATAAATTACTTATTTCAAAATATATAATAAAATAGAAAATAGTTAAATTGTAATAACATTTCACTATCACTTTTTACTGTATTTTCACAAGTTCCTTTGCCCATATAATCTTTAAGCTGTAAGGTTAAGCGTTTTTGGCTTGCTGTCCGCAGTGGAGGGGCTCGAGGAAGCAGCTTCAACTCGAGCTTAGATATACCCTCCAGTGGGACTACTAATGCTTAGATTATGAGTATGGTTGAAAATTATGTTGGTGGAGTTGGGGAGGTGGAGGAATGCCAAAACAACTGATGCCAGAGCAAGGTGAGCGGCGGTTAATTGAAAGATTAGATGGGTTCACTCCTCCCGATATTACGTTGTGAACTTCACTTTATTCAAATCATTGCAGTCTCAGTGAGCATGAGAGACTTCTTTCAAAAACATTAAATCTTTTGAATTGTAGTGTAACTAAAACTTTCTCAAACATATATTTTTCTTAACCATCGTTTTTGTCTTTTTTCCTCCCCCCGGTAAAGCATATTTAAACATTATAGAGAATCAAATGTATATATTTTATTATTAAAGTCCACCTGTGGTGAAAATCAAGTTTTTAATGTTGTTTATATGTCTATGTGGTGTTTTTAATATGCTTTAAGACAAGCTATGTGCAAATTCATAAGTCGACACCATTGCTGAGTATTTTCTCTTTTAAACTGCAGTGATCTAAAGAAAGTCTCAAAAACACGGTTTGAAATCGCTGGTGTTTCTGACGTCACAAACTACCTTGTAACCAATCACGTATGTGCCGGCGGGCTTTAGGATATCATTAACTATGACGCTCTGAAGCAGGGGAATTTCAAGAGAAGGCAGTTTATCCCGGTACATTTTTTCTCTTGATATGAAAAATCGGGAAGATTTAGCAATATAGCGGGTGTATGAAGAATATTATGATGTTATGATCAACTACCTTTCTCCATTGGCGTTCTGATTTCAAAGCGTTTCTGATGATTGTTAGAAGGGAGCTGTCTGACTCTGACATGGCGAATGGAAACCTGGTCTGTGTACCATTAGGAACACATAGCTGTTTTATAGCAAAAGGATAATCATATTAATTACCGTTATTTGTCTGACATTGTAAAGAGCGATATCATTGACATTGTGCAGCGTTTACCTCAGTAAGTTGGCGGAGTGAATCTCTGAGCTGGTGATTGAGTGGAGGCGGGGCTAATTAGCATATTCATGTTTCTCAAAGCAAGGGTGTAGAGTTACATTCAAGCTATTTACAGGTAGGCTATGTAGGCTATTAAATATGTCGTCTTGGTGATCATAGATGAGTTTTAAGAAGGAAAATGATTGACTACAGGGGGACTTTAAGACTTCAGGGGAATTTATGTTCAAGTTTATTGTTCTTTATCCAAATTAGCCTAGTGGAATAAAAAAATACTAACCTAATAAAAAACATAATTCAACATTATGTTCTTTGAAAATGGTTTTTGCAGTGATTTAGCTTTGCACTCTAAAAAATAGTTTAGCAAAAAAAAACAAAAAAAAACAAGGCAACATGATTTTTTTTGTTTGGTTTTTTTTTGTTCTCTCAACAGTCAACACTAATGCTCAGTTAGCAAAACATGAAACTTGTATTCATTCTTTTGTTTATCATTCTTGTTTTAAATGACGGATAACTTGCAGTATAAAGATGTTAAATTTTCGTTTTTTTAATAAGATATAAGACACAGACCAGCATAACAATATCTGTCATAGTGTAAAGCATGTTGGAAATTCACAGGCTTATTTTGTGCACATCTTAATGTTTGTCTAAATAAATGGCTTAATCAGCATGGGTCAAAGTACCTTAATGCAAGTATATAGGTGTAATTTTACCATGTCAATGAGTGATGTGTTTTGAGTCGAGTGCAGTGCGGATGGGCTGATAGATTTATTGGAGGGTCTTCATTCTCTGCATACTGTTGAGGAGGTCCCATGATATGCCATGAAATACCACTCCATGCTGCCACTGATACATCACGACACAGCCCCCCCCCCCCCCCCCGCCCCCCGCCCCCCGCCCCCCACCCTCACACGAATCCTGCGTTATATGCAATTAGTACCAACAGTCACAAACTGAACCGTGTTGATCCATGGGTTATGGGAACGAGCATGTGTTTGTGTGTGTGTATGTGTATTTAGAGCAGCGACAGCTGATACCGGTCAGCTGTCTCATTAGTTTTATCATTAGGCTAACAGCTGAGTACAGAAGCTCTCTTTTCTCTTTCTCACTCCTTTCCCTCCTATTTGTCTTTCTACTCTGTGTCTCTCGTGGGAAATACTTGGAGCAGTGCCCCATTTCCATCTACCTCCTACCTTATTCAGATATGCCTTATATGAAATGTAAACAAAGGCCAAACCGTTCAACCCTTTCATCATGTTCTACGGTTTCAGACTCATCTCATATCCACCGTGCCCTTTCCATATACTCCACATACTGTGCCCTGTGAGTTTGTAATGGTGACTCTCACATCCAGCTGTTCTGGGGCTTGTCTAATTGTTGGCATGACAGTGTCAGTGATATGGTAAGGGGATGCCCTGGTCATATGTGCACATCGCTGGACTGTTGTGATAGACTGGCTGGATCACACTAGAGGCCTGTTGCCCAAAGCCGGTTTCAGTGGCTATACCCATTGGGACACCTTTACACCAACAGGGACTGTAATGTCATCGCATTCTAAATGCATAGAAATTAATATAGAGTCCCCCCAATGTGTGTGTTGAGTTGCTTCCAAAGGACAGCGTTTCAAATCAGTCACTTAAGTTTCATTGTGGTTATAGGATGCTGTCTAGATAGGAAGCTGCCTGTTTAGGGAATCTATAGCAAGGCAGCTTGGTGCATGTGTTTGGACAGTAGGAGTTTTTGTGAAAGCTTCTTTCGTTAAGAAGAGAGACTAGGGATGGGCAGAGGCGTAATGGTGGTCTGAAACCGCCCTCTGAACCTCCGCCGATAATCTCACAGGAAGTGTAAATATTTGTCCCTTCAACAGTTTTGACAGGGCTGTCCTATTTACCAGCTTCAGTACCTCATTCAGCACTCTCTGTTTGTTCAGATCTGCATTTGTGCATGAGTGCATGTGAGTGTTAGTATTACACATTTTAGTGCATCTGTACAAGTCTTTTTTTGGAGGAAGTCTTTCTGGAACAGTGTTATGTCCGATTAGACGATTGCTCTGCATGCGTGATCTGAACGACAGCTGGCCAGAACTTCTGCTGTCCTGCTATAGGTTTAATGTGCTCATATTGTGTTACGTAATGGATACCCTTCACTGGCAAAATCTAATTTTCTTTGCTCTTATTTCAATTTCTTCACAATTCCTCAACTCATCTGTCCTTCATAAAGACCTTTATGCTTTTTTTCTCTGAATCTGTATATGATAGTCATCTTGTCCAATGTTGTCATGTCCAAATGTTATTATTAATAGTTGTATCTTTAGCACTATTTGCGTCTTTTCATTATTCCTTTGTAAAGCACTTTGAATTACCATTGTTTATTAAATGTATACAATATATACATTACCTGTAAAGTTTGAGGATTGTAAAATTGCAATGATTTTGTAATGTTTTTGAAAGAAATCTCTTATTCTCACCATGGCTTCATTTATTTAATCAAAAATACAGTAAACACTGTAATATTATGAAATATTATTGCAATTTAAAAGAACTGCTTTACATTTTAATATATTTTAAAATGTAATTTATTCCTGTGAAGCAAAGCTGGTCCTTCAGAAATCATTCTAATATGCTGATTTGCTGCTCGAGGAACATTTCTTATTTTTGTCAATTTTGAGAACAGTTGGGCTGCTTAATATTTTTTGTGGAAACTGAGATAATTTATTTCAGGATTCTTTAATGAATAGAAAGTTAAAAAGAACAGAATTTATTTGGAAATCTTTTGTAACACATAACATGAATATCTTTACTCTAACCTTTGAATTTAATGCATTCTTGCTGAATTAAAGTAGTCATTAGCAAAAATCTTACTGACCTAAAACTTTTTAATTTGTGTATGTAATTTGCTTGCCCACACTCTCTCAGAATTGATTCACAGTTTGATGTTAGCATGTTGCTAAGCTAACAACATGAAAGGATAAACAATGCACAGCATAATCCTGGCTAAAACGGTCTATGTTCACTAGAGCTATTATTTCTGCTAATTTCTTAATAATGTTTTTTTTTTAATGAAATATGATTACTTTCTCCATTGAAGGATATCTGTGATTTTGCCTTTGAATTTGCTGCATCAACGAGGCGTCTCATCAGGTTTTGGAGCAGAGCTTGTGTGTTTAGCTAGTGTTGTTTTGTATAGCAGTGTTTGTATTTGTGTGTTTGGCTTCTGTTACTGCGTTTGGAAATATTCTGGGTTGGCTGGTATAATGAGATCAGATCAGTGGGTCAGCCAGCACCACAGAGACCCACAAAACACATCACATCACTTACACAAACCCAGAGCAGAGCACAGCGGCTAACAGGAAATGGTTTTAAGACAAAAAACATGGGCCTGAAATGTTTTCATGTTTTCAAGAGAGGGCACAGACACTCTTTTTTAAAGAACGTCATGATTTTGAACGATTGCTTTGTTTGTCTTCTATGGCCATGTGTGTGTGTGTGTGTGTGTGTGTGTGTGTGTGTGTGTGTGTGTGTTTGTGGGATGTCAGGCTCTGTTCTCTCTGATTCTCTTTGATTTCTCCACGGTCTTCTGATCTTTTTACATCCTTTCTCTTCTCTGAGCAGGTTATTGTTTCAGGGCAAGAGCTGTAAAAGAGTTCAATGCTCATAATGTAACCCCCCTCACACACACCGAACCGAGGGCCTGAGGTGAGTGCTAGATGAAAGGGTGAGTCTATAGCAGGCACTCATCCCTCGAGGATTCTTTGTTGTGTTTGTCTTCTTCCACAGGGTCTTCATCACGTTTACCTGAAAACCCAACGCACAAAAAACTCACTTATACCTTGTTATTATGAAATTATTACCGCATTGTACGTCTAGTTACTTCCAGACAAGGTCACTGAAGTTTATTTCACTGATGATAGCTAGCTCCGGTCCTTTAAAGTCTTATGCACGCATACACACAGTAATTGCACCCCCCTATTAGGCCTGTATTTTTAGTGCAGACTCTCCCAGAGGTCTTTTAGGCTGAGGATGGTATGGGCTGAGTGGGCAGATGCAATAACACTCCTCTCACCTGTCTCCACCGCTGAGACTCATCATGATTTCACGCTGACAATCTAGCCATGTGACACGTACACGCTGCGTGCAGACACACAAGCAGAGCTTTTGAAATCACGATCCTCTGTATGGAAATTTTATGATGCGTAGTGGTCTTAGTATTGGAGTGTGGAAAGATTTGTTTGTACTTGCATATTTATCAGGCCTAAATTTGCAACACACACAAGTGTTCAGACAGTGTTAAATGTCATGCAGTACTGTTATCAGATTAGTAGTGTTGTGGACAACTCTAAGTTTTTCAGTGGCCTACCTTGTGCCATTCTGTCATTACTTAACAAAATCAAATGGATCAAAGTGGTTATACTTGAAAACCTACATTTTATATAGTTAGACAATTCAGGGGACCTATTACCAAAACTTAAACGACATGATAATGTTGATCATCAACTTAATATTGTGTGTAGTTTAAACAGATTTTTTTTGCGTTAATTGTTTTAAAAAACAATAAAAATAGTTGTAGTAATTTGAATACAATAGTCTTAGTAATTGTCTTTGAAATGTGGGCTGTGTATTTTTTTGGGAAATGTCAGTGCTTGCGAACCTGCTAAAGAAAAATAATAATGCTTTAAGTTTAAGTTTCTTTGTAAATGATAAGCCGCATGTCATGACACTCAGTATGAGTTTTGTTTTCAGTTGGCCATGCAGTGTAAAGGTTAAAAGAAATGGTTAAATATATATGAAGACAAGAACAGAAAGATTATTCAGTATGTAAATATTTCCATTGCTGTACATTTTAAGAATACTAATGCAAGTCAAATAAAGCATTTAATGGTTTTATTTTATAAAAAAATAGCACACCTAAGGCTAAACTTTTAATTATCCACCAAACAAAGTTTGAATGTAGTCTGCGTTAAGTGGTTTGGGCTGAATTCATTATAGAGGTTTAAAAAAAACGTAACTTTAATGTTTTTCAGGAATATTAGAGTAATTAGTAACTCATTAGCAGGGCCTCTGTGTGTGCAAAACTCAACAGATTTAGGGTATGTTTACACTGCAATGATGTACTAAAACTTCCTTTGAGTTTTTTGTGTACTGACGACAACATTATCAAAATGATCCCCTTTTCCAGTAATCTGCACAATGACTAAAAATGCTGTATTATGCCGGGCCAGTAGTTGGCGATGTCACTTTGTAAAGAAACACTTCGTGCCTATAGACTGAATACAATACGCATGTGCATGATGTCACCGTTTTCACAAATTCGTGTTTTGGTTGTTGACGATAACGGTACAGTTTTGAAAAACGTGCACTTTGAAACCCGTTTTTAAAAGTTTGCATTTTTTTAGGCCCCCAAAACACTGTTGTCATGTAAATAACCGGCCAAAATTTTCAGTTCTTAGTTGAAAACTGTTGTGCAAATGGTCCCTAACACACTGGAAAAACTGGAAAACACATCAAGTGTCTTAACATCTCACACCCCCTTTTTATATATTTTGGCTAATTTGATTATTTTTTCAGTTACCAATAAGAGTGCAGTACTCTCAGCTATTTTTGAAGTGACGTTACTGTACAAGGGCAAATAGAGTAAACAATAGACAAAAAGCTAACTAGAGGCTTTCAGTTCAGACCCAAAAACATCCATCCGAGAACCTGCCAAGCAAGTCTGGTTGCCTGGCAACAGCTCTTTTCTCTCTCTTTTATTTTCCCTCTGATGATGCTCTACACACTTTCCACTGCAAACCTATGATAATGCTTAGCACAGGCTTTTAGATTCCAAGTGTGTGTAAAGTATGTGTGCATCACCACTTGTGTGTTTGTATTATTCAGACCTGATGGGGTGGATGAGTTGTCATAGACATGCTGTGTTAGGGTGGTTGTGGTCCAGGTTCAGTCAGTGTGGATAAAACTAAAAGCCCTAGCAGATCAGGCCTGAAATTATTCAAAGGTCATTTCAGAGCCGGTGCAGTGGAGGATGAGTTGCGCTCCTTTAAATAAGGCAAAGCAGCAGTACTTTTTTTATTGTAACAAATCCGTTCTAGAACTGGAAACAATACATCTAGCGCATCTTTTTCATCAACACTTGACCCATTAATACTAACACTTACTATTCTATATATGTGTTATAAAAAAAACACCTTGCTACTACGTGTACTGTGCTAGACTAACTGGGTCCAGTCACAACACTTACATATTGTTTCGCTATTGTGTTTGATTTCTTCTATTGTTCTCCTCATTTGTCAGTCGCTTTGGATAAAAGCATACTACGATTTGGGACACACTCATTCTAATTTCTAATACTATTTAGGATGGATAGCATGCGAATTGAGATGCAGCAAGTCACTTGCTTCATTTCTGAATGAATCAGCCTTTTGAATGAATGATTCAGTGACTCATTAAGACTGACTTGTTTAGTTTCATACTTAAACTATCATTTCATCTTTTAAATCATTTTATATTCCAATATTCCAATATGTATTTATATCTCTTGGCATTATTTATGCAACTATAATTAGTATAAATGCATTCATGCCACCTCTAAGCTGACAAAATCTTATTGCACACCCCTAATATTGAGATATAGCCTATATCAAATCATATGTCAAGATATATTGTTTCTAGTTTCTTCAGTTTTTTAAGAAATCTTGAAAATGGCTAGACTCAGCAGCTCGGGTTGAGTTAGGCAAGTCATTCCACCAGCCTGGAACAGTCAAGGTAAAGGTCCGTGAAAGTAATTTTGTGCCTCTTTGGAGAACTTGCAGAACGCAATCTTCTGGAGAAGAGCCTGATCTTCCTAATGTTGTACAAGGCAAACCGACTGGGTAGTTCTAGCAATGTGGTCTGTGAGGTTCAACTGATCATCAATCACAACTTCAAGGTTCCTGGCTGTCCTAGATGGAGTTACGGTTGACAAACCTATAACTGAAAGGAGAAGTTGGGATGAATTATTGGCTAAGACCACAAGCAGTTCTTTCTTTGCAAGGTTGAGTTGAAAGTGGTGGTACTACTTCCAGCAAGAAATGTCTGTCAGGCAGGCTGAGATGCGAGAAGCTATCTTCTCGTCGGATCTTCTGTATGGAATGAGAGGTAGAGTTGTGTGACAGACCCTAGTGATAACATGAAGATGGAGAAGAGAAGTGGTCCAAGCACTGAGATCTGAGGCACTCCAGTAGCTAGATGTTGAGACTTAGACACCTCACCCCTCCACAACACCCTGAAGGACCTACTTGAGAGGTAAGACTTGAACCATTGGAGTCCGGTTCCTGAGATGCCCTTTGTCATGAGGATTGACAGGAGGATCTGGTGGTTGCCAAAAGCAGAGGATCAAGCAAGATGACTGCTGATGATTCTTTGTAACTATTTTCGAACTGCATTCTAACAGGCTACACAATGCAGTAAAAGTGTGCACTCTCAAGGCCTGTTGTGAAATTGATTTTTTTTTTGGAAAGTGAGAGACATACTCGACAATGTTGTGTCGACAATGTGTTGCGAGCGGCACATTGTTAAAATAACAATTATGATACTATAGTAGACGATACATATCGCACACTCAATATTTATGTATTTGCTCTGTTTTTGATCTCAATTAGAAAAACAATCACTTCAACAACCGCTATAGCCGAGAACATTAAAGTCTACAGTTAAAAAGAATAAAAACACGTTTTTTACATTTTTCAAATAAATGAACATAAGGGAGATTCATTTATTATGTAACTAATATAATACTGCATAGTATATTTATTATACAGTATGTTTTAATAATATAAAAAATGTACAATTTACATTTATTCATTTAATAGACGACCTTTATCCAAAGCGACTTACAAATGAGGAATACAACAAGCAATGTATCTTAAGGAGGCAATTACTCTAGTTTCTAACATTGTTCAGAGCTAGAACAGGGAGGGATAATCAATAGTTAAAAAATAGTTTTAGGCTATTTTTACGAAAACATTTTAAAATACATGAAACGTGTGAATATTTTTAAATGCTTAATTTAAAAAATAAATTGTAAAATAAAAAATAATTCACATCATTATCAAAACCATCGTAACTATATTTTTAATATTCAGTATATCGTCTAGCCCTAGTCCACACATATATTCTCTTTTACTCGTCTTCAAATGATTTCAATTAGATATTGTTCTTAGCGAGCGCCTCAGAGAAATATCTGCTGAAAACATCCTGCAGTGAGATTTCATATGAGAGAGATTAGGTTTGATATTGTAAATCTTTCTTATATTCTCTTGGTTATTACCTCCTCGGTGAGTGTAGGATGCATGTAAGGTATTTAAAACTGCGAGAAAGCCGTTTTGAAGCTGCGGAGAACAGCAGCTCTGTCCAGCATTGTGTGATATTGGCTGTGCTGCAGCCTCAGACGCTTACACGCGCTCACACACACCTGCTTGGATCTAATTTGATAGTTTGGAGCGAGGGAATGGGCTTATACTATAGGACATATTTTTTCTGCATCCTTTTCGCTGTATCCTGCCCTTGTCTCCTCGGTTGGGTATGAACACTTGGCTTGAGCTGCAGAAACAGACAGGAAGGCTCAGTAGTGCAAATTACATGCATTCACAATGAGCATGTTGGGTGTCCAGATTTCTTTGTCTGCAGGTGGTGTGTGTGTTCCAGATGTGCCGATTGATCACGGTTGGGCCTGCTTGGCAGAAGGGAAATGGATAAAAAGAGAGAGGCTAGTGCATTGTGTGGTGCGGTGGATTTTTAAGGACAGCTGGCAACGACAGCGCAGGAAGAAGATGCCAGCGCAAAACTTTACTGTTTCCTCTCTCTCTCATTCTTTTGCCCTCTCTTCTCTCCCTCCCTCGTTCTGTTGTTCAGGAAGTACGGACTGAATGAAATCCATTGACTGCCACTGGTCTGATCTCCACTGCCTCGGCAACAGTTGTCAGGGTGAGGGGCTCTAGGACACCCCTGCTGGGATCCAAAGTGTATTAAACACAATCCAGAACAAATCATGTGTAAACGGAAAACGACTCCAAAATAAACGCAGACCAGAGCTGTGTGGTGTGGACGAATGGGTGCATTTAAACGGTCCAGCTGCACAAGTTTATTTTGTTTTTGAAGCTGATGTGCATCTAGGAAAGGCCTGATCGAACTTCAGATTTTGCTAAAGATTTCGTAATCATATGATCTCAGTGACACTGAGAGGATTGTGACTGTATTGGATATACTTGGATTATCAAGAGGATTCTGAAATATAGTTTTTTTTTCTTGTTTTCCATGAAATTATATATTTTTTGCTCTTGATCTCGACATAATAAAAGTTGTGTTGAGTTATATGCTTGAGTGCTCTGGGTGGTTGCTAGGTGGATACTTGCTGACCCAAGTCAAATGAGCCCAGCCAAGTCCATGACTGCAACTTTTTGATGCCAAGGACCCACAGATATGATGATCCCCATATGCCATATATATTTACATATGTGGTTTTAACAACCAGATGCATTTACACTTGTCCAGTTTCGTCTGGAATGCGCTTCAGACCACTTCCTGAAGTGGTTTGAGTGACTGGATTTGAATCCATCTTGAATTCGTATTTACACCTGGTCTTTTCACGATCGGATAGCTATCCGATCAGAGAAAACACATGAAGGGATCAGGTGTAAATAGGCTCATAAAGACATCATATTTTTTTGTGAGTTAAAAAAAAGTGCTTTTACTGTATATTGTTACACTGAAATGGAAGCAATTCAATTATCTGTGCAAATATTGACTTAGTATGTAGTGTTTTTTCTGCCCACCAGAGTAATGTTAAATATTAAACTGAAAAAATAAAAATAAAAAATCAATTAAAATATATTTGTATAGCTCTTTTCACAATAAATCTTGTTGCAGGGCAGTTTTACAGTTTAACTTTGACATCCATAAAAGTTAATTTTATCAAAAGAAATTCTCTCAATTTTTTCACGGGCTCCCTTGAACCCTTTTGCATTTTTCCCCTGTGGTTTGAAAACTTATTCTCTACTGATTATTTTCAACATCACTGATAATGCATGTCCTCTGTAGGCTTCTGCATATGTGAAAGCGGTCAAATATCAGTCAAGTATTTATATGTTATGTGTGCAAGTTAACAGCACAGTGCCATTTTTTGAAGATGAATTCCATCTTCAGAGTTCATCCTATTTGCACATCAGCATGTTTTCCTCTGATGCATGAGAAACTTTGCTCACACACATTTATTTTTCTATCGTGGTGGGGACTTTCCATTTGACTTCTATTATTTTTATACTGAGCTAGTGTTATTTTTTATTCCATAACCCCAAACTAACCCTTCACACAAACTTTTTCAGATTTTCAAGAAATGTAGTTTTAGCCGGAAGGTTTTACTATCATTCACTATCCACACACATAACTCTACATACACAGGCATCTTTTCTCACTGATGCACACAACTCTCTCTGTAAACTCACTCTTCTTTGCGAGTGTTTACTTCCACAGGACGGAGAGGCAGGTTTAGCATGTGGAAGCGTTCTGCTCAGCATAATGACTTCTAATTTCACAGCAAATAAGTCAACAGGGATTCCTTTGAATCACACATCATTTCACAGAGAGCATTCCTCTGAGTGGAGCTAAAGCTGGAACTGTCCTCTTATCTATTAAACTGCCACTGAACTGTAGAGTCAAAGTCTTTACCTCTAAACTGAACAGTGTGTTTCTATCTCACACACATGTAACACTGCCTTACTTTCTTCTCAACTAATGAGACTTACCGGTCCTCTCTGAGTGCACATAAACACTCCTACACGTAGAATAACAGCAGGTCTAAACTTCATTCGACCTTTAACGTTTTCTCAGTTATAAAATGGACATCACGGTGTGCACAACTGTTGTCCTTGCATTTACTGAAAAATGTAAATGACTGCAGTATTCACAGTCAAAACAAATGTTAAGCAAGTAAACCAATCCTAAATATGTGATTACAGATTTGTAAAATAACAACAGTTGCTGTTTTTATCCCTGTTCATGTTTATTGCTGTTCATCGTGTTTTTGTTTTTTTTTACAAAACAGAAAAAAATATATTGTGCTTTAACGCTATGAATATAGATACTCAATATTTGTATGATGTCATTCCTTCAGATATGATGTCAGAAAGCTCAAACCATTATTTTTAAATAGGGGAAATGTCACAGATTAACGGCTTAACAAAAAGCGCGAAATAAAGACAAATGCCAGATATTGTTGAGAAAAAACCTGATGCAGTGTTACTCAGACAGTGATACATGATATTTTAATTTCAATAAATGTAAATGTAAAATAAAAAATATTAATTCTCTCTAGATTAATTCGATTTTTTATTATAGAGCCAAAAACGTTTAAAAATGAAATGAATGGTTTCGTTTAACACTTCTTTTGCATTGCACATCAAACCAACAGAGTTAAATCTGTTACATAATGTCTGTTCAGTGTCCCGTTAATTGTATAAATGGTAAATCATAGGGACAAAAATGAGAAATAAATGACTCCGTTTCCTTAGAACGAGCCCGATGCAATTCAAATTACAGATATAAATAATAAATCCGTGGTAGTGCACTCGTACATTTCCTCCCTTTCATCTCTGACCTCTGTAAGGGGCTCTGCGGCTCTGTGGATGTGATAGAGTTTATCACTTGCTCTCGTCTGGAAGTGAAATGGATCACAGACACACTGCTGCACACATTCCCCATTAGATAGTCGCAGACCTAAACAGATAGATCATTCCTTCACGCTCGCATGCGTTTGGCTGCTGAATAAAGAACATAGTCGCTAGATCAGCATTATCTTGGAGAGCGTGTTAAATGTCAGTTTGGAATATAGCACTGAATTTTAGAAGCAGTGATGAAACACTTGAAATGGCTGATTGGAACCCCCTGCGTACTGATGGTTATCCTACATTTGTTGTGCTTTGAGTTATGGATATGTCCAAAATGTGGGGACATGATTCTGGATAACGCTTCTCACCGATCAACTCGAGAGATAACAAAGGTTGAAGCTCTTTTTCTCTTAATTTCTCTCTCTTTCTCCCTTCTTCTTATAAGGCTTTACAGTGAAAATGTGCTCAGCTGGGGCAAACATGTCCTTATATTTCATTCCTCATTTTCTAACATTTGGTATATTTTAGTCATTTTGGTATTCTGTATCTAGGGTTTAGCAGCTCTGCAGACACTGACCTGTTGCTGTCTCATACATGAAAATGGCCAGAAGGAAGGAGCTGTCCTCTGCAACCAAGGAAGGTATTGTTAAAATGACTAAATCTGGTCAATCAGTTTTGGATATTGCTCATGTACTGGATATGCTGGCCAAGGAAAACTAGTAAGCAGTTTTGACATGAGGATGAAAATCACCTGAATGTGGGACCACCTCTTCTAAAGCTTCTAAAGACCTGATGAGACCTCCAACCTATAATTTCATCTCGAACTGTAAGCTAACAGCTATAAGAGGCTGGATTGACAGGTTGTGTACCAGTAAAGAAACCATATCAGTTCTATCTACTGTAAAAAACACCTTGCATTTGCCAAAAAACATAAGGATTGGAATTTGGAGTTCCACATATATGTATTCTGATGATAAACTCGCTCACTAGCTATGAACAAAATGAAATGAACAACCAAAGTTGCCAGATTCACATTAATCTGTTTCGAATAAAACTAAACGTGACACTCGCCGGACATCACACTTTGAAAGTGTCGCGAAATGGGCAAGAAGCATTATAATATAATTTTGCAGAAATGTCCTTGTTTGCGTCACAGAATAAAACATTTTAAAAGATAACTGCGACTTGATTTCTAAGAATTGCCAGATATAAAGTCAGAATTGCGTGATATAAATTCGCAATTGCGTGTTATAAAGTCAGAATTGCATGATATAAACTCACAATTGTGTGTTATAAAGTCAGAATTGCGAGATATAAACTAGAATCAAATGGCTTCTATTATGAATAAAACATATAGTCCTATATAATCAAAGACACTGAATAAGATCAGGGAATCAGGCAATTACATCATGATGACGTCATCTTCGTCATCATCAATAAACAGCCAACATCACCTGATCACATTTTCTCTTGGCTTTTTTTTTTCTACAACACAAATGTGCTTTATAAACACATACTTACAACAGCCAGAGAAAATCTCATATTAAAGAGTCAATGGTCAAGAGCCCAACTAAAGCAAACACTGGCCACCATCATGGTGACTTAAAATACAACTATTGAGTTCATTAAAATGGAAATTAAATAAAGTAAATCTGGTTAGAAATAAATGAAGCTGGTAATGCTGCTTGAGTTGTTTAATCGTCCTCTGCTGAGATCTTGAGAGATTTAATGTCTTCTTTTATCTTCAGTTGATTTCATCTAAGGCTGTGGCTGAAGTCAATTGTAGTTCTTGCATTTCTCTTTTCTTCAATGATTCTGCTTGTTAACAGCAGGTGTTCATAAACTTCAACACTACTTCAATGGTACTTTTAACTCTGTAGAGTGCACACATATGAACACTGAGCAGTGTTAATTTAACATGGGCGTGTTCCTGTGTACTATTACATAAATCTTATCTGTTTCATTTATATATGTCTGAAAACTATGAACCACATTCAGATTATTAATTGGTTTATGTTAAAACTATGTAATCCAAATGGATGGAAATTTTATATGCAATTCAAAACATAAATCTTATGTTTAGACTTTTTTTTTTTGAGTAACAGCCATGATAGAGAATCTATTTATTTATTTATATTATTATTAATTATTAGGGATGTCCCGATCCGATCACACGATCGGAAATCGGGCCCGATCACGTGGTTTCAGACTCGATCGGAATCGGACGTTACCTCCCGATCAGGACTCGGATATATGTAAATTAGGGGTGTAACGGTACATATATTCGTAATTCGAGGCTTCCGGTTCGGTACGCATACAAACCGAACGATTCCTAGGACCATTTTTCCTGCAGACAAAATCCGCGCTTGCGCGATCACCACAACATCAAATGGCAAACGTAATGAAAGCGGAATGAAACTGCGCTACTCATTATATTGTGCTTAACGGACCCTTTATCAGTTCGGACCAGCAACATCTGTGCAGCGCGAGGTGAAGCATTCAAATGCATAGTTCAAATGGACCACTTGCACTGAACCTCGTGACGCACTTCCATTTGGAAACAATACATATCACTTATTTCCGGTTATGTTTACTTTCAATGTACTGTGGTGAATGAGTTGAACAAACGCCAACTAAAAAAAGTGTCTATAATAATATTTTAACCGTAGATCTCTATTAGATCAAACAGCGCTGACGTGGGAACCAGGAGTTCATGTGCCGTGAATAAACATGGATTTAATGTTGCACTTCAAAACTCAAATATTATATAAATATATATTTAAATGTTATTTTTAATGTGATTACCAAAACATTATTTGTTCATCCTTCAAAGATTAACCCCATTTATAAACCTGAAAGTTTCAAGATGTAGGAAAACTCAAACTTATTTAAAAATAGTTTTTCTTTTAATAAATAGGAAATTTCTCT
The DNA here is from genome assembly GCF_029890125.1 of Rhinichthys klamathensis goyatoka. Lineage (NCBI taxonomy): Eukaryota > Metazoa > Chordata > Actinopteri > Cypriniformes > Leuciscidae > Rhinichthys > Rhinichthys klamathensis. The sequence goes on along the minus strand of NW_026606799.1, from coordinate 38,619 downwards.
GGCATTTCTTTCTTTTTGGTGTATCGTATCGAACCGAACCGCAAATTTTGTGAACTGTTACACCCCTAATGTAGGCTATATATATATTCTCATTATTTTTTTATACACTTTTAAAACATTTTTTTTTTGTTTACATGCCTGCCGGGTATTTTAAGTTGCGGTGCTATTTGTTTTTATATTAGACTTTTTCTATATTTACTGTTGCACTAAAGTCCAAAAGTGAAGATTTTATGTTATTTATTACTTGATTGTTCAAGCTACCTCACAGAAGTGCTCTGTTTGTTAACAGAGTTGTTGAATGTTAAAATAAGGTGAATTAAATAAAAAATAAGGAACATCCTGGATCTGTTTTTTCTCTCTTCTTTATTCTTTTTTTATGTATTATATAAGTATCGGATCGGGACTCGGTATCGGTAGATACTCAAAATCAAATGACTCGGACTCGAGGGCAAAAAAACCCGATCGGGACATCCCTATTAATTATTTATATTTGAATCTTTGGCAGAGATGGCATGCAGTGTTTTTATGTGGTTAGAAACAAATATGCCCACATAAAGGTAAAAAAAAAAAAATGCCCCAGAAAATCAGTAACATTAATGAAAAAGTAAATTTCTGACACAGTTGGAGGCTGACATTAAAATCATGGTGAAATAATAGCTTTAGTGCGTGATTAGACTAGCATGTGACAGGACTCTCTGCTACTGCACATAACTGAGATACCCACCAAAAGGCAAACCGCACTGTCCCACAATACGCAACAGATGAAGAGCCAGAGATGTGTGTGTGTTTGAGGACACCTGTCCCCAAAGCTCACTCCTCTCTACGGCTGTCTCTCACACATCCTCACTAATCGCTGATTTGGCAGCGTTACTCTGACAACATTCCAAGGTCCAGTTTCAGGAGAAGTCTCTCACACACCAGCTTACACACAATTAAACACAGACGTACACTCACACGTCATTACGGGGCTTTATGTCCCTTTTTCTGAACATAGTCTCTGTTTTGAACTTTTATCGTTGTGTTACAGCTGTGAACTCACTTGCGAAATTATGTTTATACGTAATACTTACTTAATATTTTAAGAAAAGTTATCATATCTTACAGGGGGATCTGACGAATGAAAGCCAAGATACTGATAATGCAATAGTCCATAATTGATCTCTTGGACTCAAGCAACTGATTTTATTTAATATCATGTTTCACAACATGGGAATATTGTAATTTGAAAAGAACTTTTCAAAGTTCAAACTGTTTAAAAGTGCGCAAGAAAGGAAAATAAGATTTTAACCTTAAAAAGAGCATTTTGATATCCTAATTACAAGGAGTATGCTGGGTTAAAAACTATTTAAATACAACTTCATGACTCAAGAAAAATCATTTTGACATTCATCAGGATGTGTGTTCTTACTGCATTTAAAGTGGAAATCTATAGAGAAAATGTACAGCACCACAAATAAGCATTAACAATATGCAACTATATATGGTCCTTGTCCTTTTTATTATATACGGTCCTTGTCCATTGTTTAAGCATGAGAATGGTGCGATTATGTGCAAAGATTGAATCCAGTCATTCAACTCATGTTATAATCATGTAAATAAACTACATAAGTCATACATTTTTTTTTTTTTAAACTTCACTCATAGAAATACGTCCACTTAAAAATGAATCCTAGATGAACTAATAAACTTTTTTTGACTAAATAATTTGTGTAAGTGATTAAAGAGAAAAAAAACGTTTTCACATCTCTGCTTTTAAACCCTTAGATTTCCATTGTAAGTGGATTACTGTACATGGGTTTTTAAAAGACCGAGGGACGAGTCAGAATAATTTTCTGGAGTAATCAGCAGCATGCCACGGATGCTGGCGTTACAGCTTGAGCTGTATTTAAGCCAGAACATTCTTCTGACGACAAGCATAAAGAGGTACATTTGAGCAGCTCTTTGAGTGTGTCCGCAGTGCCTGCTTTCCTGAAACATTCTGCCGTTGTGTTGCAGAGCCAAAAGCTTACACACAGAATGCGTCTCTCTGTGGAAACATCTGGAATTTGAAGGAATTAAGGGTGCCAAATATGCTGCCACAAAACCTCCATAGCCAGAGAGCAGAAATAAGAATTATAATTATGAATCTGACTTTTACTCCTGTATTCATAACCTCGTACCATCTAACAGAAGCATCATGGAGCTTATCATGCAGTCAATGTTCACTTGGTGATCAATGGAACTACTATTTTAATTAGTTATTTAAGCAATAGCTCACCTAAACATGAAAGTCATCATCCTTCTGTCATCATTTACTCGCCCTCATGTTGTTCCAAACTTGTATGACTTTCTACTGTGAAACACAAAATAAGGTATTTTGAGAAATGTCGCAGTGTGTTTTTGGTCCAATGAAAACGAATGGTCTTTAATATTGTTGATTGGAAAGTTATACAGGTTTGGAATAACATGAGGCCGAGTAGCTAAATGATGACAGAATTTTCATTTTCAGGTAAACTATAGGCTAAGTCTAATCAGTGAATTTGTGTTTAGTTTAAATCCTGAACAAACATGTAGTTTTTCATTTAATAAACCAAATTTCTGCTGAACTTGACAGCCAGTGACCATACATTTTCAACTTTTTACATCATTTTATTAAATTTGTTGGCAGTCGCATTCACATCCACTTGGTTCAGTTCATGATGCTTCTGCCATCTCTCTCATCAGCCAAAGGTAATGAGCTTGTGGAACAGTCCTCATGAGTGTCTGTCAGTAGGCTAACTTCTCACCCCGGCCAGCTTCAGTCTGGACTTGTCAGAGGAGTCTTCAAACTGACGCGACGCTTGAGACGTCTCTCCTCTCTCAACCTCTCCTTCTCACTTTCTTGTCATTTTTACCTTCCGCCTGCCCTTGCTGCTCTCCCCATTCTCCCGTTTTCGCTCTGTGCGTCATAAGCGTTGGTGTCTGCAGTGGCTTTTTAATAGGGGCTGAAAAATGTTGCCGCTCCGCCGTCCAACGCCACAGACTAACGGTAAACATCTTGTCTGGTCACAACGCAGTGCCAGTCGGGCACACACATGCACATGAAAACATGTTTTTACTTTATTAAATTTAGCAAAAAATAGTCAGTGACTCTGCCCTTTCTGTAACCACATCGAAGGTATTAATTATGCTCAGGCCTCCCAAACTCTGCCTGTTATTGCATACTTCAGACCACCGATGAGTGTGTGTGTGCTTTAGTGTGCACTACACAGTTAACCAGAAACAATTACAGAAAGGTCTGGCACGACATGAGTCCAGCAAACACACACATATATATATATATATACAAATCAAATGAATTAAGTGCAGGCGGGAGGAGATTTCCTGCATCCTTTCTTTTTAGGTCTTTTTTGGATTTTTTCTTTGGTCAGAAAGAAAATTCTGCGTTGACTGAGAGGATACAAACCAGCATTGGGTACAGAGAGCAATAATCATCCCTACACAACTCACAAGTCATAGTTACAGGGATGCTATGGCTTTTAAGGTCATTTTTATTTTTAAAACTTATTAGAGGCATTATTTAAACTCATCATATTCTCTGTAGTTCAAATATAATTTTAGTCAATGGTCAATTCAGTTTATAACCATTTTCCAACCCCATTCTGACCATGTTAATTAAATGGCTCGTTTGTTGCTGCTTTACCTTTAAGCATTTTCCTGTGCCACTGGTTTGCATTTAATGCATTTGGGTATATTTTACCGGCCATGAAACTGTATTTGCATTATTTCATTTAAAGATGGCTCGAAACAGAAGTCTTTTATTCCTTATTGTGACGTATATCTGAAATGGCTTCTCAAAAAAGAAAAAAAATGTAAGATCTTGATTTATTGGATGGTTGGATCATTGTGGTTACTTAGCCTGGGAAAACCCAGACAACTTCCGACAAATTTAGATTTGCTCTGAAAGTTAGTCTGGCAAAGAGCTAATTGTGATTTGAATGCAATTGCTATTGAGTCCAATATATTCTGCATCACTCCATCTTATTGCAAAGCCTCTGTGATGTCATTTCATAACAAACAGGTTATTGCAGCTAAAGATAATTATTGCAGCTAAAGCTAAAGATAGTCTTTTGAAAGTTTTGAGCTTTGAAAGTTACAGTATATTCTCATGATATGACCCCTTTAATTCAGAAACCTACATATTATGGTCTGCTTATTATAAGGACCCTAAGGTGGACTCGTATACCCTGCAAGGCATGTGAGTAATCTGGTATTTATTGTATGTTTATACCATATATACCACATATAAAGCACTGAGGTCACAGTGAGAGCTGCAGTGGAGTACCAGGTGCCCACAGTTATCTTGTGGCCTATCATCAGCTCTAACAAACACAAAGCTTTTGCATTAGTAGAATTAGTAGAAGGCCTTAGCTGTCCACCATCCTGGGTTTTTGAACACCATCGTTATATGAGCAGTTGTGAAATGGATATTTTTCCAAATCAGATGCTCATAAGGGCCGTGACACATCAAGCCGACGGTCGGCCGTCGGTCGGTAAACGTCTGGGGCTAGTTTTTGCAGTGTGTTCCACACATTGGCTCTAGTTGGGCTCACATTAGTCTCGCGTAGCCAGACCTTCGGACTGACGGTAGAAGGTCTGGACTCCATAGCTGCTTTCATCGGCCAAGGACCGCCCAGGGGCCGTCTGACTGACATGTAAAGCAACCAATCACAGTTTGTTTTGTTCTGCTTTATGTTTAGGGGCGTGGAAATGTAATGTAGATGTCGCTACAATAACAGACCGGTGTGTAAAACTCTTGGACGGATTTTAAAGAGTCTATGCCGTGAACTTTACATACTTTTTTGGAAATCCAGTGTTTAGTTTTTGTGCTTGATTGATTGACTGGAGGCATAAAAAGCAGTCAGATTCAATGTGAAATGGTTGGGCATTTTGTGAGTTTTTGCTGGCCATGAAATTTGCATTATTTCATTTAAAAACAGGCAGTTATTACCAGAGATGGGACCAAGTCACACATGTGCAAGTCTCAAGTAAGTCTCAAGTCTTAACCTTCAAGTCTCAAGTAAGTCCCAAGTATTTTTTTCCTGGGCAAGTCAAGTCAAGTCAAGTCACAGGCTATGTCAAGTCAATTCAAGTCAAGTCTTGTAGTAGGTCAAGTCAAGTCCAAGTCAAGTCACCTTATTATTGTAATTTTACCTGCAGAATTTGATCTATGGGCGTCAGTTTGGTTTGAAATAGACAGAGGCGCATTCGGAAGTGCATTTAGGAACAATGACGTATTCATTCACTTTTCTCTTTCGCGCAGGTCATGTTTTGAAAGACGGTGTCCTGCAGCTTACTAATTTAAAGAAATAAAAATGTATACAAAAATGTGATGATGTCCGACTTCTTTTATGAAGAAGAAAGCCTTAAGTTTTCAAAAAGCATTAGACATGACCCACTATTCTGCTTTGTGTATATATCAATGAATTCAAACGTGTTGTCGCGCGTTGGCTGGCGCTGAGCCAGAGACAGACGCTCTCAGTGCTGTCATATATCACAACTGTTCAGTGTTTTCAACCACATAATTTTTATTTTAGGTTTCAGACATTTAAATACACATAAGTACTAGCAAAATAATAAAAAATATTTGTAGTTTGTAAAATACACACTGATGTCTATGGAAGCGTGAAGCGTCAATAATAATCCTTTCCATTATAATAAGACAACACGTTTTATTCATATCAGAAAAACATTGTGTAAGTAGCTTTACATTTTACCCTATTCTTCTCCCAGTAACACTTACTTTCATGTATTTCGTGAGAAGTTGAGAAATTGACGTGTTGTAAACTAACATGGCGCCGCCCATTCGCACATACAGCTCAACTAACGCGATCATTATAAAGGTGTTTAAACAACAAAACAAATCCACTTGCACATATTTGACAATCGGAAATATCAGTGTTTCATGTTATAGCTAATACATTTGTGAACATTTTAAATAAAACAGGAAAAATGACATAAAAGCAGATCATCATTCATTCAGCGCTGTGTTGTGGTTGTGCTGTGTCACGTGACAAGCAATGACACGTCACCATGGAAACATTAAAGTGAGTGACAGGTTCTAAATAACGGTCGCCTTGAAAAACTCACGCTGGGGGATCAGTTAGAATAGTTTACACTTACGTGTGAAAGGGTTAATGGCTACTTTAGCTATTATTACATTAGCTAACAACCAGTGGCGTAGGTTTGATTTTGAAATTGGTGGGGACGGGGAAATCAATATTTAATATATTTAAAGTTTTGATCGAAAATATTGCTAGGGATATATCAGTGTCACTGGATATTGGTGGACACGTCCTTAGCGTCCCTACTAAATTCTACGCCCCTGCTAACAACTAACCAGATAACATTAACAAATTGACAACCACTTACTGGGCAGATCGGCTCTTCAAATGACGGACGAAATTGGAGGTTGTCGTCTGGCTGTCCGCAATGTTAATGTTGCATTTCTTGCAAAGCGCTGTTCGTCTTTTGCCATCTTGTGAATAATTCTTGAAGCCGAAAGCGATGACCCCTCCGGCTGACATTTTGATGTGATATCTAAGTGGGCGTGGTGTGCGTAAGGTACGAGAGGGCATGACTGATGATAGTGTCGTGATCCAGTCATGACAACGCTATTCTCAGCCTGCGCTCCAGCTGGATCAACTTTTCTTTTTTTTTTAAAATAATTTATATATTTTATATTCAAACTGAAAACATGATGTGATTAACACTCATTAAGTCATTCAAGTCATCTGTCTCAAGTCAAGTCAAGTCCCGAGTCTTTAACTTCCAAGTCCGAGTCAAGTCTCAAGTATTTCATTTTATGTCAAGTCAAGTCACAAGTCATAAAAATAGCGACTCGAGTCGACTCGAGTCCAAGTCACCAAGTCACAAGTCCCCATGTCTGGTTATTACTACTACCGTAAACCCGAATAAGTTGGCACAACTCAAAAAATTTAAGGCAATCAGTTGCCTCAAATTTTTTAAGTTAAGAAATTCAAAGTTTAAGTAAGCAGAACTGACATATTTTTATTTTGTATTTGTACATTTGAATAGTTCTTAACTTGAAATGTTTGAGTAACCTGATTCATACATTTAACTTAAAATTTCATGTAATCTCAATGTGAACACTTTTATTAGTATAAACTTAGCTAGCTTTAACAAGCTAGTTTGCTAACATACTATTTTGTTAACATCTTAACAATAGTATGCAATACAGTAACACTTGCAGCAATATAAAGGTTTTATTTGCTCTCAAATCAAGCTCATGCACCACTTGTCACCATGATGGTAACTATCCTAAAACCAACATTAACAGAAATTCTTCTAAATTAGCATAACGAAACATTAATCATTACTAAATCACCCGCTTAACATTAATCTTGCACAAAAAAACATTGTATTACACTTAATTTTAGCATTTACTCTCCCTTTCGAGTGCCATCGGCAAAGCATGCTGGGAAATATACATCCCAGCCGTTTCAGTTAAACTTAAGTTCGTCTAAATTAAAAGAAATAATTTCATAAAACTCAAAACAATGAAACAGTTCAGTTTACTTAAAATATATCCATTCTGTGAACTTGAAAGAAAAAGAAAGTGCTAAATACTCACAAAAGTTCATTTGACTGAACAAATTAGTTTAATTTAAGTTTTTCCTACTCAAACCAATTAAGTATTTTGAGCGTTAGGGTTTACAGTGTGTCTGAACGATTTGCTTATTTCGGTCTCAATAATATACCAAGCTTTACTTTTTGGTTACATTGTATGTGGATTTCTGTAGGTGCATTTTTAGTCTAATTGATTTTCTGTGATCATTAAGAGCATGCCACCGATGCTGTCGGCAGCAATGCACAGCTCATTCCTTCAGTGCTCTTTAGGATGACTTCAGCATCACTAGTGCCACTGCGTGACCAAACATATTACGCAACTGTACATAAACAGATGTCCTCATTGAAGTTGCCTTCAGCAAAACTAATTATGCAGAAATATAACCAAAAGTTTGTAAAGCGCTTTGTAACATATGGCTATGGAAAGATTACAAATCTGACAAAGCCCATAGAGCGTCTGGTTTTGAAGAGTCTGACTGGTATGTTGACTGATTTTCAGTGAACCTTAAGCAATTACATTAAAAGTACTGCACAGTGGGACAACCTGGTAATATGGTGAGAGCAGTGAAAGATGACATGTGGGGAGGGAAAATGAGAGAAATCGAGGCTTGTGGGAGTCAGAGAACCATGCAAGAATAAAAAAAAATAAAAAAGGTGTAAAGGAATGAGGGATGCAAAGCCTCCCTCTGAGCAAACACAGCTCTGAATCAGACACCAATTTAGACCTGGCTCTCTCAAACACATTTGTGAAAGGAGCTCTTCAGCTGTAAAGTCCACGCACACGAGCACACACACACACTAAACGGACTGAATGAGTCTCTTCAGAGCTCTGGGGAAGCAGGATGTTCCCCTTCAGGACATATTTGAGTCTTTCAGCTCTGGAGAGCCGGCAGGACTCCAGCAAACAAACATTCACTGTCACAAATGCAATTTGTGTGACAGTTTGTCCTAGTCTAAAACTTTTTGTTTTATTCAGAACTCTATTCCATTAGCAACTTGTGCTCGTTTGACAGCGTTTGTCGTTGCTTCGGTAAGGCTAGTAATGCTGTCAATAGACTTGCTAATGCCACCACTGAGATACTAACTTGCATTAGTTTAAAGAGAGAGAGAGCACATTAAAATAGTTAATTGGTGTCATCTTATGACTCAAATTGACCATTGGCTGTAATGAACTGTCCTTGGAGGAGTTCAGTACTAAATTACTAGGCAAGGGAGCAAGGAAACCAAATTGTTGTATCTATAGTCTTGTGGCTATGGGTGATAATTTTATTTGTGAAAGACTGTTTCTTTTTAAACTAAGCCATATTTCATGTCCATGTTATTTTATTTATTAAGTACAGAGCCATATGGTAAATGGGATTATGTATGTGCAGCTCATAATTATCACAAAATTAATTCAGACAGGGTGATAAAAGATCATGTGACCATGATCACCCTGTCAGGGTTAATTTTGTGGTAATGACAAAATGGCTAAATTTAGTAATTCAGTTTGGGTAATTGTGTAACTGAACTCTTAAAGGGTTATACTAGTCCATAGGCTTCTTCAGGGATTGAACTTGCCGGCCTCGAAAAGTTATTAAAGACATCGTTAAAATAGTCCAAGTGACTACAGTGGCTCAATCTTAAGTTTATCAAGCGACGAGAATACTTTTTGTGCGCAAAAAATAAAATAAAATAACGACTTTATTTCAACTATTCATTTCCTTCTCTGTGGGCCTCGAGTCAGTTCACTAGTGTAATAGCGTAAGCTTCTGTTGTTGTACGTCACACGCATCACGCACATGACCAGCGTCGGCCAATAGTGAGCCTACGTGTGACGTAGCTCTACGGAATCGCACTACGTTAACTGACTAGAGGCCCAAAGAGAAGGAAATAAATAGTTGAAATAAAGTTGTTATTTTTGTTTGTTTTTGCGCACAAAAAGTATTCTCGTCGCTTGATAAACTTAAGATTGAGCCACTGTAGTCACTTTGACTATTTTAACGATGTCTTTAATAACTTTTCGAGGCTGGCAAGTTCAATCCCTGAAGAAGCCTATGGACTAGTATGGAGGAGTGATCCAGCTCTCAGATTTCATCAAAAATATCTTAATTCGTGTTCCGAAGATGAACGAAGGTCTTACGGGGTTGGAACAACATGAGGGTGAGTAAATACTGACAGAATTTTCATTTTTAGGTGAACTAACCCTTTGCTGTTTTGCTAATGCTGTTCAGTGTGTCGTAGTAAAGTTCTTAGTCAACAAGCTACCTCTTGATATTTCAGCCATACAATTTGATACATTGTTACTGCAGCACAATTTTTGGTTACAGTGAAGTGCGTCCACACCGTTGACTTGTTGTGTGCATGAAATAGACACTGAAACAGTCAAAATGAGAAGCGCTAATTAAACAATCACTGTTTCTGTTGATTTCATCCCTCCAAAAGCACTTAGGCCAACAAATCTTTTTTTTTTTTGGTTTAACGTTTCATATATTTTGGGTTGCCCAAATTTCGGTGCATCACTAGTATTCCTCATGAGTTATGACTGAGGATTATGTCATAATATGCTTATTAAATTCCCTCCCACTATTGCTGCCTAAATAAAACATGAAATAGTGAACGTGGCATGTATAGATTTAAAAAGTAAGTGACAAGCGAACACTCGTTTTGTTGTGTTTATTGAAAAGGTTTTGATTGACAGCATAATTCCGTCAGGCACAGACTGATAGAGTGTAAAGAGGTTTAACAGCTCGTAAGGGGCACAACTGAAACAGAACGGAATGTTCCACATATACAGAGATATGGAAAAATAACAAAACACTGTTAGTCAACTATTCCAATCTTTTGTTAAACAGAGAGGGATGCAGATGCTGAATGACTTTAAATTCTGCAAACATGTTACCTCACCGCGTGAAGACAGAAATCTACCTGGAATGCAATGCAATTCTTCTGAAAGAAAATACTGTAAAGAAGTTTTCATCCCTATTAAAACAAAACAAAACAAAAACACACCTATATAAAATCTACTCGACATACAACAATCATTTGCAAATTCAAATCTATAACTTAATTTATTATCTTAATTCTAATAAGAGCTGAATGGCACTATCAAATAGAGCTTAAGAGGAAAAGAACAAATGCGTAAAATGAAAGAGTGTTGACATCAGTCAGACCAGTATTGCTCATCATCCAGCCGCTTTAAAAGTGCTGGGGAAACACATTGTCCTTTGACACTGTCTGGATGTTCGTTGTAAACATTGTAAAGAAAACGTTCTTCAACCCCTAAATGCATCCCGGCTCTACCTCCATCCTAAAACACAAAAGCATGAAGGAATGCTGGCCTTTTGAACAAGAAAAGGTCATGAAAGGAAACGGATCAAATAAAACATAAATACAAGGAAATAAATAATGTCGATCTGTGTCAAGGAGGGAAAAGGACCAGCAACATTGTTTGATATGTTTGAAACAATGCAAGAGGGCTGTCAGTAGTAGAGCGGAGGATGTGAGCCAGAGGTTACAGGTTGTACAAAAAAGGAAGCTGAGAGCGATCGCTTGCCCTGCCATCCCACACCAAACAGTAAACGAAGAACTCCACACGTAATGGACAAACACTCAAAAACACTGTCTCCAACAGAACATGATGTCCCACAGCTGGAAGAAGAAATTACAGAACGACGTCATCCATATCTTTGAGAACCCAATCTGAGAATCAAGGTAACAAAGTGCCGTACAAAGATTTACTTTTTCGTTTTAAGAAACACCCTGCTTATATCTTTTGTTGATGCGGCTGTACATTCAAAGCGTACGTCGCAATATTCAGCCACTCAACTCCCTCCCAGGCACTTAACAAGTACAAAAATGCTATGTTTTGCAGGAGGAGGGAGCTGTACAGTCATCTCGTATCAAATCTACAGTTTTCGTAGTTTAGCAGCAAGCGAATCATCCTCTTTTTCTCCCCATTATATATTATTGCCGGCTTTCTGCTTGAATGCAATTGTCTGAGGACACCCTGAGACACGACCAAGCTATCCCATAATGCTTCGCTTAGATTCGCAGGGCCAGAGACACTCATCTGACAACCATGCACGCTGGAGTTGAATAGCAATAACGGTTCTGTACTCATTAACATAAAACTCAGAGCAGAGAGAAAGATTTTGGCACTTTGCAAACACACCGACCCGGAGGATTACCTCAAAAATGTTATTATACATATTCATTAGCAAAAGAGCAAATAAGAGCAACAAACTCATAGTATGGTTTCACCATATTTCTATATGCCATGTTAGGTTTAACCCACATAGCACTCCTTCATATCAAAGAGCTAGATGAAAGGATCACAGCGCCCATCTTCAGGGAAAACCAACACTGTTTTTTTTTTTGTTTTTATAAACACTATGGTGAACAGATCTGCTTATGTCACATGCATGGAAGCCCAAATATGAAGTTTTTTTTTATACACTATACAAAAACGATGAAAAGTGCTTTAAAAGTGAGTCAAAAAATCAGTGAGGTTTCCTCGCTTGTGGTCCTTTTATCGCGAAATTCAATACTGAGATACGGGCAAAGCAACTTCTGGTATACTTATTTCTTGCTTTAGAATTCATAATTTCATCCTCTTACTCTGCTGATATCACCAATTAGTTTCTCATACATTCTTGTCAATGTAAACTAAGAAATGGAAGAAAAAGAAAAAAAAAGAAGCAAAAATAAATCTCGCACTTCTGTGGTAAATAACTTACAAAATGTAAAAGAAGAAAAAACCCTTTGTTTACAGTACCAAAACCCGACTATAATTGTAGACCCCCTTAAAAACCTTATGTCTATAAATAGCTTTACAAATATACATGTTAAATCAAATAAAACTTTTGTTTTGCTTTTTTTTTTAGATTAAATGTTTACATGATCTCAACAGTGTATGCTCGCTTGCTCTTTTAAAATGTCATTATTTCGTTTTTTTTTTTGTTTGTTTTTTTAAGTACACTGCTACTGACTGCAATATGATACATATTTATATCTATATATTTACAATAAAAACTTTAAGATACATACAAAGCACACAGTTATATATCTTCTAATTAAATCTCACATCTAGGAGACCTTTCTCTCTTTTCTTATTAAAAAAGGATGAAAAACGTTCTTTGTGAGGAGTGGAGAGAAAGAGACTGGCCATGGGTTTGATTCTCACTCCAGTCAGATATTGCAGTAAAAAACCCTTCCTGTCCACGCGTGACAGGACGAGAGTACTCTGTCTGCCGCTTCAGAACTGTGCTGTTACACAGTGTTGATCCGTTCTTTTTGTTTCCTGTCCAGCAATTTGTCAGTCTGTTTGTTTTTTGGTAGGCACGGAATGGTTTGACCCTTCTGACTGCGTCGCGCAAAGGAAAAACAAAACTGGCCGAATACAAAAATAGGAATTCTCTTTTCGAAGACAAAAAGCTGAGTAATGATTTGGAAGAAAAGGAGGAGCTGAAGGACAGGGGCGTAATCTGTCCTTCAGACCTGTGAACAGTTGGAAGTCTGAAGCTTCTCGTTGAGCGATTCATGAGATCCACACTGTGCCAGGAACCCCGTCTGCACCCCGCTACATGCTGGTCCAGTGCAGCAAACCGAAAGATCCCCACCAACCACCATTCCTTATGTTCTTATGACCCCATTGCTGTGGTGGTGATGTTTAGGGAGGCAGGGCTCGTCAGGTAAGGAGTCGTGAGCAAACACGGAGTCGTCGCCGGAAGAACAGGTGCTGTTGGAGTCCGGACAGGTAGGAGAGTACTGCTCGAACGGTACCGACAGGTCCAGATACTCCTAAACGATCAAATGCACACAAACACACACACATCAGAATTGGCTTTAACAGTTAGGTGTTGAGAGTTAAGGTGTTTGGTTTGATGCACGAGAGCTCTTACGTCAGTGGAGGTCATGGAAAGAACCCTGTCGTGATCCTCCACCAGTTGTCTGAACGTGGGTCTTTGTGAAGGTACGGCGTGCCAACACTCCCGCATAATCATGTACCTGCATAAATCACACGATCCAAAACAATATATGCATTTACTGATCAGCACCAGAAATGAACTTGATCGATGGACAATTGGTGCATCCACACCTTGTCAGAATTACTATTACGAGCACTTGCGATCTCGTAGGAATAGAAATTATAATTTAGAATTTTCTGACTGCTGCAACGTCATGCGGAAACACCCAAAATGGTTGCGGCTTCAGCAGTAAAATGAAGTTAAGCATTTATCTTGTAATATTTCTATTTAATAATTCCTTTAATTGACTGTTAATGTCATAATGATGAAATAATAATCTAAAAGTTGAATACAGTTTAATGTAGCTAGAATTAACAAAGATCCTGCAAAATAAATGATAAGTTGATTAATAATCCATTTGCATAACAACTGTTGTTATTACTGTTTGTTGTATTGTGGTTTTGTCTATTGCCTAGTCAATTTAAACAGATTAATGTTGGAATCAACAGTGTTGGCATTGAAACATATCATTTCGAGTTGTGAGTAGAACTTCTGGGTTGTCATCTAGTAATGACGGTATTTACGACATGGCCTGCAAATATTCACCCCCTTGGAATTGTTTCTATACAGGTCAAATACTTCAATTGAATCGAATCTGAACCATTACAGCTGTTACTTATTAAATCAAAACAATATAAAATTCAAGAGTATCAGTAAATAATACACAAGATATAACAATGAAATTACGAGATTCACACCAAGAACGATAACTATAAAGATAACTAAAACGATAACTATATAGAAGTCCACACCAACGCACGGTAACGTAGGATGAGCTGTTTAAAGCAGGATGGATTTTGATTGGCTGTCAAAGTTTTTATCGTTCATCAGTTGAAAAAAAATTCCAACAATATCATTCCTCTGTGCCATTATCATTATAGTTGTGGTGTGGACACTGCTATTCTTTCAGATTTAGAATGACTTTAAAACTATATCTTTATTGTTATCGTCCTTGTTGTAAATGGGCCTTTAGATTATACAGCTATTTGTTCTACCATACATGGGTGTCATATGCCATTATAGACTCAGCAACATTATTTTAAGAGATGAATAAGAAGGTCTTAAGAGTTTTTCTAGATTAAAATGAGAAGAAATCGTAATCGTACAGTTCATGAGTGCAGTTGGCAGGTTTGTCCATTCGATGTCCCTCCTTCAGCAGTTTAAAGAGCTCCTCCACTGGGATACCTGGGTAGGGTGAGCCGCCCAGTGTGAAAATCTCCCATAATAAAACCCCATAAGACCACCTGAGATGCAAGAGAGGTCACAGTTCAGAGCAAATATGGGACAAAAATCACACATTTACATTATAGTACAAAATATAATCCAATTCAGTGAGAAAATGTCTAAACACTTGTTAGCCCACTATTATGCTGGTTGTGCTTGAAATAGTGGCGTAACAATACTCTCACTATCTCTATCGGTCCGTCTCTCTCTGGGGTGTAGATACTTGGCAGATGTGAGAGAGGGGTTTTGTTGGTTCTCACTGAGGCTTATAATGTATGTCCGTGATATGAGACGCGAGTCTATTAAACTAGAGCGAGTGTGTGTGCGCGCGCATATGTGTATGTGGGTGTGTGTTATCACAAGCTGCTCTGTTAACTCAGGGCTCTTTTGTTTTGGCCCCATTCCTCCCACGCCACCACTGAGCAGCTAATCAAATTAGCCACGCTAAGAGACAACAGGAGCTATGAGCCAGCTAATGCTACCCGGCCAAATACATACACACATATAACACACAGTCAGTTAGAAGCCTTATGGGGGCTGAATAATTGGCTCATCATTATATCACTATTCGTTCATTAGCTTTATGTCAGAGTCAAATCTCATTTACGCCCATCAGCGTGGTGCTCTCTCTTACACACACACACGCGCGCGCAGTGAATGAAAGGCTCACTGCTCATATATCATAGCATAAGTAGAGCCTATAGGCAGAGGGAGATGATATTATTTTATTACTGCTGTCTCAGGCCAGCTGTGATTAAAGTGTATTTAGACATATTGGGAAAGTGCAGTTCTATGTACCAGTCTGAGTGTGATGAATGTGTGTTCGGTCTACTGAGAGACAGTGTGCAATATACTAACATACTAATCAAAACCTGCTGCGCAAGTACACACACTAGTCTGCTAACATACACACATGTAAAACCACTCAAAAAGTTTTGGGTCAGTATGATTTTTATCTTAAAAAAAAGAAATAAATACTTTTATTCAGAAAAATGCCTTAAATTGATCAAAATTGTTAGTTTATTTGAAATAGAAATCTTTTGCAACATTATTAATTATTTATATTTTTGGTCAAATAAATGCAGGATTGGTGAGCATAAGAGAATTCTTTCAGAAACATTTAAGAAATCTTACTGACCTTTTACTAAACTAAATCTTACTAAACTTTTAAAAAGGAGTGAAGATGCACACAGAATGTTTGCTACAGAATTCAGTTTTTTTCATTTAAATATAATTTATTGCTAAAATAAATGCTAAATTATCACAAAAAAAAATACAGTCCTGTAAAGCTTACCTTAGATGCAACGTTAACAGTCTTGGTTTATTTCAAGTCGGACATGATGACTTGTCACTCAATGTGTGTTTACACAACAACAATGTACTAAAAACGTAAAAGTTTTTCCTTCGTGCTATTCGTGTAGACGTGTACAGATGACATAATCCCCGTTCATACAGATTTGTAAGAACGATTAAAAATGTTGAATTATGAATGCTAGGCCAGTAGTTGGCGATGTAACTTTGTAAAGAAACACTACGTGCCTTTAGACTGAACACATAATACGCGTGCATATGACGTCACCGTTTTCGCAAATTCACGTTTTTGTAGTTTTACACAGTGATGATAACTTGCACTTTGAAACCCATTTTCAAAAGTTAGGATTTTTAAGGCCCCCAAAAACTCTGTTGTCGGGTAAACGAACGCCCAAAATGCATAATTGTTTTCAGTTTTTAGTTGAAAACGGTGTTGTGTAAAAGGACCCTCAGTCAGTAAGTTATTAATGCAGTAACCGCTCTGATGAATTAAGTGATTAAATGGATCATTACAATCATTATCTGCTTCAAACTGATTACTTGCGAGTTAGTCAATCTTTTTGATGGATTCATTAAAAGAACTCCTTTTGAATTGGACTATGTAATAACATGTACTGTAATAACATGTTAAAAAAATTGTTTTCATGTCTCCGGTGAATTCCGGTGCAAGAAACACTGGCACACTCTCTCGGATGGCTTTGATGCTGTTTTTGCAGGGTTATGGTGTTCACTTGCATTCCTTTACCGCTTGATGAACTTTATGAACAGATGGCATGAAGTGATGGAGAGGAAAAAAAAGAAGAGGCATGCATGGCAATGCAAACTCACACATCACTCTGGTGCGTGTAGACACGGTCGAACAGTGCTTCTGGTGCCATCCATTTGACGGGGAGACGACCCTGAAAGGACACAGATCAGTCAGAACAACAGCGGTGCTGACCCAGCAAGACATACAGACGCCCATCGAACATCAACAGGCCTGCAGCTTAATCTCCTACTGTCCTATCTAATATAAATACACTTCAGCAGTTCACATCAACATCTTCCCTCTCCCCAATGTGCTCTAATCTCCAACTGTCCCATCGAATATCCAAATACCCACCAAACCCACCCCACATCTAAAACCCGCCATCACAACACGTAACAGTTCCATCCAACATCATCTATTCTACCAGTTTTAGGAACCTTGTTTGATCTTGCTACAAGCTACTATAAATTAATTTAAGGTAGTTTAACTACTTACATACTATATAGAGGGCGGAAATCAGTATGTGAGCCGAGTACTATATCTGAATTCATACTATTCATAAAACAGTATGCAAAAACTGATGACCTACTACTTGTGGCGAGATTCTAAAGTACGCATCCGATGGACACTTTACTATCCCATGAGGCCACAGGAGAGGATTTGTGAATGGCAGTGAAGCAACGCAACTGACGCCGTAGGTCGCATGATAATGACAACATGGCAGATGTAGTACGGCTGAATTGAATTCATACTACACATTCATAATACAGAATGTACTTGTTTAACGGACGTGAAGTAAGTTTCAAAGCAGATGTAGAACGTACTATATACAGCATACAATTTCGGATCCAGCTCAAGTGTTTTTACCATAGCTAAGCTAATGCCATGCTACTGAATTTTTTTTGTTAGCTACACCCCAATACTGCATTTTACAATGCATAGTGGGCCAGGTAAACCACAATGTGTTCAATACCGTCCAGTCCTCGCCAATACCCACACATTCTTAGTACCAACTCCAGACCTCATTCAACACTTAATTGATTTATAACAAGCTGCTCATAAATGCCCCTTCAAAAGTTCCTGAACTTGCACACACTCATTCGACTTCTACAGGCTTGACGTTTCTAAATACAGTGCGCAACCACATCTCTGTGCTTCAATCCAATGCCACCCAAGAGCCCTTCAAGCATTCTGAGACTGATAATCAGTTGTCGACTTACGTTGGTGGTCTTCTTGTAGTAGTCAATGTTGTGCACGTCTCTAGCCAGGCCGAAGTCTGCAATCTTCATCACGTTGTCCTCGGTAACCAGAACATTCCGGGCTGCGAGGTCCCTATGGATACACTGGCAACACAAACAGAAAGAGGGCCATCCTTTATAGACAAGTCTGATAAATACACACTAGGAAAATAATATCTGGCAGCATTTATAAACATTACAAGCCTCTTAAATTACTTCTATTCAAATAAGTTTACAAACTAAGATAAGTAGATGTGTTACCTTCTTTGAGGCCAGGTACTCCATACCCCTGGCGACCTGATAGGCGCAGGACACCAGTTCTTTAAATGTCAGAGTTTCGTTTGGGATCTTACAGGTGTCAAATGAGTAGTCCATCCCAGGAGGCCTTCTTGCCCGCAAATATTCCCTAAGATTCCCTTTAGAGGCATATTCCACCAGTACATACAGAGGACCTGTATGAACACAGTCAGAAACAATTCAGTCAGAGAAAATCAAAGCCGAACATCAAAGCTGTGATCTTATGTGTGTGCGTGCACTGACCATCTTGTGTGCACGCTCCCAGCAAGTTGATGATGTTCTTATGTTTTCCAATCATCTTCATCATCTCCATTTCAGACA
Source organism: Rhinichthys klamathensis goyatoka (assembly GCF_029890125.1). Lineage (NCBI taxonomy): Eukaryota > Metazoa > Chordata > Actinopteri > Cypriniformes > Leuciscidae > Rhinichthys > Rhinichthys klamathensis. The sequence continues at coordinate 19,864 of NW_026606799.1, read as the reverse complement.
CAAGGTCCGACAGGTCCTTATCTGTGCCATCATCTAAGAAAACAGTTACAAACAGCAATATTGTGAAGTATTATTACAATTTAAAATTTATTTTAAAAATGAATCTATTACTGTGATGTCAAAAGCTGAATTTTCAGCATCATCACTCCAGTCTTCAGTGCCACATGATCCTTCAGAAATCGTTACAATATGCAGATTTGCTGCTCAGGAAACAATTCTTATTATTATAAATGCTGAAAACAGATGTGCTGCCTAATATTTTTATGATGCATTTTTTCAGGATTCTTTGATGAACAGAAAGTTCTAACTAGAACAGCAATTATAATATATTTACAAACATAAAATTATAAATAGAAATCTTTTGTAAATATTATAAACGTCTTTACTGTCACCTTTGATAAATTTAATGCATCCTTGCTGAACAAAAGTATTAATTTCTGTAAAGTCTTGCTGACCCCAAACTTTTGAATGGTAGTGCATATATTATTAATGATGGCAGTTAAACACATCTACAGTGTTAGAGTAATGAGATTTGATGAAATTGAAAAATGAATTTTCTTTGGACCATTATGATAAGATTTTTTTTTTGCATTACAGGAATTAAGATTCGGAAAGTAAATGTGTCCTGGGAATGATGTTTTGAGACATTCAACCATAATTCAAGTCAACTAATTGACTATGTTATACATAAAACATAAATGTAATGTAATGATTTACAGCATCTGAACACACTAACCTTTGAGCATCTTGACAGCAACAGTGAGAGGTTTGTTGGGTTTCTCTTTGTCAATCCCAATGGCTTCAGCCATCACAACCTGTCCAAAGCAGCCCTCTCCCAACGGTTTTCCCAGCGTCAGTCTGCTACAAAATCATCATTCACAGTGAGCAAGGAACTAACTATTTGCTTTAGAATTAGTCTGATTATTGTGGTCATTTGATGTTCACTTCAGCTTTAACTTACTTTGTACGTGGAAATTCCCACTTGGGGTCAGAGGGCAGTTCAAGCTCAGAAACATTGGGCAGCATCGGCCCATCGCTGGATGACAGGCGGGCGATCCGGACCAATGGGGTGTTTGAATTCATGGAAGAGTTCGACTCCAAGGACACCTGCTTGGGTAAAGAATAAAAACAGCATGTTATTGTCTCTGAAAGTGAAGAAGACAGCGAGTGTAAGAGCGAGAAAGAGAGAGAGAAGAAGAATCAAGATGTCTATTTTAAGAAGATCATCAACTCAAGTGTTGTGCTGCAGACAGAAACATGGTGTCTGTTCCTCAGAGGACTGGTCCTGAGAGAGAAAGGTTTGTAGCTGTCAGATCTCCACGTAATGGACCACAGAAGTGTGTGTGTGAAGCAACATTTCCCTGCTGCCACGAACACACAGGTATAATCTGTAGATTCGCTGAAAGGATGCCACTACCTCATCTGCCCCCCTTTCTTCCGATGCACAGAGATAAAGTTAAACATTCAAACGCAGCCATGGCATTATCATAATAAAAATGTGCATATCGAATTGTGATTGGTCTTCTTTCTTGCATCGGTCTGCATCTCTTTTAGCCATCCATAACTGACTTTGCATAAGAATTAATGTGATGAATGTCATGAGAACGACAAGTGCGTAAGTTTGCTTGTAACTGGAGGACAGTTCCTTGCAAGCACTGCGATTTCCTTTAGGAAATGCAAATCTGTGTAGACTTTCATGAAACACTGCGAAAGTATGTCAGCAGCAGGAAGATCAAACTGTCTTGACAATGATATCTCAATATTTTCTAAAATCAGAACTAGCTCAAAACACACCTACACAGACACTATTTGAAGAAAAAAAAAAGAAAAAAAACTGCAACATGATTATGTAGCTTGATTCCAGCGTGACATTTTCAGGCTTTGATTGCTGGAAATAACTTGAGGGAAAAAGAAGAAGAGATCCAGAGAGTGACAGAGGTTAGAGAGACAGTGTTTCAGCTGCTGCTGCTGCGATTTAAACTGTTTAAAACAACAGGCGAGAAACATGATCTAAACACTGGCAGTCACCGGGAGAGCATGAATATTTTCAACTGCCACATTGCATATATGACATCCATAGAACGTCTTCATACACACAAATAGCCCAAACACTACACACTACAAAAGGGTGAAAAAGATGCATTCAGGGCGATTCAGAGAGGAGATAAAGAGAAAGGAAGATAAATGGGCTGATCAAATCTTGTATCTACTTTCTGTTACCTGTCTCTTGAGGGGGAATTTGGACAGTTTTTGAACGGGCGGTGTGGGGAGCGTCTTCTGCGTGTTCATCCGCATACGGCAGAGGATAATGATGACCATGGTGAGGATGAAGAGCACGCAGCCCGTCACGTAGATGAGAATGTCCGCGTAGTCATCCTCTCTCTCCATCTCCACCGCTGACACAGAGCACAAGAGCACAGTTTAGACGAGTGTGATGACATTATGAGACAAATGTACCAATGTGTTGACCTATAGGTTAAACTAGTGTTTTAGCGACTGACGCTGTAGGTCACATGACAATGACAATCGTGATGGATGTAGTACATATGGACATATTCATTCACTATATATAATGTACTTCAATTTGAATGGTTGCAAAGTAAGTACTTATTCAAAATAAGTACCTACTGAGAGAGTATGCGATTTCTGACAGCCTTTTTTGATTGAGACGTATTAAAATGGTTTTTCATTAGGGTCCAAAATGAGCACTTATCCTATGCCAAATGCAAGCAAAAGCAAACTTGTAGAGTTTTGCTTTGATAAGAAAATAATTGAAGTTTTATTAGGGACTGCAACATAATTTGTCCCTGAAATTAAATTATGATAGTCTGACCCTCACTGATGTAAGCAATGCAAGATTCAAACATACCAACATTTCCCCAGTGGAAAATTTGCCATCAGAGGTTTATCTAGGATGCCTTTTTTTCTAGAGCTAAACGTGGTGACACATATATGGAGTATAAAATCAGAGGAACAAAATCATAATGTGAACAGCTGAAGGCTAAATAGAAATATTTATACATTTTCTCAATTCATCCACCTGTGTTCATGTTGGACCCTGTTTATTTCTAATACACATAACCACAAAATTCAGTTTATCAACTTGAATAGAACACGAAACCAAAAATAAATTGGCCACTAACTACAGTCTCAAGACTTTAATTGAAAAACTAACAGTAATTTAAGAAACAAGCCCTACTAATGGTTAGATTAGAGATCATCTTAAGTCAATCATTAGTTTGTTTGTTTGTTTGAAGTTATAAAGCAGAAGGCCTGCAGTTAATTTACAGCAACCTTACAAACTAATTAACATGCTATCGCGCCCCCATGCAGGTACAAACATCCCATAATGCCCCTCTCTCCGGGAGGCTTATTTGGCACTTGTGTGATGAGCCCCACAGATAGAGTTCAGTGGCTCTGCACGAGACGAGCGATTTTAATTACAGCAGCAGAACGGAGAACTGGATAACAGGATGAGAATTAATGAATCGGGCCTCCCAGATACAAGAACTGTGTGCCATCAGTAAATACTCCAGTAAACACGACAAGCACTTCCATCATGAGCGCATGTGTTATCGAGTGAAAACAGTCCATGAGCAAAACCCATCATCCGTTGTTTTTTCCCTGCATATGTCATGTTTAAATCTAAAAACAATTACAAACTACCAGGTTGTTCTTCAGAGTACTTTAGTCTAGTTGGCATATTTAATTGACATTATTAAAAACTAGGCTGCCGGGATTAAGGTCCATAGAGAATATCACTGAAAACATTTCAAAAATATTTTAACTGCAAAACTATGAATAAAGCATGCAAGGACAATAGGGAAAACGGGAAGTATAGAGACTTGGGAAGAAAGGAGTGAAAAGAAACCCCAGAGAGTCAGACTAGTATACCTGGTAACACTGTAAGCCAAGCAGAGTGATGGTTATAGCCAATCGAGTTCCCTGCCAGACAAGTGTATTGCCCCGCATCCTCAAAAGACACATTGGTCAGGTAGAGAATCTCCAGCTCTTTATCCGTAGTATTTATGCCCGCAGTCTGGAAAAGTAGGGAGAGACGGAGAGAGAGAAAGACAGATGCTTAGAGCACAACCCGGGAGAAAGGACCATCACCCAGCACCGGGAGGAAGATCTGAACGATAGAAGATCAGTTAACCCATCACCAGTATCACAGAGATCCCACAGTACTGCTTATGAGATGACCTAGAAGCAAAGTAAAAACCCAAACCATGGCGGAAAATGTAACGCCCCATCAGCAGCAGCGGGTCACGTTAGTTCTCATCCATAACGTGTTTGAGGTGCAAAGAAAACATAAAAAGAGCCGGGAAGAATATTACCAACTTTAAGCTTAATTTAACCTCTCACTAGATAAAACTGACACCTATTTATTTAGAAGTGTGTGTCCCAATTCTCAAGAGAGCCGTGTGTAGGGTATGAGGAAATCAATAAGAATGTGATGTGGCACAGTCTCGGCTCTTATTCAACATGCCCTTGTTGCATTGATTGGGGAGGAAGAAGAAGAAGCGAACATTTAAATGAAGCAGACATACACTCGCCTTACATAACAAGTCCTTGAATCAGGTCACCTTATTTATTGTGTGAGAAAGGGGCGAGAAGAGCAGTGCGAAATAGAGAGAGATTACGGGAGTTTGACTCTACGCCACCAAGGTCTTGACAGACAGCGGCTGTTTGGAGAGAGATTTACCTGGCTGGGACACTGTGAGCCAGAACGTATTCTCTGAAATGCCTAAAAAGTTGTTGGCTCTGCACCAGTACTGGCCTGCATCTTTTCCTGACACATTATACAGAGTCAGCGTATCGTGGGCCTCTTTTACCTTACTGACAAAACTCTGCAGAGAAACACACATACTTAGTCAGAGGCGAGCACGTTCACACATGAACACACACTTAATGATTTAAAATACTCAATCAGCTTGTTGTAGCACTTCTTTAAGACACCGATACACTTTCAAATACACAAAACAGTTACACCACTTGTTATTTCAGTACACAAACTTGCATCTTATTCACTAACCACCCACAATCCAGTTGAAACTGTCAAAAAATAAAGGTTCTAAAAGGGTTTTTTTCCACAGCAGTGGTATAGAAGAACTATTTGGGGTTCCCCAAAGAACCTTTCAGTGAACAGTATTTAAAAGAACCCTTTTTTCTCTACATTTTAAAAATCTAAACAACTTTTTCCACCTTGTTTGTAATGGAAAGGTTCTTAATGGAACCATCGATGCCAGTAAAGAATCTTTATTTTCAAAAGAGTATCGTAAATGAATTGAAGTTGAATTGTAATTTGAACATGAACTGCAGGAAATCAGATTTACTGAATAAACGTTTTTATTTAAATTGTGTAATTTTCAAATAAAAAAATTTTCTTGTTAAAAATCATAAAAATCATTTTGAATTACATTACATTTCTTTGACTTGAAGTTACATTCAAATTTCAATTACACTTTCTGTTTGGGAATTGCGAACTGGAATTAAATTCTCATGAGTATTTAAATGAACTCATTGTCAGTCTTTTCAGCACAAAACATCCCCTTTCATATTAGGCTTTTTATAGATTGTGGCTTATTTACAAAACTTAAACATAATGAACTGCTATTATCACAGAAGGAAAGCAACGAGATGTTGCCCTGTTTTGCGTAATTCCTTGTAATCAGGAACTAAACCAACACAGACCGTGCATGTAAATACACTAACAATACAATCAGCTCTTGAAAAATGCAGCCCATGAAGATGCAGTCACCAAATTTTTATGGCTCTTTATTTAAAACAAAAAATTACATGATGAGAGAGGCGGAACAAGCTCAGGAAATGTTGCGAGCTGGATTCAAACTCGTTTCACCTGCGTTGGCGCCACAGCTCAACACGCTAACTGCTAGGCAACTGACGTCTCTGTATGTTATAATTAAACGCTCAAATATTGTCTTTAGCCCCTTAGTCCACACATATCTGTTTCTGTATTTCTTTCAGATGCTTCATTTGCTTTATTCTCTGTTTCCGTTCTTTCCCTTGATCGTAGGCGTTGCGCCACACATGATCTGTCGCTCAGCACTCTCAGTCTGGGAGGGCTGGGGAAGGCTTTAGAGGGTGCGCAGATGAGACTGCGGGGAAGGGAAAAGCCGCCGCGCGGCTCCCAGTAAAATACTGTTTCAATTATGTGGGAGTCTAAAATAGCGTGGCGGTCTGGCCAGCCGACGCACTCCCCTCCTCTGCCTGCTGACTCGGCCCTTCCCTCGCTTCCCGCACTCATTTTTTCCATGGCTTTTTCGGGAGCCTCTTCCCTCGTTCCCTCCCTCCTTCTCTAAAGAGAGAGTGGGGCAGCACAGCTAATGGCTGTCTCCCTGCGCGACGCCACCGCGGCGGTTAGCTTAGCCCAAAACAGATGTCTGCCTCCTCTCTCACTCCTCTGAGAGGAAAAAGAGAGCGAGAGCCCCCTAATTCTCCAGTTGCACAGCCTATAGTGAGATGCTAACATGGGTGGGATTAGGAGTTGGAGGGAGGTGCTCTAAGAGTCACTCACAGCTCACATGAGACTTAATATGTGGTTTAATTTAAGCTGCAACAATGTTTTATTCTAACAAGCTAACAATGTTTTCATAATTAAATCGTTTTGTCCTCTGGGAAAAGAGAAACTACAAAAGTTTTTGAAAAAGAAAGTTATTCATAATGAAAGTATTTGACGTAAAAAAACAAAGTTGAATCATTCTCTTAAAAGTGGTTCATTCATGAATTCTTCTGATGTACCAGTATAGATGACTGTACCTTAAGGATGTTGACGTAGGGGGCGCCATTGGGCCCATACTGGCTTCCGTTCACCTCGATGTGTTTGAGCCACTGGATGTGTGGCTGAGCATCACTGTACACCTTACAGTGAAACTCCACGTCACTGCCAACCACCACTGTCTGATTGGCCGGGAGTCCCGCCTGTAGGATTGGCCGGTGAGGAGAGCGTTCTGATTGGACAAGAGATGGGTGCAGTCAGAGATGAAGTTAAGTTTAAGTTAAAGGTTGAATGTGTGTGTTGCGTGTTCATACCCAGCACGTCGAGTTGGTAAGTGTGTTTGATTGTCCCGTATTTGTTCTGCACCACACACGTGTAGTTCCCTCGGTCAGATGGAACGGCGCTCTCCATGACCAAACTCCACTGCTGATGCCTCAACTAGAGAGAGAGAGGATGACAGAGACAGAGAGAGAGTTTTGACGTTACATAAGAGGTCCACTTGAATCCTTCCTCGGGTTTTTCTGTTAGCTGAAGAAAAGCAGGTGCTAAATTATCTGTCTGTATAACGTTATGAGTAAGATCCACTGTGATGATAAATCTGAATTGAATTAGAATTAAAGAACCAAACAGAATGCAGAATTGAAATTCAATGTAAGGAAGTATAATTAAAAATAATGGAAATTAATAAACCAGTTTTTTTTTTTTTTTTTACTAGAAACATATCAAGCCTCTCAGATTAGATAGATAGATAGATAATCACAGACTTGTTTTATTTATTTATTTTTAGGTTTATTTTGGAATTCCTTTATCATCATCAGATGTGGAAAATATGCAGATGGGTCCTTCACCTCATACACACACACACACACACATACATATACATCCATTCATTCATTCATAGAGCACACTCTAATTGCATATGGCTCTCTCTCTTTCTCTCTCTCTCTCTTCTCTTGCGCACTGTCTCTTTCTCATTCCTTTTCTAGTACTTTGAAGGTCTGAGTGGAAAAAAATGTAACTGTGTAAATATTATGGGCTGTGTTTTTGAACAGTTGCATGGTAACACCAACTGAGAGGGCAACACGCACATAGACAAACACACATGCCTAAGAAAGTTGGCAAGGGCGCCCGTACCCCCTGCACTCCTCCTCCCCCGTGTCTTCTGGATCCTCACCTCCTCTCGGCTCGTTCTCGCTGGCTCACTCTCACACAGTGAGCCTTTGGTGTTTGCTGATTGACACACTGCACGGTATGAGAAATGTGTGCGAGCGACGTATGCAGGCCAGCTGACAGTCTTGCCTGGGCCCGGGACAAGATAATCTTAGATGGGGCCCCCCCAAGATTTTTTTTATTTTTATAAAACACCATATACTTTTACCCAAAATGAATAATAAAAACACGTTTAAATGGGTACATTTTCTATAAATGTCTTCATTTTCTTTTCTGACATAGCCTACTGCAGTTCTTGTTAAAACACACTAGACATGCATAATCTGTTCATTTTGGGCACTTTTTGTGTGAAATCATATTTATTTTTGTCCATCAAAAGTGTGCTTTCACTTTTAAGCATGAGCAGCACAGCAAAAATAGACTCGGATCTGACCCATTATCTGTTCACCGATGATGACGATGCATTTCAGCCGGCTTTTTATTTCTCATCTCCATAAATAGTAGTAAAGCTAATCCAAGGGCTAGAAATCAATGAATTCTTTGCTAATACTTCCTCGTCATCATGGAGAGCGCAGTTCGCACCGCTTTCTCCTTTCCACAAGCGTTTGCTCTCCCGTGGCGTCTGTCGTTGCTATGCAACAATGAACTTAGGCGCGCCTGTAAAAACGAGCACGCCGCGTCGCTATTATGAGCTAATATCCAACATATTTCCATATGTGGCTCTTTCCTCCTTTCTTATCAACAAGTGGATTTACAGCCACCACAGCAGCAGCACCGCTTCTTGACCACTATTTCAAGGACAATTAGGAAGAAAACGAATAAAAAGCTTTTATGTAACTCAAATATTAGAAATTTTTTCAACAAATATGCCTATTTTATTGATTTTTTTTAACAATTATTCCATAATTTAATGAGGGCCCAGTTCTGGGCCCCCCTCCCTACCCTGGGCCCGGGACAACAGACCCGTTTGTCCCCCCCTGTCGGCGGGCCTGAGCCTATGTATGTATGGGAGTAGTTGGCATATGTGTCCATTGACTTTTTTAAATCAAGATTTTAGGTTCAAATTAGTAAATGTATAAGGGAAAATATAGTATATTGAGTGTCCTGTAACTAGTGAACACCATTCTGTTAACTAGTTCATTTTAACCTCTCCTGCATTGAGACAAATTCATTTTTAAAATATTTAATTTAGTCTCTCAACCATTAAAAGGTCATAAAGACTACTGCTACATAAAAATAAAAAAACAAGCAAAATGCTGTTCAAATAGTTTTAAATGAAATAAACTTTCATAATAGTTGCTAAATGGTATTTAGAAGGGCTTTAGCCCCCCCAAAAATAATCTGAAATTAACAATAAATTAACTCTTAAAATCAGTGATTATATTATATTATGTTTTTTTATTTATTTTTTATTAAATTGTTGGTTTACCAAGAATTAAACCTTGGACTAAAGGCAAGAAATATTCTTTTGAGCTACATCAGCTCATGCTCAGGTTGGAAGCTGAGCCCCCTTGGACTGAAATCCTGGTTAACTTCCCAAAAGTTTTTAATGTCAGCTACTCATGTCCAGTGAGAGTATGAGAGGGCAAGAGTTTTAATTTAGGACCCTATCTTACTTGACATTGACATTTTGTGTGTGTGTAAGACATTTATCTCAATGTGTCTGCTGAAAAGAAATGCTGTGAGGAATTCTCAGCTGTTCCTCAATCTACCCAAGCTCTTTATCCAGAGGGAACGGGAAGAGAGGGTTAGTGCATTTATCCCATCCTTCATCAAAAGATAAGAGCTGAAAAGTGTTGTGATGTCGTGCTGTACCCAGCTGATTCAGAAACAGAAAAAAAAGAAAAGAAAGAAAAACAGCACGAGAATGACCCAAGCCAAGGTTCGATAATCAGTCAAAAAGCACTGGTCAAATTCCTCCCGGCATTATGCTGTTAACATATTAAGCCTCTTTAACTCTGATGTCAGACTGAGGTTAGGAGGTAAAACTAGTGCGGTGGATATTCATTTAGTTCAACTGAATTGTGACAGAACTACAGAGAAAATTGGGAGTAAAGGGACTCATGAGGTGGCAAGAAGCTCAGGTCTCTCTTGAGTATGTGTGTGTTTGTGTGTATGTGTATGTTCAGGATTTATGACTGTGTCAAAACGGTGCGGGCTCGTTCCGACAGCGGTTCTGTTTAATTTGACCCACAGAGACGGGAAGCAAAAACAACTGACCCCGGGGCTAGTCATTAAAACGACAAAACTGTTTCTCTATCTCTCTCTCTCAATGGAAAGTGGTACAGTAGTCTTACTGGAAACAACATGTTTCACCATTAAAAGAAGCCATCGATATTGTACAGACGGCCGGGGTCACTGTGATTTTTCCAAGTACAACATGTTCCTGGATCAACATATTTTGTTGATCCTGGAACAACATTCTTCTCCTCGAAAATATAGTGCTAACCCTATCCCTACTCCTAAACCTAATTTTACCCTGCTGAAAAATCCAGCATAAACCAGCATGCTGGTCATGGCTGGTTTATGCTGGTATAGTGCTGGTTTAGATGGTGGACTAGAATAGGCATGCTGTTCTCAAGCAAAACGGAGCTGTCAGTCACTGATTCCAAAAAGTGTATAGTAAAAGGTGTCATTGCAGTAAGGAGCATGAAATCTTGTAGAAGGCAATAGTGATAGCACGCACTTTCATCAATTGCTGAAAGATAATTAATTCAACCAAACTCAAGGCCCAACTAAAGAGAACACTATCATCATAATGGTGACTTCAAACAGACTTCAACAACTTACATACATGTACCATATCAAAGAAATAAAGCAAAAATAGTTTATAATAAATGAACATGGTCATGATGTTTTTGGAGTTGTTTAATCATCTCCTGGTGAGATCAGTGATTTTATATGCAGTTGATTTCATCTAAGGGTGTGTGGCTTTGAGTCCGTCGTAGTTGTGCTATCTGCTTGTCTCTTCTCTTTTTCCCTGTTCTTATTGTTCCTCTTATCTTCAGTGATTCTGCTTGGTAACCGCAGGTGTCATCTCTAATGGTTAATCATCACTTGTAGAGTGAATCTATTTTTATTACACTAACTGCTACACTGCTTCAGTGTTACTTTCACTCTTTAGATTGGGACCATATTGGGACCATATGACTAAATTTTCTTTTGGGGATAAATAAAGCTTTATCTTATCTCATCTTATCTTATGAAAACTGATTTTGCTCTGCCAATAAAAATGTAACCTACATTGTTTTTTTTCTTAATTAAACAATTTATTCCAATTAATTGAATAGTTGTCTTGGTCTTTATTTAACTATGAACACATACTAAGAAACGTGATATGTAACACATACATGAGTTTTGTGGTGGCCTTGCTGGGATCAATTCAGCCAGCACACAGAAGATAACATTTGCTGGTCCACCAGCACACCCGCTTCCCATGCAGGGGACCAGCAAACCATCAACCAGCATCCCATTCTGGGAGCCAGCAGAACAGCATGCAAAACATACCTTATGCTGGTCACCAGCATTGCTGGATTTTTCAGCAGGGATACCCACAACTTATCCGAACATTCAAGTGGGATAGAACATCGCTAAATAACACACTTTACTTTTAAACATATTTTTTACACATTAATGAATAACTAATTGCACCCAAGCACTTAATAAAGACATACATATACTGCTGTGGCTTACAGACAAAAGAGACATTTGTCGGTGGATTAGAGATTCAGCATTTCATTACTGATGCTCCAAGCATGGTGGTCCCACAGAGAACTGCGACTGAAATTGAGTCATCTCTCGCAGGACGTAACAGTCTTTCTCCACTCGCTCGTCAATTGAGCTGTTGAATATGTTGCGAGCTGCACACGCTCTCAAATGCAGCGTTTTCACAAAACATCAGTGTGTATGTGTTCGTGAGGTGTGACTAACCCACAGTGCCACAGATTAGCATTCTAACAATGCGACTTCGGCTGCCATATGTGAGCATGACAAAAGCCACGCCTCCCGCTGTCAATCAAGATCTCTAAATCGCCACGGTAACACCCTCTCAGAACCTCCCCCTTCTGATGACTCAATAGAGAGGTGACCTCTGACCTTAGAACCCTGCCAGTCAGGGACAGAAAGTGTCTGAGGTGTGTGTGTCTGTTTGTAAGTGTGTGTTTGTGTTAATGTGTGTGTGGCTCTTTGAAGGGGAAAGCTGTGGGAAAGTCAACTGTCTAAACAAAGCCATGGATCGTTTCAAACAATGAGAGTACGGCATGTGACTCATTTTCTTGCATTTAAAACTCATTCTGCAATCTTAACGCATTTAGTCAGCAATTAACGTCGCCAGAGAGGTAGTCAAACTTGCAACCAGCTCCAGCGCCAATAGTCACCATTATTGTTCCCCTTGCCATGCAGAAAAGAGCTTTAAGATGGTGATTTCCAAGAGAACTCCTCATGTTTAATTTAGCATGACGCTCTGCATTTTAACACATCGTTGAGTGTGTTGTCAAGCCATCAGGCCTGTCATATCCACACACACACACAAGGGAAGCACAAATACTTACACATATATATATAAGAGCCGTGACTTTTAGCCTTGGTCTTAATAGAGACAGAAGACACTTAGGGTGAGCTGTCAAGCACCTGTGTATGTGTGTGTTAAATAAAGCTATTATGATGCTGTCAGAGATCTCTATGCCAACAGCGACTGTGCTGATGCGGAGGGCAGGTCTAGTATAAAGGATGACCCTGGGTCAGTGCGGACCCCTGGTGTGTGTATACGTGTGTGTTTTTGTAAGGGTGGGATGGTCACTCTATGGCTATGGAGAGGTGAAGAGGTCAATGTTTTGTTTCTAAATGTCTCTCTTAGGAGACACTGGTTATATTCTATGCGTACAGGTCAATGCAAAGCAAGGCTGTGTTAAAGAATCTAATTGTGTGAATGCGTGTGTGTGTGCAAAAGTCACTCAGAAGGTCCCAGTTGTTGACAGGGTTTTCTCTTAAAATTCTGTTAATTTAGAAGCAAATGAGGCAATTGTTGAAATACAGTTGTAGTATTCCGCTATGAAACAAATGTGGATAGCATCAGAAGAACTTGATGAGAAATACTTCATATTGAGACTTTCATATCTTGGCAAAGCTACTAAAAACTACCAGAGTTTGAGATCTCATCTGAAACTTCATAGGACATGTGTGAAATTACTGGTGTCTTTTTCTCAAGAGAAAATTCTTTAAATGTGTTTAGTAAAAGTCTCAATTTGGGGTTATTGAGTGCTAAGGAGCAACGGCCCTGAGATATGAAAGATTGGTAATAAAAAATAAAAATAATCTAAAGAATCAGTGGACGCCCTCCAATACACGTCACAAACAACACCCGCACACAAACGTATCGACACATAAATAACAAGACCACACAGAACTTTGTGTTGTTCCTCTGCTCTTTCACAGAGGAACAGCAACAGGTGGACGTATCCTCTAGGGGCGACAAGCAAATAAACTCCAGAGAGAGAGAGAAAGAGAGAGAGAGAGCTCTTGAAGGAGCAGATGTTGGGGATCTGCGCAAATTATTACTAATTGCTGACTCTTATTATCTCTAATCCTAAACACACAATCACATATTTGCACATACACACGGACATGTTCTTAATCAATATTCCTATTGCCTTACTTTAATCCCGCCCATTCTCTGCTCTCCTTTGAATTCCTTGCCATTTTTCAGCCAATGGATGGTGGGCGTGGGGTTGCCAGCAGCGGGACAGCGGAACTTCACCGTATTGGCGGCAGGAACGGCCAACAATTTCTTCTCCATCCGGTCGGAACGGGTCCAGTATGGAGCTTCTGTTGGACAGAAATATAAATATGAGAATCAAATCACATGCTGCTGAAAATGTAAACTATAACTTATGTTATGAAGGTTTCTCAAAACATTTCAATGTACAGTCTATGAATCCATAGGTGCAAATGGAGCTCTATATAAGTGTATGTTGACGTGCAGTGCTATTTTTCAGGGGGTAGGGTGTTCCCTCTCCGGGAGTCTTCGTGTGGGTGAATGTTTATGGAAAGATTTTTCTTGAGCGCTTTGTGGCAGCGTCAGACTGGCTGCCTAATTCCCAGACTGAATTAAAATTTGTTTGGAAAAGCAAACACACTTACATACACTCTTACGTGAGTGTTAGGAGTGTGCTCTTGCAGACAGAACTCTAAAAGATTCCCAGTGTTAAATCCTTCACAGAGCCATGATCACACAATGTGGATTCCTAATAATAACAGCCTATTATAATAACGGACCAATTTTCCTTCATTTAATCTTCCCACAAATTGAGTATATAATGTTGACTGTCATGTGGTCGGGTCTGTGTTTATGCTTCCTAGTAGCTAATGCCAAAATATCAGAGCATAAATACTTACAGTAACATTCTTTAGCTAAAATAATAATAGTCATTATTTTCATTTTCAGGAAAGTCTTGCACTTTGTAAGTGTGTGTGTGTGTCTTTAAGAGATTGAGTAAACATACTTTCATCCCTCCTCAAACAATTAACTCCAGATCCGATCAACCCACGAACTTGGCGATTAAACCCACAGACGCCACATTTCGCTCCAGACATACATGCAAGCTCACAAACACACATCTGTGAGCGCGCACACACACATACACACAATAAACCCATTAACTAGACTGAATATAATTCTCTTGTGCATTATTTGCTCACACTATCAGATTGTGAATGTGAAGGGTGATTGGCAGGCTGGCATTTCCTTTGGCATAACTGACACACTGATGCCTACATACAACACAACACACACACACACACACTCTCTCTCTCTCTCTCTCTCTCTCTCTCTCTCTCTATCTCTCTCTCTCTCTCTCTCTCTCTCTCTCTCATCTCTCTCTCTCTCTCTCTCTCTCATCTCTCTCTCTCTTCATCTCTCTCTCTCTCTCTCTGTCTCTCTCTCTCTCTCTCTCTCTCTCTCTCTCTCTCTCTCTCTCTCTCTCTCTCTCTCTCTCCCAGTTTGTGCTGCATTCTCAAATGGTCAGTGGAACTGTCAGGAGAACTCAGCATGGGTCTGTACCCAACAGTGGACCTGGCCCCTACGTGTGTTTGTTTTGTGTGTGTGTGTGTGTGTGTGTGTGTGTGTGTGGTTTGCTATTTTATAGAGTTCAATACAGACAATTTGAGCTTTGAAGTGGGAACCGCGAATCTACAGTGACCCAACTTTTTTTTTTTTTCATTTCTTTTATTCTACAGCCAAAAAAAAAGCCATCAAAGTGCAGTTCAACTCCACACAGCTGATATTACGCACAGCTTGGTTCAGTCAGCCAAACTGAGAGCAGTAACCAGCACTGCATCATTAAGATATTACAGAATGATGTCATCAGATGTCACACGACCTCAACTCTTCTCAAATGTTCCAGAGAGCCCAGACCTCACAGCTCTCAGCTCCAGTGTGCTCTCATCTCTCTCTCTTTCTTAATTAGAGCTGGATTACTGGTCATTAAACTCTAAAGGGGTTTTGGTTTTTCGCTTAATCCCTCGTTTCATGCCCTCCCCTCAACCCTGAGACCCTCCCCCAACCCCGATACCACCACAAGACAGATGTGTTAGCTTTCCCTTCCCTCTCTCTTTCTTTAAAAAAATCACAAATGAGATCTCTCTTTCAAATCTCAGTTGTTTCTCCTACAAAGCAATGATATTAAATAAAGATCAAATGGAGAATGTCTCCTGCATCTCAAATTGTTCCCTCAGAGAAAGACTCACAGCAATCTTGTATGTCTGTCATCTAGAGTTTCAGAGATTATTTACATACTATTACAATATTTTTTAATGTTTTTAAATTAGCTTTAATTTCTATATTTTCATACTTTTTATTTTAATTTTTGTTTAGGTTTGAGTAATTTTAATATGTGCTTTTGTCAGTTAGTATTAGTTAAATAAAAAAAAAGTAAGTTAGTTTTAGTTCTAATACTTCAGCTTATTAAACTTATTTATTTCAGTAAGTTCCCAAGGCAACATTTTCAAATTTTTTGTTTTAGTTTTGCAAGTTTAAGATTTCCATCTTATATTTATTATTTATTTCTTCATTTTAGCTTTATTTCAATTACCAAACAAAATATTTTTTAATAGTTTCAGTTAACAATAACAACACTGAAGAGAGATATTAATGTGCTCATTTTTTCCAAGATATCAAAGTCTGCGAGAGTTTCAATATTTACTGAGAATTATATATATTTATATGAATAAAATCAGATATTCTGATTCTCTTGCTACAGTATATTGACATGTTTGCCTATAATAGACATTTATCAGAATGTGTAATTTTTTTTTTTTTTTTAAATATCAGTTGGGTCACTGAAATGAACACTAAAACACAGAAATATAAAATCTTCCTCTAGTTTCTTTCTTTAGTTGTTATACACATAGTTGAAGATATTGTGGCTTTTTTTTTCTGAGATTTTTAGTCACATTTCAGTTGATGCTATTAGACTTTTAAACTATTTCTCTTCTTTTTCCTTTCTTCTCTCTCCATCTCTCGTGAGAATTTGCATTTTTTGTATCAAGTGGGGGGAAAGTAGCTGATGAAATGAAATGCAACCTATCCCCAGCTAAGAAAGACAGCAATCACATGCATTTATTACAAAACAGAGATCACCACATGAAATCTCAATCAAAAAAGAGGAATGAAATGAGAAATAAGAGGGTGAAACACACCATTTCCATTACCTGCATCGTCCCTCTTCTTCATCGTA
Organism: Rhinichthys klamathensis goyatoka; assembly: GCF_029890125.1. Classification (NCBI taxonomy): domain Eukaryota; kingdom Metazoa; phylum Chordata; class Actinopteri; order Cypriniformes; family Leuciscidae; genus Rhinichthys; species Rhinichthys klamathensis. Next base: position 3,223 of record NW_026606799.1, on the reverse strand, counting down.
GTCCCTCATCATCACCAGAGGACAGCGAATCTAAGAGAGACAGGGAGATGGATGAGAGCGATCTTATTGACTACACCGCACAGTGGCCTTTCTGTATGAACAATGAACCTATTCATATGATCTGCAAAATGAGGAAAATAAACTGATAACACAAATCAAAACCAATTACTGCACACACACACACACACACCCTCAAACACTCACACACACAGAGCGGTTAATGGATGGCAGATGTTAGCCGAGATTCAGTGAGATTTCTGACAACAGCTGTATTTTTACACACATGTCTTGAAATACACACACACACACACATCACACTACCGTATCCTGCTTCTAAATGAACTTATTCAGAGGGAGAAAAAAAACCACTATGACCCTGAAAAAGAGATTATTCTGTCTTCAGCTCCTCCTCTGTGAACATTAACACAGGTAAAACTGTACACCACACACTCCCTAAAATACCAGTGGAGCGTGAAATCCAACACTAGGCCTATTTAGTACTAAAGATATGCTGTTACCGGGACACTGAAGCTTTTTGTGTGTGTCTGTGTGTGTGTGTGTGTTAGTTTTCACCAAACCATCAGATTTATGCTATATTTTTCACATTTTTGTGGCTTCACAGTCTTCATTGGCAACTGGGGGTTTATGTTATATTTTTTGAGTTATGATGGGTTGTGTTGTTGTTCTGTGGTGTTTCATGTTTTTAAAGGATTCATACACCCCAATGTCAAAAAATTGCCACAACGTCACTGACAAAACCCATGCAAACCAATGTTTCATGTCATTGATGTCAAACCTGGCGTGAAGCATCTTAAGACATGTGCTTCATGCATACCACTTTATTTACAAAATATTAATTCTTCAACGGGCGTTCACAAGAGCACCACGAAGCATGAGTATCGTTTTGACGTGAGAGCAGACGTTGTTGCGTATTTTGTAAATAAAGTGGTATGTTTTTTTTGTGTGCAAACAAAGCAACTAGCGTCATTTCATTAAATTGAGGTTAAACTGGAGTCACATGGATTACTTTCATGATGTCTTAACTACTTTTCTGGGTCTTGGAAGTGGTAGTTGCGTAGGCTGTCAATGGAGCGGCATAAAGCCCTCAAATTTCATTAAATAGATCTTCATTTGGGTTCCGAAGATGAACGAATGTCTTACGGGTTTGGAACGACATGAGAGTGAGTAATTTTATATGAACTATCGATGTAAAGATATGTTGTGTGTTGCATGTTGCTGTCTGTCAGTGTGTCTGGTAGCTGTGTCTAGTGTTAAAGTGTGCAGAACAGGATATTGCTGTCTTGTGGACATCTTTATCGGCATGCAATAATTGGTGCAGGTTGTGTGGCCCGTTTCACTTTTTTTTCCTCTGTCTTTCCCCATACGCTGCGAGAAGGAGAGCCGGTTTTGCCCTGGCCTAACGCCAAACACATGTTGGTAAAAAAAAAAAACTCTCCCTGTGCTCTTACTTTTTCCATCTGCTCTAAGTGATAAAGAGATTCCAGATAATTACATTCTAATTAGTTATCAATGAGCAGCTCAGCTTGTGTCCTCGAGTTTACAGAACCAAAGATCACTTCACACGACCATTTAAACACAGACACATTACAAAACAAACGCACGCGCCCCACAAGAAATCTGCATTCAATCATGTAATGTCTGTTTGAGTTTAATGATATCTTTTGTTACAGTATGAACCTGCAGTATTTAGTATGTAAACTGTGCAAATTCAACAGCAACAGCATTTTTTAAACATGTTTAACACTCCTTATTTGATTGGACAGCCAAAACGTTAAATTATTTTTTTACATATTTAAAAAGATTTTTTTTTTCAATTGTTAATTTAATTATAATAAACAAATGTTCTTTTTTTTTTTTTTAAATTAAATAACACCAATTCATTATTATATATTAATTATTAATGAACTAAAATTTATAAACTAACACTAGGGCTATACTAAAAAGCACTTGCTGAATTAAGATCCTGTGTCAGTAATGTAGCATGCCAGCACTGAAACGTGTAGCACTGCATAATGCAAACTATTTTTATATAATAACAGACATTATACAGTATATTGCGCAGTAAGCAGTGTTCAGATTCCATTCTTTAAGGTTTTGTACTAGTAAAAGATAATAATACCTGACAGGCCAGTTCAATGGGCCGTGTGTGATGCACAGACAAACAACAACTCTAGTGTCTATTCTAAAACTTTTCACACTGAATTTAATTTGTAGTGACCAAAATATGCTATTTTCCACCCTACTTCCCCAAAGAGGCCCCTTTTTTATAACACCCTTATTTTTATTCTGGTAAAAACCATACACAGTTTAATAACAGCCCAGTTACTTTGGAATATTAAGCAATATGCAGCGTTTGAGTGAGTGTTATTGTGCTTGATGATAAATGTCAAGTCAGCCTGTAGGTGTGTGCTGGGAGTATGTCTCAAGACCTATTTACCTGTTGAAAACAAGTCTGACTGGTGAGTTTCCAATTAATGTTTTGCGTGCCTGGGCTTGTGCACCAAAGTCTACTGCAGGAAGGAACAACAAGACTGCTACTTAAGTATTATTAGGAGAGAGAAGGAGAGGACTGACCGGTGACTCTGACGGTGTAGTTGCTTAGGCAGCATGCTGCTGAGGGGATGTTTACAGGAGTACACCCCCGAGTCTTCATAGGAGACGTTGATGATGTGAAGCACTTTTTTGCCCCACCCGCGTACGGTTGCTAGGAGACACGGTGTTGCCATCTTTCTGCCACACGATGGGGAGCAGGAAGTCATGCGGTGTGCAGGACAGATCCACCGTGTCCCCGACTCCTGCCACGTAGTCATCCAGAAACACTTCCACTTCCACCTCACTCGAAACCCAGTCTAACAGAGAGAAAAAAGAGAGAGACTTGTTAATAAAGTAAATTCAAATTCAGCAGTTAACGGAATTACCGAAAAACAAAATATACAAAGTTATGTCACGAAACTCTAGATGGCACAGGCTGATATGTCCTTAACTCAATCCGCTTGCAAACAGATCATGTCTTTATAGGGCGCAGCTGATTGGTTCCTGCTGTATCAGTAGACAATGAGCTTGCTGCTAAAACCTTAAAATACTTGGTCAGGATTTGCTATAGCAGTTGCAGTGCGCTTTTCAGAAACCCTCCACCTACCCCAGCTCCACCTGTATAGATCTGATTCGGGTAATTCATGTATGCTATAATTGTACATGCCAA